>NW_016807322.1:373396-405807 GCF_001698545.2 Rhinopithecus bieti
TTTCACATTTAAGTAAAGTTAAGAGTTTTTAATCATTTTCAAAAAATTGTTTTCAATATACTGTAACGTCTTCTTCATTAAAAAAAGAGAAAAAGATACTGACTGAAACTTGATGTTTTTCTGGTGATTCATGTTTATTATAATTAAGAATAAACATACACTGTTGCTCTAAGAATTCAGCGGTAAGTGTTACCTAAAGGAAGCAATGTTTCTGTATATTTGTATTTATTTTCTTTATCTTTTCAGCAAATATTTGCTAACTACTTGGTATATGGCATACACTATCCTAAATACAACAGATGCAAGGAACAACAAACTAATAGAAAAGCTTTTGTGTGGGTTTTTTTTTAAGTCTTTCATCAGAATATTTTAATTTTTCTGTTCTTTTCACAGCTATATGTAGTACATGAGTGAAAGAATGTGCTGCTCACCTTCTGTATGACTTTGTGAAAGTCACATGAGTTCTTTGGAACTTAATTTCTTTATCTATAAAGGGTAGGTAGGTGTTGGACCTAATCAACATCTCCCAACGACAGTCCGGACCCAGGAGGGAACAATATCCAGGGTTTTGACTTTATTTCTTCCCGTTCATTAGCAAGAATCTGGGACTCAGCTCATTTATTTCTATTTCTCCTTCTCTCCTATATATCTGATGTATGAAATAAAAATTTTAGATGCCATTCAGATATTTACTGGAAAAAATCTAGGTGGTTTCTACAGTCTCTTTTGTTATGTAGTATTCCAAAATCTTTGGTTCTGTATATGTATTTATACATTGATACTTGTGTCATCTGGTAGATTCTGTTTTATTATTAACAAAAAATAATTTGTTAAAAAATAACACATTAGGAAAAATGGAAGCAATTTCCGGTAGATAAAGTATAAGGTTGGGTGTGGTGGCTCATGCCTGTATTGGAAGGCCAAGGTAAGAGGATTGCTTGAGGTCAGGTGTTTGACACCAGCCTGGCTGACACAGTGAGACCCTGTCTCTACAAAAACAAAAGGGAGAGAGAGAGAAAGGGAGAGAGAGAGAGAGAGAGGTTGTAAGGGAAGTGAAATCTGTGGAGGGTAAAGAAATTTGATGTAATTAACCTAATTTTAAAAGCTCTCAAGAATAAGCCTTTATAACTTCATTTTTAAAAATGCTTTAATTTCTTATAAATACCTCTTAGGTTTTCAAAAGGTGGAGAGAATATTGAGAAATAAACTATGTTAGAAAGAATGAATAAAGCCTAGTATTTGACAGCACAGCAGGGGTACTATAGTCAATGATAATTTAATTGTACATTTCAACATAACTAAAAGTATAATTGTACTGTTTGTAGCACAAAGGATACACGCTTGAGGGTTGGATACCCAGTTTTCCATGATGTGATTATTACGCATTGCATCCCTGTACCAAAATATCTCATGTACCCCATAAATATGCATACCTACTATGTACCCACAAAAATTAAAAGTACAACATTTTTTAAAAAATTATGTAATCATCATACACAGTGACAAGTACATGACATAAAACTAGAAAACATTATATATTTTTAAGATATGGTAATATTGGGTGAAAAAATAACTTTTAACATTTTTCAGCATAAAGAACTGAAGGACACACACATACCCCCCCACCCCAAACACACAGAAGCAGAATCTAAATTTAGCAGCAACATTGTTAATAGAAGCCAGTATATATGCATGAGAAAGTCTATATAAAATCTAACAATTTAAAAGTTTTACTGACAACAGAATAGAATATATTATTTCCTTTAGATATTTTTTAAAAACATCGCCATTAAATTTACCAAAGCTTTTATTGCTATTGTCATTCTGCATTTTATACATTGTCTTCATGAATGTGTTTGTTTAAATTATTTATTAATGTTTTTACGTTTTATTTCTGAAATGTTTATTATTGTTTTTCTTATTAAATGCATGGTGTATCTTTGTATTTAACATTTCCTCTAGGAGTGCCTAAATTGGTTTTGAAATCATCCTTATATCTTTACAGTATCCCTGAAGGGCATTACAATGGCATATTCTAGTTTGGGAAAATAAACCCAATAAAATTTAAGTCATAATTATGACTAGTGACACTGAGAAACAAGATAATTTTCTCTCTAGGACCCAATGCAAAGTAAGGTTTTATGGGGCACTGATTTTTTTTTTTAATTTAGTTACATTCCAGTCTGAAGTACTTGAATTTTCCATAGGCAAAGAGTTAATACACAAGAAATAAAACTCCAGAAGATGTCCACATGTTGATGATTACCAAAAGATTTTTGAGATAAGCTGTAAGTGAAAAATTGGTTTGTATTAATGATTTTGATATTTGTTATTGGGTTTAGAGTGGGAAAAAATTGTGGACTTGTAAAAAATTACAACTCTTATTTTCAGAAAAAAAATTATCCTCTATCTTGTTTGAAATATGAGTATTAGAAAAAAATTATAATGGATCAAATAACATTTTCCTTGAGCTGTTAGATTGCATCTAATTTTGAAAGTCTAATGTTTCAGTGTGTCCTTATGCCTCCATTCTTAGAGTTAAAGATGGATACCAGATGGACACCATCTGTATCTATCATTAATGGACTAATATTTCTTTCAATTGGCTTAAAAATCGGAAATTTGAAAGATAAACCAGAATTTTCAATATAATGTATAATAAATGAACTATTTCTCACTATTTGGTGCCAAAGTAAAATATATACCTTGAAAGTTGAACTAGATGCTACACTGCGTACTACTATAATAACATAACTAGCAAACATTTCAAGAAAATAAGAATTCATCAGAGAATATAAATTGATGTAATCTTTACACTGAAACTCAAAATCAATCATTTAAAAATATAATTGAAATGGCAAGTAAAGTAACATGATTTTATTCTGAGATGTATGAATAACATATTTTTCATGCTAAGACTATCTCTGTAAAAGCATTCAATAATGGGAAGGGAGAGTCACAAATCTTTCTTACATGTTTTTTCCCTGAAATGATTTGTATATTACTTCATTGCTCTAAGGAAGATAAAGATAACTGAAATGGCTTTCTCCAAACAAAAGTCTACTTACGTAATAGAAAACATGTTATATAAATACATATAAACTGTTTTCAGAAAAGTACGATGAAAGAAAAAGTTTTCAAAACTTGTGAACACTCATCTGATGCCTACATTTCTTCTCTGATAGCCCAATCAAATTGTCATCTTTGCGATATTTGAATACTTTCCTTGATGTAAGTTCAGGAACTCACATTTGCATAGAAGACTTCTAATCTTTAAAGGTTTATGCATAAATTATTACTTATGGCTTTTAACCTTTAATTCTTGCTTGGTTTTAGTGATTATAATAGTAATACAAATAAGCATTTTAAAAGTACCTTTTGAAATTTTTTCAAAATCCTGTCATCTATGTTCCTTTTATAGTATTGATCTGCACATTAGCCTTATAGTATAATTTAGTTATTATTATATCTATTTTTAGATAAAGAAATTGAGATTCAGAGAGATAGTAGTTGGTTCAAAGTTATGTACCCAGCAAGTAACAGATACTAATCATAAACTTAGATTTTCTGTTCCAAATTATTCTACATTATTTTCTACAATAGAGTATCATATGTATCATATGTAATTTGATATTCTATACTCTTTATTCCATATTCTATAACAATTGAGTTTCATAATATATGTGATACTCTATTATAGAAAAATTCTAATTTTTTAATACATATTAGTTTCTCAGATATTCAGTAACACCCACTAATGACAATATCAGGCAGTATCATGTTTAATAACTCAAGTTCTAGAGTGATACAGACCTAAGTTTGAAGAGTCAACTCATAATTTAGTGACCTTGGACAAATTACTATACAAGACAAACCTCATTTCTTCATTCACAAAATGAAAAATTTTAAAAAAGCAACCAATCACCAAATACAGAATTATATAATTTTAACATAATGGAATGCCTGGTACATAGGTAATATTCAATTAGGGTTAATTATTTTTATTTCCGTATATTATCATTACCATCATTGTTATTTTTTAGCATTTCATCCAGTTTTCACTTCTGTAAACAAGACAGCAATTCTTCATTTGATATTATTCAAATTCTCCTCATAATCCTGATTGTACTTGTCTGGATTGACTTTATCTGTATTATTCTTTAAGTGATGCATACAAATACATTACTCAAGTTCTTATCATGTTTTTCTTAATGTAAGCAAGGAATAAATTTGATTAAGAAATTATATTAATTTTTTTCTAATTGTTTGCTTTCAAGACTAAAAGCTCCTTGAGCACTGGGTGATGATGTGTTCTACCTTTTACCCCAGAACCTAGTAGAAATGCAGGCTGATCATTAGCTCTCAACTAAACAAGTAAACTTTATTCACCTGTGTACTATTAGCTCTGGCACGCTCTATATTTTGTACATGTTTGTTTGTGGACCTATCAGTAGTGTTTTATATTCATTATTCAAAATCCTTCCAGTTAATATTTATCTTTTAATCATTCATTATGGTCACTAAGTTTTTTTCTGTTTTCCAGCATCTGCAATTTGCAATGATATCTTTCAAGTAACTGTTTCAAATAGAGTTATCAGTGAAGTCTTGTGACATATTACTAGAAATTTCCCTCTACTCTGATATAGATCATTTAATTAACATTAATGATATGATTTAAGAAGATATTCACCTACTGTTCTCAAATCTATATTGTTTCACTTAGAAATATTTTCAACTGCCATTAGAAAGCTTTATTGAAAAGAAAGAGGTAGAACATGAGGCTGGAACATTAGATAGAATATATAATATCTTTTTTTTGTTAACACAGTCAAATATTTTTAACTTCATTGCATAGGTAATGGAAAGATTCTTTTAAAATTGACACCTGAAAATGACTTGTTCATATTATTATTCTAGAAATACAACTCTGTTGGGAACATTGAACACATATTAGAGCATTATGAGACTGCAGGTTCAAAGAATATCTGGGAGATTAAGGTAGTCATTCAGAAAAGAGGATATGAGAATTAGAATAAAGGAAGTGAGATTTCTGCATTGTTTCTAATTATTCACAAGATATCCTATAAGATATATGTCTACAATTTAAACATATAATGAAGCACATAAAAGATGAATATGCAAAATTCAACACATTTAAAATAAGATACAAGGTAATCTAGGATCTAGTATAAATATGTCCATAATAAAAGTTTCAATGAATGAAGTTTAGAATAGTGTAAAGATTATAAGTTTTTGAAAATTTATGAGATGGTGAAAGTAAATCACATATGACTTACACCAAATATAAACTAAATTGTAATTACCTGCTGTGTTTTCTTAGGAATTGCACTGGTTTCTTACTTGCTTTAAGTTTCTTAATTTTCTTAAAAATCAAGTATTTGGGTAAATTCCTTATCTGATATTTAATTGCCTTTCTTATAATCATCAAATTGTTACGTACCTGAAATTGATACTCAAATTACATACATCAAATTGTTACTCGAATTTTATACTTTGAAGATTGATTTAATTCATGTTAAAAACTGTAATGAATCTCTTAGTAACATCTCACATATACATGTAGTATCTATTGATGACAGTTTCTTAGGAAAACACATGCATGTTTAACTGAAAAAACATGTTTCAAACATCTAGGCAATATTTATACTGATAATAATTATAACATGATTGTAAACATTGCCTACTTTGGACAATACTGATAGCACATTTTTATAGTGTTAATATATCTCTTAAACAAACTAACAAAAACACAATCTTAATAGATTATTGACTTGACTTAAATTATTTTAAAAGATTATGATGTTGAATCTTAAACATGAGAGAAGTGGAGAGAAATTAAAGGAGACATAAAGAGGACCTAAAAGTTTAGAAAATGGAAACTATCAAAAAAGGTAAATCAGTTAATGACACATGCAAGCCACTCCAAAACTCTGTGACATAAAATAGCAAAACTTTTTTCCTCTCATATCTGTAACTCAGCTGGAGTTAAGCTGATTAGTCTTGATTTAGTGAGAGTTGGTCTAAAGCCATTGGGTGTGTTTAGGTTTTCTCCACGTGCTACTCATTCTTTGCATATTGGTGGCCTACCTTAAGTATGTTCTTGTCATGGTGACAGCAGAAGTTTAACATATATTTAAAAATTGTTATTTCAGCCACATTCCATTGGTTAACACAAGTCATATGACTGAGCTCAAAGCCAAGCCATGCAGTATGAAAAGACAGCACTTCTAGGGGAAAGAATTGCAAAATTACATGTCAAAGTGTACAGATAAGGGAAGGAGGAAATACTGGGGTCAGTTATTCAATCTATCATAAAAATAAAGTTAACAGAAAGTCTGATGATAAAATTTGGAGAAGAAAGAGCCATGGATAAATTCAAATTCAGCTATTCCTCAATCCAAAACCAATTTCTGAAAAATTTACTGAGAATTATGTCACATCTATGAACTATTTGAATACTCACCTAAGCTATGTGATCCTGTTTCATGACTGCCCCCAGAAACCTCTTCTAAGGCCTCTGCAGGCCTCCATTGCTGCCAACAGCAGTGCAAGGTCATTAACAAAACAATAAAAAGAGCCTTCAAACTTGAGCTAATATCCAAGTTTACTTTATTCGTAGTGACTCTTCATAGTGGGAAAATAACCAAGTTATATTTGATTTTGTAGCTCTCCACCACAGACTTACATCCTTAAGCTTTCCTGCCCTTAGATGAAAGATATCTAAAATTTCCAAAATATTATCCAAGCAGGCCACTCCCTGGAAATGGGTCTATTAGCTTTCTTTTATATCTTATCAGCAGAGGAGTAGGAAAAGGGAGAATAAGATTAGAAAGCAAATGGAACTTTGTGAAGTTAAGTATATCAGCTTTCAAGGCTCTCATTTCTAAATGTAAGTGCTTGCTCTCATGCCTGCCCTACAATGCCTGGAAAAAAGTCCCATATTTCAAATGACTCCCTGTTATTAAGGTAAAATGTATTTTTTTTTTTTTTTTTTTTTTTGGACGGGGTCTCCCTCTGTCACTCAGGCCGTAGTGCAGTGGCATGATCTCAGCTCACTGCAAGCTCCACCTCCTCCCGAGTTCACACCATTCTCCCGCCTAAGCCTCCTGAGTAGCTGGGACTACAGGCACCTGCCACCAAGCCTGACTAATTTTTGTGTTTTTAGTAGAGACAGGGTTTCACCATCTTGGCCAGGATGGTCTTGATCTCTTGACCTCCTGATCCGCCCTCCTCGGCCTCCCAAAGTGCTGGAATTACAGGCATAAGCCACCGCGCCCAGCCAGTAAACTGTATTCTTACGTTGTTATTTCCATTCATGTGATTAAGATTATGGAATGGTAGGGTTGGGACTAGGGATTCTCATATTCTTGAATCTCTGCTAGCGATATTTAATTCAGTGCCTCTCCTTCCCATTCTCAGGGTCCCGTGACTTGTATTGGTCACTCTCCTTTAGTCTAAATCTGGAGACCAGAAAAAAAAAAATTTCTACAGTCTCCAAAATTTCTTATTTTGGCCACTGAAAATCATAACTGGGGATATGTGTAATAAATCAGAACTAATATGGGTTGCAAATAAAGTGCTTTTATTAATACATCAGATGCTTACACATCTTGAGAAATGGCCAAAGACAACCAAACACGGAAGCAAAAGAAGTAAGCTAAAGTCCTGGCACCTTCCTCTGGGACAGAATATTTTGCCTTCTGTGATGCTGTGTTACTTATTTTTCACTGGGAATTTGAAAAATGAAACCGTCTTCCTCTATGTAACTTCACCAAGCTTCTTTGTAATTATCCATAATTCAGAATCTGAGTAAACTTTAAAAGGAGGAAGAGTTATAGTTGTCATAACAGGAGTGGTTCTTGTTTAAGACTAGATCATGCTTGTATTATAGATTTGAGAGGTATTTCATTTTGCTGACACCAAAACTTGTATCCTGGAGGAAAAAATTAATGAGTGACAAATATTATTGATATCAGCTAATTATATCTTGTGCTAAACTATAAAGTTTAGCAAAAGGATTAAATAGATTGATCACATATTAAATTTGTTAATACACATGAATATATTTGTTAATGCATATGAATTAACATATTGAATATATTTGCTAATATATATAAAATATATGACTGTTGCATAGAAAATATGTTAAAATATTATAATTTTATATTTTGGTGACAAATATCCCATATTTATTATATCAGTGCTATTTCCTCAGTTCCATTAGGCTGGAAACTATGTGTTTGCATATTAGTGGTGAGTGGCTAGCTTCCCAGTCATGTTTTGCTGAAGCTCTTTTAAGACTCTCTACCTAAAGACCCAGAATCATGGCATTCCTGAGACAAACTGATAGCATCAGAAGACAGACAAATTCCTAGGTAGATAGGCATGGGTTCCTTGTGAAACCTGGCCTTCAAGCTAAAGACAGCCTGAAGACTGAAAACCGAACTGCTGGTTTTGGATAGAGTCCAGTGTGTGAACTTCTATTCTTGTTTGCCCACTGTTTCCTGATTGGTTGTCTCTGAATAATGCTCTTTAACCAATGGAATGTTACCTTTTCCAAAGGCTACCTACAGCCTGCGCCTCCTCATTCCAAACCTATAAAAACCTGAACTCAGCTACATAGATGGCTACCAGCTTTCAGGCCCCCTCTCACACAGAGGGCTACTCACTTCAGATTCCCTGTCGTTTTCAGAAGCTTCTCTGTCACTCAATAAAATTCTCCCCTGTCTTGCTCTCTCTCTCTCTCTCTGGTGTCCATGTGATCTCATTCTTCTTGGTCATGGGACAAGAACCCAGAACCCACCAAATGGAAGGTGCAAGAAGAGCTATAACACTGTAACCCTCCCTCCCACTCACCAAGCAACAGGGGAGAAAAACTGCTGGGTGCCCCATGCCCCCATTTGCTCAGCTGCAGGTGGCAGGACAGAAAGAGCTGTGACACACCCTTGTTCCCTGAAGCTGAAGGCAGTGGGAAGGAATGAGAGCTGTAACACTTTCTGGGTTCTCAGACCTTGGGACTCCCCAAGCAGAAGCTGTAACACCCCTTGGAGCTCTGTGGTTGCTGGCATCTCCAAGTTTTCAGGGCACCACCATACCCCCTTGTCTGAGTGCTGACACCCAGCCACAGAAGCCACTTACAGCACGCCTGGTCCTGCCATGAGCTGAGCATAAGTGCCATGGTGATTGTGGGATTCGGGCTGGGGAGTGAACAGAGCGCAGCCTGCTGGACCAAGTGGGCAGAGCAAGCCCAGAAGACACAAGTGAAGCCCAGGTAGAGGTGCCATCAGCCAGAGAGGTTTCCAACTGGTGAAATGGCACTGAAAGAATTCAGTGTCAAAACCTAACCTGAGAAGAGAGGAGCAATAATAAAATAATAATAACACATTTTTAGTAGATGTTTACAGCAATGCTGAGTGTTTTCATTTCATTCAGTCATATCCCTGTTGTCCATTTCACAGGAAACTGGGTTGCAGACAACTGATCTAACTTGTCCAATATCACATAGCTAGCAATTGGTGAGGCAGGATGCTTGCAAAATCATACTCCTCACCATTATGCCATCTTACCTCTTAAAAGGTGAGTTGAAGAGTACTTTTGCTAAAGTCTGGTATGTTTGGGATATTATATGTCACTTGTCTTTAGACATACTGATGCCTAGTGTATATTGCTGCATTCACCCTTTTGCTTTGTGGAAGGTATTGCAGTTCCATTCTAGTTTTAAACCTAACCTAATTGAAATCTTGAAAATCCTCCTATTTCTGCCAAGGTTATTTGCCTTTGGAGTCCCACTCGCTAGATATTGCACACCTGGGCACTGGTTTGAAAGAAGCTCGAGTTAGCCTTTCTGTTGCCATATTTTAATTTGAATAGCTGACCACTCCCAAAGGAGTATGCCCCAGAGTGTGACCTGTGTTCAATGGTTTTCCCCATTTTCTAAGATAACCAATTAAGTTTTGTTATAGTAAGTCCTCATTTAATGTCATCAGTAGGTTTTGGAGACATCAACTTTAAGCAAGTTGTTGGAAATCAAGGGTGTCCAATCTTCTGTCTTCCCTGAGTCACACTGGAGGAAGGATGGTCTTGGGCCAACCATAAAAACTAACACTAATGATAGCTGATGAGCTAAAAAATAAAATCACAAAAACATTTCATAATGTTTCAAGAAAGTTAGCAAATTTGTGTCAGGCTGCATTCAAAGCAGTCCTAGGTCACATGTGACCCATGAGCTGTGGGTTGGACAAGCTTGAATGAAACCCACTTTACCATAGGCTAATTGATATAAATAAGAGTTAAGTTCCAATGGCATATTTCTGGTCACAAAAACATATTAAACTTCTAAAAAAAGACCCAAAACACTTTTAATATTAAACATTGAAATAATTGTGATCCACCCATACATTTAAGAAATATTAATGAAAACAGGATAAATATTTACCCAATTTTTGGTGAATCAGTGAGTGACAGCAGTTGTAGTGGTGGTGTGTTAAATCAAGGAAGAAATGTTAGCAAAGCAAAAACTGTAAGGAGCATCTCCTTCAGAAATAAATACAGTGGGCTTCCTGAGCACTTTCCTATTGCATTCTTTTGTCATGCATTTATATAATTATCATAGATTTTATGAACTTTTATTTTATAATAAGCATTCATTTTCCAGCCTGCTTATTCCAGTGTAGGGTCACCAGTGGTCAGATCCTATCCCAGCAGCTCAGGGCGCAAGGTGGGAACTGCCCTGGACAGGAAGCCGTCACATTGCAGGGTGCACCCACACACACCCCAACACTCACTCACTTTGGAACCATTTAGACACACCAGTGAACCTCATGTGAACTTCCTTGGGATGTGGAAGGAAACCAAACTACCCAGAGAAAACCCATGTACACATGCAGAGAACATGTAGACTCCACACAGACAGTGGCCGTGACCAAGAATTAGTGATTTTCTTCTCATCAAAGTGATTATAAAATGACTTTGAATGAAATGGTCTTATTTGAGGACTTGCCCTATCTCACAGCTAAGTCCATCTGAATTGTGAGAGAAATGGGTCTGACATGAGTCATCTACTCTCTTATTATTCACTTATCACCAATAAGAAGCATCTTAACCAAGATGGTTGGAATTGTTGTCCTCAATTCCATTCAGGCTTGAGCCTGTGATATCTTTATTAGCATTATATTATATTCCAAAATTTCTAAATTCATTACTCAAAACACTAGCAGGTCTCAATCAGTTGTTAGTCGCCACAGTATTCAAAATGCTGATACTTGTGAATGACTTACTTTTATTCTATAAATTAGGTCATAGCCAATATTTCAGTACACAAACATTATTTTTATTCATTTGAATCCCAGTATATTTTCTTAACTTGTAGGAAAAAGTGGTAGCATGTCAGTCAGCAAACCAGGAATTATATCTTACTGCTACCTCTCATAACTGCATCTTCCTAAAACACGAACATTCATAATATGTAGTATATTGTCTCTCAAAATATATAGGTTTTGTGTACATTTCTTCTAATTGATCATGTCTGCTTATTTTCCCCTGGATTAAGGATCAAGAAGATAGTATATTAGATGATCTGATAAATTTCCAATGCTTTGCAAAGTAGTTGAACAACTTTTTCTTTGTGATGCTAGGTGGCACTACTAGTCAAGGCTTGGTATTTCATAGCTGACTTTCTTATTCTGAAGGTTGTAAATAGACTTATGAAATAATATTTAACATTGAAAATTTGATAATCAATTTGATGATCTATGAATTGTCATAAACGTTGAGAGTAAAGTTTCCTTTAAGGTTAAAATCTTTCAAGTGAAAGAAATTATAAAGTCAAATGTAAACAACAAAATAAGATAAATAGAGCAATAGGATTTTTTGGCTTTATAATTCAATTTAAAATTAAAGGGCATTTATTTTCCAGCAGCTGACTATAAAGCTTAAATGTCCAGTAAGCAGTTGCTCTGGAAAAGAAAATAAAAGGAAATATCAGTCTGTAGATTTCAATGCTCCCAGATACAAGTGTTTTACAACACCTAAAATATTTCTTCAGAGTGTTGTCACATACCCTTTCTCTTAAATCCTATAATCATTAAAAAAAAAAAAAAAATAGCTGTAACTTTCTCTTATTTTATCAATATATTTCACTGCATGAAAGCATTATCCCATTTTCAGGCAATTTATATTGTTATATGTCTATGGAAATGAGTATTTTTTTGGTAAATGGCAGTAGGTTTAACCTCAAGGAGAATTAAAAATCTGTGATACAGAAACATAGGATCCTGAAGTTTTTTCAACGCCACGTAAAGATTTGTATCTTGAATATATTCATCCAATGTTATTGTCTGTTCCTTCTCCATGTTTGGTTAGTATCAAATACCAGTCTTTTGTTTATTGTATAGTAAGCTTACAAAGAAAAGGCAAATTCTCTGCCATTTATGCAGACATCGAAGTCCCATGTTTTAACATTTGGATCAGCCAAACGGAACCTACAGCATTCTGACCATTAGCTGGGTCATCAGCTAGGCACGGAGGGCCTCACCTGGGTAACTTGAGAATCTCCTCAATCTGGCTCTTTGATTTGGCTTTCACAGGCCAGTACTTTTTATTTCTTCTCATCTGTCTGCTATCATGTTAACAAGCCAAGGCAACTCTCAGCAGCTCATTGACTACATAATAAAATGAGATTAGAATTTCACCAGCTAAAGAATGGCATACTTTCAGGGCTTTAGGCTCGAGACAAATATTTGTGTGTGCCTTGGTCATCAAATAAGGAAAAAAAAGACCCAAATACAAATCAAACACATAAGTAAAACCCATAATTGTTGCCCACAAGAACTACTTGCTCAAGTTGGCTAAGCCTGATTGAAAACACAGATAAACTCCAAACCAAAAAACCCAGCATTTTTCATGTTACTGACATGTTATGGCTAGACTCATCTCAGTGTTGTTGCTGCACTAATAACCATTATCTAATTTATATTTTGTTAATAAGAACCTTGGTTCAAGAAAAGTCAATTAATGATGTTTGTAGCTGCTGGAAGACTGCCTTTAAAAAAATAAAAAGGGAATTTAGAACAAATAGGTGAAATACGTGATCACTGAGTTACTGAGGTGGTTATTGTATTAAATATCTCATGCCTCCTGGAGATTTGGGGAACTTCTGGAGGCTTTTTCTCCAATATAAATAAAACTTTCAAAAAAACTGAAAGAAACACAATGTTGTTTATTGTGCAAGAACAGTCAAGACTACTTAAATGGGATATTGTGACAAAGTGCTGCCAATTAATGCTGTATCTAATCTCAAATACATGCAAGACTTTTATCCTTCTTAATAGGCTGACCAAAAAGACTAAAAGAAGTTGTCTTGTGTTTATATTTTCAAGCCACATTTTCCATATACAATTAAGCTATTTAAAATTCTGCAATTGAAGTACTTGTCTTTAATTATAAGGTCTGGGTTTATTTGATTAAAATGTGATTTGGCATAGTTGCATGACTGACATTTTAATTAAGAAAATTGCATTTATATTTTTGATATTCTAACTAGTTGTTTTATCCGTTATGCATGACACATAAACACATTCTGAAAATTAGTTCACTGTATATTTCTTATCCTGCAAAATTTAAATAGCAGAAAGATGTAGACTATACGTAAATATATGTGTGTATTGACTTGCATGTGATAGGAAGTTAGATAAATACAGCAACTTTAATGTACTCTATTTATTATTAATTAGTGCAACACAAGAACTTAAATAGCCCAGGCCATTTTAGGAGGAATAAAGGTGTTTTTAAAAGACTAGCAGACCTGTAACAAATCCTGTTTCTCCGTTAAACTAACTGCTTTTATTGCATTTAAATCCTTGCTAGTGCTGAAAGGTAAAAGCAAGCTAGGAAGCTGCATGACTGAGAAACCCAAACAACTCTTCGTTTTTTTTTTTTTCATTTTCCAGTCCTATGCCTTGAGAATTTGCCATCTGGATTGCATACTGTAGTCAGTGTTTTAGCTCTTGACGTTTTAAAACAATAGCACTGTAGCATTTTAACATGTAGTTTCATAACAAAATAAATGTGTCATGCATTAAATTATGCAGGCATATATTTACAACTCCTCATGTGCCCAAAGAACATAGTGAGGACAGTCATTTGCTGGTTTGTTATGATACACTACAGTGTAAGGTTGATAATGTATAATGCATGTATTATCAACCCAGCATTTATTAGTATTTAGGGGAAAATATTTCAGAGAAAATGCACCATATTTTGCTTTGATTTGGGCTTTCTCAAAGTTAATTATTATCCATGTGACTAAGATGCTTTATTTCTCTTTAATACGTTCATCTCAGGGTATTTGCCTGAGGTTGAACTGTTTTTGATTAACTCTATGTGATAATGAGAACCATGAAAATAGCCTTGTGTAGGGAGTTCCTTCCTTCTGATGTTACATATAAAACTGCGGAAGTCTTATAATATTTAACACTGAACTTTTTTCCCTTTCTGCACCCAGGCCTCAAACTAATCATGAAAGTGTGAGGAATGATTTTATCTAAAGTCATTGCTCTTTTGTAAGGTGTGCCTAAGTGAAGAGTTCAACTAGCTATTGGGGTTAAAAAAAAACGCATTCTAATGAGAGTTCAAGGAGATTTTTTTGTGCTCTCCAAGGACAGACATGGAGTCAGGTCAGCAATTGTGGACCTACACTTCCTCTCTTATCATAATCTGCATGGTTTTAGCTAATCACTGATGACTACTGGTGTTTCCTCCACATTCTGTATTTATAATAGAGAGACAACTGACTGGATAAAATTATCAAAGTTGTTTGAAGACGGCTCTAAAAATATTTTTTTCTTCACAAACTACATAAGATTGTAGATAAAGAAAATGTTTGTCTTCTGTTTGATTTTACTTCTGTTTTGATGAACTCATCTTGATGCTGATTCTGATTTTTATCAAATGAAGTAGTTAATGAGCTCATGGTCCACATTAATCTGTGAACATAATCACAAAGAGGCCTGAACATATTTAGAGCCACCTACAACCTTTCCACCTCTTAATTTATTCTTTGCAAAGTTATATCTGAATCCAAATGGGAAAGATGATTTATAAACAAATTTGTAAGATTATTGCACTTTGAAGAAGCTAGCACTTTATATTACATATTCTCTTCAATTCAGTTGTCTTCACCATTGATTAGAGCAATTTTTATCAATAAAAAATGTTTATATCCAATGGAATTGGACATAATAAGCTGTGTGTTATTTGATGTTTTTCAGGTTGTAAGAATAAATTCAGTTTCCACAAATGGTTTGTTGGAAAGGTGGCAAGAGAGGACAAGAAAAATGTCTCAAATGTCTTAATGAGGCATCACAGATACCTGTAACATCTTTCATTGCCATTTAGTTAAAAAAATGCAAGTCTGTTGACTCAACAGCGATTCTATTAGCTATTGCAAAAGCATTGAGCCACTTTTCCACCTTTGTTCAACCAGTTTACTCAATTGCTTTGAGTAAGTTACTCAATTAACTCTGTCTTTTTTTCTCTTTCTCTCTCTTAAGTGTGGAAAAAGAGATTCTAACTGGTTTGGCTGGTCACCCGGAGTAGACAGACACATTGGTCTGAGTCTCCCTCATACGTTCCCTGCAGGATGATTGCTTTGACTTATTTCCAATGTCTATTCCAATTAGCTGTAGTATAGGCAGACCACATATGGTAAATTTAAGGGAAAAAAAGCAATTCAGGCATAACAAACACATCAGACAGGTTATTAAGAGCATGCAAAAATGCCCGTGAGTCTGAGATTTCTCACAAGACTGTTATATAACTGGCAGATAATTTGTGTGGCCTGATCATGCATTTGGATCCAGAGAAATAAATGTTTGTTTCATGTTGTTAAAAATTTTACTATTTTGGTTGCCCAAAGTATAATTGATAATTTACAGAAATAACTATTTGAAAAAAGAATGTACAGTTAATGAGAATGCATAAGAA
The DNA here is from genome assembly GCF_001698545.2 of Rhinopithecus bieti. Lineage (NCBI taxonomy): Eukaryota > Metazoa > Chordata > Mammalia > Primates > Cercopithecidae > Rhinopithecus > Rhinopithecus bieti. The sequence goes on from NW_016807322.1 coordinate 389,399, forward strand.
ATGCAAAACTCATTTCACATTTAAAGGTACTTGAAATGCATAGTCCATTCCCCTCATCAGTTGAGGGCCATAAAGTACTAGTATTCATAAAATTCAATTGCTGAGACCTTCTAATGAAAATCGACATAAGTCTGCATAATTGGATCCTTTAATTTCCTTAAAGAAATACATTTAAAAGAAATTGAATCATAATTGAATAAGCTAATTCTAGCAATTAAGGGTTATTTAATGGACTATTTCCTATGTAACACAACAAATGAAACATTTTTCAAAAGGAAGAAAAGTCATGAAAATGCTTGCAGACAGAAAAGAATAATAAATTTTTCAACTACAAAGCTAATAAACTAGATAAACTGATGTCATGCTAAGGAAACCCATCCTAGTTCACTAGAGTCTAACATCTGAAACCATTAAGTGATCCGTTCCTTTCCACTACCACAGTACAAAGGTGCTAAGTTACAGGCATCAGATTAACTCCTCACACATTTAGGTTAAACTTTGCTTGAAATGTCACCATACATATTTAAAGACAGAATGTTTTCTTTCAAGAGTGTTTGTGAAAACTCTGATTATATTTATATGTATATACACATGCATGTATACATAATTTTATTTACTTTTTTAAATAAGTCAGTATCTTAAAAGGAAAATAAGATCCAATAGGTTTTTGACAAATAAAAGTTGTACTTAGGTCTATTATTCATGAGATCATGGGGTTCCTACACCACTGCTGATACTACTATCAGTAATATTAAAACTGCTTAATTCTTGGAGACCAAATTAACTAGTTTCTATTTGGCTTCTGTGTAAAAAAAAAATTGTAAGAATTAATATTTTGAAATATTTAATGTGAATTTAGCACTGGTTTCTTTTTTAAAAAACCATTGAAATACACAAGCTGATGATTTACTGAATATTTAATGTTTCCATAATATCAATCCTGGACTAATAAACAGCTGCTTCTATTTTTATGTACATGACGTATTTAGGGCTAGTCTCATTTAATCTGATTATTTTGAAAACATTATGATTTAGAATAACCTGGCTACAAAGCCTTAATTTTTGTTGCATCTTTGAAATTAAATGTTATTTTAAAGTTTTATTGGATTTGTTATTTTAATGAATTAATTACTTTAAATTTTACTCTTTGGGCAATAAACACATAAAATGGAGAAGCTGCAGAGATAAGACATGCTATACAATTTTAGTAGGGAAAATATACTCTTTTAGAAAGATTTACCATTTAGAAAAATTTTTGAAAATAATAACAACAAGAAATGTGTTTTGTATTTATTGAAATTGTATCATTTTACAAATATAATCATCTGAACTGTTTCGACTTACTATACAGCACTGTCCTATATAACTTTTTGCAATGATAAAAATGCTGTATGTCTGCAAGTCCCAAAACACTAGCCACTAGTCAAATTTGACTTAAAATATGACTAGTTCAACTGAGGAACTGAATTTTAATTTTATTTTAAAATTTACTTAAATTTGAATAGCATATGGCTAGTGACTACTCTATTGGACAACATAATATAGAATATTGACTCAATAAAACTGATAATTTCCTTAGCATTGACCTTGATTATTACTAGGAAGAGTGAGATGCTACTATATTTTCTAAATATATTTTTGGAAACGAAAAAATTATATATGAGGAAACACTTGTGCTTAGGCAATGTAAGAGACACTTCAACCACACTATTGTGGACATTCTTTGTCAGTAGACAAAATTTGTAACTATTGATGTAGAAAATGATGTCTATAATTCTTGTGGAGTTTCCTCTAAGGCTATTACCAGGTGCACTCTAATTTACTCTTTAAACACACTTTCAAGCCTTTGGAAACAATAAATATGCAAAATATGTTACTATGAACTGACTATGCAACATGAAATCCAATACCCTGAAAAGATTTTTCAGTGACCCAGGCAGTTCTAAACAACAAACTACATTTTAAAGCAAAACCCATAAATCAACCTGTATCTGTATACAATCCTGCAAAATTAAAGTAGGCAAGTGTTTCTAAATACTACAGTTCTTTATTCCAGTGTGTTAATTCATTAACTTCAGAAAAATAATTCACTGTCAATATTTTACAGCCAAATTCAAATTGCTGTATTAAATCTAACTCCTTCTATACCTGATTACCTCCCTTTTTCCTCTCTTTTCATTCCAGAATGCTGATTTTCTGTGCAGGCCTCATTAGCCTTTCTCTCTGAATACATTATTGCTCCCTGGTTTCCAGTAAAGGCTCCTGGTTTCTGTGTTTCTAATCAAGGTCTCCATTAAACAGTCACAGAGGTTATTGTTTGGTTATGTTTGTAGTTAGTAGCTCTTAGCTTTATCTACTTAGTGGTGGTTTACAAATTCCTGCTAATGCTAAATTAGAACAGTAATTTCTGGTGGCTTCTACTCCTATTTTCCCTTTTCCCTTCCCCTGTTGCAGATCAGAGACAGGGGCGGAGGGAGGGAAAGCCACTGAGAGGAGATGAAAACCTTTAACAAACTCACCCTGTGGGACAGTGGATAAGGAAGATCACAGTTGTTTAGCCTGGGGATCTGGATCTTATTAATGTCACCAGTCTTCCCCAATTCTCAGTGGCAGAAATCTGAATTCTTTCTGCTGTCAACAGGCCTTAACATTAACTGAAGTTCACTAAACTTTCTGTAACTAAATGAATTGAAGGTTGCTGAAATTGTTCTCTTTCCTTTAAAAGAACAGTGAATGGTGTCACCACCATGTTGCTGTTGATGTCCAAAAACTGACAGAGGCCAAAGCATGTCATTTGGGTACCCCTTCTATCAGTCACAAGCTGCTTTTCTAAATTTGAGGTTTAAACATGTAGTTTTGTAAAGCACTAGAAGAGATGTGCTATAATGTATTTCTCCTGCATTGTTTTTGCTCTTGCAGTCTGACTTAGAGCAAACTTCTGCTTTTGCGATTTAGTTGATTCCACAGATATTTCAAGAACAAATAATGAATCAGAGTGAAAGGTAAAGGGTGTTAAATATTATATATGAGGAATGAGCTTTTAATTATTCTCTCATAAAACATTTAGTGTATTCATAAAAATAAATTTTCTTTTTTTTCCTTTTTTTTCTGGGATAGTTTCCTTTTCAAAATTATAGCAATGGACAGAGAATAATATATCAATACAAATGAAATAATTCAATTTAATTCTGTTCAAGTATAAAGGTGAACCTCAAACTTAGTCAAATGCAACTGGTTAATGGGGTATCAATATAGTAGCTAAGACTTACGAAGTACTGACTTCATGCCCCCACTTCACATATATTAGCATATTTAATACTCTTTCCAACTCCGTGAGGTAGGTAGTAGTATTAGTTCCATTTTTTAAATAAATCAATCAAAATGTCAAGATGCTAAGTAATTTGTTCATGATCACACAGCTAGTAAAAGCTGCAAGTTGATTTAACCCAGGCAATCTAGCTCCAGTATCTGTTGTAGTATTTTTAATTATGACACAACATTCTGTCTCTTTCAATTAAAAAAAATTCATCTCTCATTACTTTCGACTCTGCTCTATTACATCCCAATCCCCTTTACTATGTATTGATATGTTGAATAATTTTATAACTCTCTGGTGACTTTTGGTTGTTAAAATTAGACTATACCTTCCCAAGTACGACAGAGATTATGACTAAGAGGGCTCAGAAGAGAGGAGCTATGGCCTGGCTCAGAGATATTTTTTCTCTTTCTTTTTTGTTTTTAAGGCTTGTATTCTCTGTTGAGGGAGGTGAAGATGAGGAAGAGGGAAATAGAAATCTCTACTTTAATTTGGTATGTACTTGTGGTGTCCCTATAGGTGGTGTTGATATGGACAGGAGACAGGGAAATACTCGGTAGAAGAGGGCCGATCTCTAACAAAGGCCTCACCCTCAAGCCTGGAAACCCACTGCCTGAAATAAGAACAGGCATTCCTGTTTTCACAACCAAAAGTTGCCTTTTGGCCTGCCACGCTCCCCTATCCTGTACCCATAAAAACCCCAAACCCCTGGCTCCATGAGGAGATGAACAGAAGAACAGAAATAGCAGAATGGCATGGCCTAAAGGAGTTCAGCTGGGGAGGTTGGAGAGGAGATTGGTTGCTGGATGGCCAAACTTCAGGAAAAGATCATCTTCTCACTCCATCCCCCTTCCAGCTCCCCAACCACTGAGAGCCACTTCCACCACTCAATAAAACACCTGCAGTTATCCTTCAAGTCCGTGTGTGACCTGATTCTTCCTGGACACCAGACAAGGACCTGGGTACCAAGAGAGCACTGAGCTGGTTAACACTTAAGCCATCTGCAGATGGCAAGGCTAAAAGAGCGTACTGTAACACATGCCCACTTGGGCTTCAGGAGTCGCAGGCTCCCACCCCTGGATGCTGCTATGTGGCCAAAGCCCAAGGGTACTCAACCCAGTTCCTGCACCTTCTGTCTGCATACTCTGTGTCTCATAAGGGGTTTGAATGTACACTCCAGCCAAACAGACGAGCCACACCCCTGTCACACATCCTGCAAGGGGGTCAGGAAACTCTCCCATTTCAGCATGTGTGATTTTCCAGTGGTGGTGTTCAGAAGTGTGTCTCCCAATGGCCTATAATAGTAAAATATGAAAAGGGAGATATAAATTAAAGATGGAATTTATAACCAAAAGAGAAGCAGAACTTAAGAGTTGGAAAATTATCAGCCTGGTCATGTAAGAAATGAAAAGGCAAAGCATGTCGGAGAGAAAAACCCAGGATGTGGCCGAGCAACCACTTAAGGAGATTGGTATGGATTAAAAATAATAAAAAAGAAGCCAGATGCTATTCATCAAAGCAATGGAAGCATGACCCCAAAGATATTGCAGAGATCTTCAGGGCTGACACTCCCATCAAAGGCCCAAAGTGCCAGGGCCTTGAGGGCAGAATGGACTTTGCGTGTATGTGTGTTGGGGGGGGGGCATCCCCGGGCACATATAGGACGTCAGGGGTTACTACCCAGGGCTGTCTGAAGTCCTTATTCCCCAAATTCTGGTGCAGCGCTCCTCAGCTGCCCCAGCTGTGGCTCAAGCAGGTGCATGTGTGACTTAGGCTGCTGCTCCAAAAGGCACAAGCCATAAACCTTGGCAGTGTCCTATTGGTGCTAACTCTGCAGGTTCACAGAGTGCAAGAACTGTGGGGGCATCTTTACTTCCACCTAGATTTCACAGGATATTTCAGACAGCCTCGGGGGCTTGGCAGAGACTTGCTGCAGGGGTGGGGCTGCCACAGAGTGTCTCCACTAGGGCAATGCCCAGCAGAACTGAGGGTGAAGGCCACCACAGACAGTTCCCACTAGGGCAATATTTACTCAAGTCATGAGGCAGGGCTGCTTCTGAGATTCCAGATCTATAGAGCCATTTACATGCAATGCTAGTCTGAGAGAGCCACAGATACCTGACTCTAAACCCTGAGAACAGCAGCAAGGGCTATGCCCAGCAAAGCCATGGGGGTGGGGTCCCTCAGATCCTTGGAGACCCAATCTCCTCCCAGTATGCCTAGAAGTTGGGACATGGAGTAAAAGAAGATTACTCTCAACCTGTGATATTTAATGATTTTTGCCCTGTTAGGGTTTAGACTTACTTGGAACCTGTTACCGTTTTTCATCTTGCTTATTTTTTTTTTCCTTTTTGGAATGAGAATGCCTATCTAATGCCCATTTCACCACTGTATTTTGAAAGTACATAACTTACTTGATTGCACAAGTTCATAGCTGGAAAGCAATTTGCCTCAGGATGATAGCTAGGTGAGACTCTGAACTTTAGACTTTAAATTTCATGCTGGAATGGGTTAAGATTTTTGAGGCTTTGGGATATAATGAATATTTTTTTTTTTTTACATGAGGAGAACATGAATTTTGAAGGGTCAGAAATGGAATAATATAGTTTCAATATGTACCCTCCAAAATTCAGGCATTGCTTATGTGATAATATTAAAAGGTTTTCAGAAATGCAGATAATTTTGTATGTTGATTTTATATTCTGCAACTTTGCTGAATTCATTAGTTCTAACAGTTGTTTTTTGTGTGTAGCATCTTTAGGATTTTCTGCATATAAAATTACATCACCTCTGAATAGAGATAAATTTACTTCTTCCTTTTCAACTTGGATGTCATTTATTTATTTTTCTTGCCTAGTATCTCAAGTTAGAACTTCCAGTACTGTGTTAAATAGAAGTGTTGAAAGCAGGAGTTCTTGCCTTGTCCCTGATATTAGAGGAAAAGTTTTCAATCTTTTATCATTACAGATGATGTTAGTTGTGGATTTTAGCTATTTTTAAGTATTATTACATCGTGTCTCAATCTCCTTCAAGTTTGAAATCATGATACAGTAAATCTATTTCATTTAAGACATTTTTCTATTGAAAAAATTTACTGGAATGCATCCTCTCCCTTTTTGCAGATGTTTAGCAAGTATGGGACTAGAAAGGCATTAGAGTGTGTTTGCTTCAATTATACCCCAGTCTCATTGTTGATGTTCCATACCTCACCTTCCCAAGGCTAATTAACTACTAGATGCCTTTCGTTCACCACCACTCCCTTCCTTTGGATCCAAATGGGAGTATCATTATCCTCCTTTGGATTATTTTATGTTTTATTTGGCCACCCTTCAGACATACATACTTGGTTGATGTGGTATTAATTTGTCCCCACTGACATACAGTAAAAGTAATTTAGCACCTACATTTTGCATCCTTAGTTAAATTAAGTTTTGTGAGTGTGGGGAATCCAGTACTTTGCAAACAGTAGGTTTCAGTAAATGTTGACTGAAGACTGACTGAAGCCTGTGAAGTAATTTTATTATCACAGCAATTACATCTCAACAGTCATCAACAAATACTGCTACTTAGGACAGTAGCATTTCACAGCTGCTAATAAGTTCTGTGAGACAGCACAGCTGTTGACTATCACTGGGGACAACAAAAACATTCCAATAAGAACAGGAGGCAGGAAAGAGACCAAGTGCAGCGAAAAGAAAATATAGATCTGCTTCTAATTTCAGAAGTATTTTAAAGAAGATATAATAGGAAAGCACTCAACATTTTTAAAAGCAGCAACCGCAACCAAATTGAGCTAAAATAAAATTGAATTTACTTATTTTAATGTCTGAAATGCCTTCCTTTATTTTAAAAAACTATAAATTATGAAAACTTTATGAAATGATTTGTTAGAACTAAAATAAAACAAATTTAAGTAAACTAAAGTTATATATTATCTAAAGCTGTAAGACCAGAATATCACAACCTCCAAATATTTTCTTCAAAAAAAATCAAAATTTTTTCAAGTCACCATTGAAAAGTAACTCACAACAGTATGTAAGAATAGCAGCCTGGTTTTCCTTTTGGTAATACAGTCCACTGATATAATGAATATTATAATTTCTTAAAAAAGAAAGAACTACCCTGCTTTGAGCCAAATCAATTCTATTTGGAAGTCAAGAATCAGTAACTGTAAAAAATGGCAAGTTACTCTCTAATCTTGTTTAATTAATTTCGATGAAGCCTTCAAACACATGTTTCTAAGGAAAATAAAACACGAATCAGTTTGAGAATAATACTTTTGGGAGTGATGCAGATGACCTGAACATTTTCCAATTTACATTGCATTTTCCAAGCAATGATTTTTAAATGTATTTATGGGACCGGTCGCGGTGGCTCAGCCTGTAATATCCCAGCACTTTGGGAGGCCAAGACGGGCGGATCACGAGGTCAGGAGATCGAGACCATCCTGGCTAACACTGGTGAACCCCGTTCTCTAACTAAAAAATACAAAAAACTAGCCGTGCGAGTGTGGGCAGGCGCCTGTAGTTCCAGCTACTCGGGAGGGCTGAGGCCAGGAGAATGGCGTAAACCCAGGAGGCGGAGCTTGCAGTGAGCTGAGAATCCGGCCACTGCACTCAGCCCGGTCGACAGAGCGGAGACTCTGACTCAAAAAAAAAAAAAAAAAAAAAAAAATGTATTTATTGGATATTTGAGAATGAGTTTAATAATGTATTAAGCTATCAGATATTCTAAGAGCTTTTATCTTGCTAAAGAGAAGAATTGGTAAGTGTAATTCATTTTTATAGTAACATATGTCATGGATTGTAGCAGTTTTAGCATTTGTTAAATGGAGCCAGGTTATTACCTTTGCCCAGTTTTAGAAAGGATTTGCCCCATATCAAACAAGTTGAGGAAACAGGAATAGAATATTACAACTATTAATAGGTGGCCTCTTGATAGGGGCAGAGTCTATGAAGAAGAGAGAGTACTTTCATTCAATCACATTTCACAGAAAATTCCAAAAAGGCCACAATAATTTTCTCTTTCTTTCCAGAAGGTAATTGAACAAATAAAGTTAAACTTCATGAGTTATCACAAAGATGGAAGTTGTGCACTAGTATCTCAATGACTGTGTTTCCTGGAAAGATGACTTTTGTGGAACAGGATTAAATTCTTCACAGGCTAAAATTGGTTACATGCAAGATAGTCTTCACAGCATCCTACGCATAAACAAGTAAATGACACTTTATTAAAATTTTAGCACTTTTATCAATAAGCATTTCAGTTGTTCACAGGCAATTCTTCTATTTTCTGTTCACTTTCTGAGAATCAAAATGACATACAAATGACCACATGGAGTTATATTTTTCTGTATTGGTTTCTTGGAAGGTGTTTATTTTATTCAAGGGAGAAAAAAGAGGTAGCATAAAATCGTGTGAGGGGGCCAGGTGCAGTGGCTCACGCCTGTAATCTCAACACTTTGAAAGGCCAAGGCGGGTGGATCACGAGGTCAAGAGATTGAGACCACCCTGGCCAACATGGTGAAGCCTCGTCTCTACTAAAAATACAAAATATTAGCTGCGTGTGGTGGTGTGTGCCTATAGTCCCAGCTACTCGGGAGGCTGAGGTAGGAGAATCACTTGAACCCTGGAGGCGGAGGTTGCAGTGAGCTGAGATCTTGCCACTGTACTCCAGCCTGGCGACAGAGCGAGATTGTGTCTCAAAAAAAAAAAAAAAAAAAAGAATTGTGTGAGGAACCGTGGGCTTTCGTATGTGCTCTACCACTCTCCTGTAGGGTTTCGTTGGACAAATCACTGTCCTATCTCAGATTTACCATATAAAAAAATGAAGATAATATTACTTACTCAGCTTTTTGAAAGCCAACAAAATTCAATTGCTATGCAACATTGAAAATTACTATATAATATATAATTTTTCAAGTAGAATGACTTATGAACAGCACTAACTATGAGTTAGAAACTCTACTAAACACAGAATGTCAACAACATAGATTGGAACTGTTATCCCCATCTTAGAGGGGCAAAGTTAGGACACAAAAGGATTAAGAAACTTGCTAAATGCCTCTTATTACAACACGATGACAGTTCTTAATATGATACCATGGGGTCTGAGGTATTCTCTTTGGATAAGATGGCAAATAACACCCGTCACAGTTGAAGACTTGGCTAAAACAGGCCATAACATTTCAAGTGTCTGGTTAGTGAGGGTTTTACTGTGCCACTAAAGTGGCAAAACCAATAATACAACTTCTTTTCTCCATGAAGATAAACTACAACAGGTTGTGACAACCTAGTGGTCCAGCTCTACTCTTGCCTATTCACTATTTGCTGCATTTCTTTCTTTCTAGCTCCCAAGAATATGTGAACAACTGCATGGTGCCTTAACAGTAGACTGAACTTTACATTCTGCTTCAAATGCCTTTCTTTTTGGTTCATTGTGGTTTTCTTCTTGCTGTTGGACCTTTTGCAGGACAACTCTGGACTGCTATAGCATGTTTTGAAGGGTCCGTGAGAATTTCTGGTCTTTTTAGTCCTGGAAGAAGCAATTTGTTGCATTTTTTGGAGTAGGGAAGAGTTTATTTTAGATTGCCAACTCTATATTTAAGCAAATCTAGACATTTTGGACAAACATGTAAATATATTGACAAAGATTATCAAGGCAAATGTGGTTACCCAGCACGATTTAGGCTGTAGAATCCATACAGTGACCCTAAGACATGTCCTACAGAGGACAGGGAAATGCAACTGCAGCCTTGGTCCTTGCTTTGCAGCCTGTTAAGCCACTCATTGCTCCAGTTAGATTTTAAAAGTATACCTAAGTACATTCCCACTAAATGTCCACTCCTTCTTCCTCACTAGGACTTCAGTCTTAAATTCCTAGCTGCTTTCAGTGAGCTGGGCTAAATGGTCATACAAAGGCAACAGACTTTGAACTTTGAACTGTCAAAGCATAGATTAGAACTAACTAATGTTTTTACTGGTTCATATATTTAACCCTTTAGAACATGAAGTGCTTAGAAAATCCTAAGTAGCCTCATTTATCTATTCTAAAAAGGGATTAGAAGACAGGGAAAAAAGGAAAGCAAGATGTCTTTTAGTATTTTTTCTTTTCTGCAAAGCTTTCTCTCATTGATTACTTCTCAGCCTGTTGCAGGTGTTCTCTGGATGGGTCTGCCTTCATGGTATCTCTTCTCTCCCGGGAGACGGGAGAAAATGAAGCCTTTTCCACAGTTTTTGAGGTTGCTAATGCCAAATTCTACAAGGTCATAGCCAATGCATGTGCTGGGTATAAGTACATCTGAAAGCACTGAGGGAGTTGATGGAGACTTTCATGATTGAGGTCAAGTTTAAAGGAAGCAGCAGCAACTGTTCAGTTCCAGCAGATTTGTGTTAAGGTAATGCAGGCTCAGTTATAGCAAATCTTTAAGATTTTCCAGAGAAACCAGGATGCTAGATTTCTTTTCAAATATAAAATCTTCTACTTTTAAAAAGTTTTCCTATATGTTATGTAAAACTCTGACATGGGCCAAAGAAAATGTTTGTGGCCTTGATTTGCCCAATGGGACACAAATATGTGCCCTCTGCAATAAGAAGTGACATTTATTATCTGTTTGATGATAGATCAGACAATGTGCTCAGTGCCTTAGAGCATTTATCCTGAAAAAGTTATTTTCAGTGCATTTGTGTGTGTACTTGTGTGTAGGATGTAACTATGTATATCCTTGAAAACTTTTCCTTTGGCTTAAGTACTGATTCTTTCTCATTTGCATCAATTTGAGCAATTCCTATTAGCTTGGCTTAATTGTCAACTGCTCCACACAAACTTCTATAACAGTGATGTCTCCTAGCTCTGAAATTCATTTCCATATATTTTCTATACCATTAATTTGCTACTTAACAACACTATTTTATGACATCTGTTATAATTATTACATTTTTATTGCTCAACTTTTATTGAATATTATGTCTTGTTTCCCAATCTAGATTACAAACTTTTTTAGTGAAAGGATTACATAGACATTTTTCTTAGTCTTCTTCTAGTGAAGTGTATATGTGCAAGGTAGGTTTTTGACTATTTGGGTGAATATGTTTAAAGTCAGTAACTCTATACCAAGACATCAGTATATACTTAATTTCTTAATTAAAATGTTACAATAATAGCTATCTATTGCGTTCTTGGTAGGCACTGTGATCAAGTCCTAAAAAACTTATAAGTTTGGTATTATTGGCTCTATTTTATGGAGGCAAAAAATATCCTGAGACTTGAAAAGGTTTTTGGCCAAGTCACACGTAAGTTGCAAAGTGGGTGTGGACTTTAATATTAAAAACACCAATAATAGGCATTAATAATTGTGTGGAAAGTATAACTGAAAAGATAAAATAATTCCTAATCAGGAGGGTAAGTCATCCAGAGCACAGCAAATAGTATCATGAAGAGGATTTAAATACAGGTGTTGTAAGTCTCCATCCTCAGATAAATGTGAATACTAATAAAGACTCATTATTCTGAATGTCGACAACAGTGATGTAGCTATTCTCGATTTTTTAAATATAACACTTCCTCTTCTACAATTACCTATCTTGAAAGGATTAATTAATTCTTTCAAAAACCTAGCTGCCAGAGTTATAAAAAAAGAATGTTGGAATTAGAAGAGATTTAAAAAATTACTTGGCCTAACCTATGCATTATCAAATGAGAGATATACACATAGAACAAGATTTGCTCAAGTACATACTACCCAAAAATATTAGAACCAGTACTGCTTTTCCATATAATAAAATAATATAAAATAATAAAACCATTTGATTCTTAGGAAATCACTACAGTTTATTTTTGATAGTCTGTTAGCTCCCAAATCTCATCTCAAATTGTCATCTCCACATGTTGGGGGAAGGACCTAGTGGGAGGTGATTGGATCATGGGGCGGATTTCCCCTTGCTGTTCTTGTGATAGTGAGGGTGTTCTCACAAGATCTGATCATTTAAAAATGCATGACACTTCCCCACTTCCTTCTGCTCTACTACAGTAAGACCTGCTTGCTTCCCCTTTGCCTTCCACCATGACTGTAAGTTTTCTGAGGCTTCCTAGTCATGCTTCCTGTACAGCCTATGGAAATATGAGTCAATTAAACTTCTTTTCTTCATAAATTACCCAGCCTCAGGAAGTTCCTCATAGCAGTGTGAGAATGAACTAAGCATGCTGGGACCTGATCTCTTGATTGAGTGAGAAGAAATGCAAGTAGTTGTCAGTAGATAATTCTTGATCCTGATTGACAATGGTAGTTCTCTACGTTGATCTGAGCCAGTTGGATGGAGGAAGATATGGTAGATGACTCTCATAATAATAAAATGATGCAGGAAATATATAGTTCCTAGATTCTAGTAAATATAACTGAAATCTTCAAGAAAAGGAATTGTGTTTTGCTGGGTTTGATTTTCCAGCAAACAGCTAAGTGCATAACACTTGTTGCTGAAAGGAATGGTGGAGGTTTTCCTTCTGCTTCTGATCCAATTGTCATTTAATGATTTTTTTCTACCTGTCATGCCCTGCACCTTGACTTTCCTCTATATTAATCTCATTTAATTCCCACCAAAAGAGAACGAAACAAAACCATGAACAAAAAATCCTCAAAAAACCTTTTGAGATAAGTATCATTCTTATTCCACAGATAAGGATGCAGATGTAGAGATGGTAATTTTCAGTACCCCCAATTAGTAAAAGAGATGCTAAAATACTTGATTCAAATTCCAGAACCCTTTATGTTACACTGCTTCCTCTCTCACACCTTCTGTTAAAAGTACTTGTGTTTGAAGCTGTTTGAGCAAACATCATGTCATTGATCCTAGCATTGTAGGCTTGTTACAATGAATATAAAGTTTTGACCATCTTAGCAGGCGGTAGCTATTGAAGATGATAACAATGTTAGGAGTTAATTTTTGAACAGACATACTAGAACAAAACAAGTATTGCCCCTCTCTGGGAGGTGGTACTATTCAGTCTTGGAAGAGCCGTGGAGTTATTAAAATATCAACAAAATGAAACATTGCTTTTCCCTTTACAAAAAAGACATAGACATTGATAAAGTTTCATGCTGTGCCAGGAGAACTGAGCTACATAATAAAAGATCAATGTTGAAGGAAATGTATAGTGCTGAAAGGATAAACAGTATTCCAGTCTTGACTCTGACTGAGTTTCCTTTATCTCTATGAAACCAGATATATGACAGATGCTCAATATATAGGGAGATGAAACTTGTATCTAATTATAAAGACAACAAAAAAATAATAACCAAATTTCCTATATTCTCTTCCTTTTTCACAGGCTAGGCAGCAAGGACATCTGAGGAGGACAAGATTTTTTTTTAAACATTTAATCTTGAACTGCAATTATCAGATTAAATGATTATTATGAATTTTCTCTTGTTTAAAAAAAAAACAGACTCAAATACAGCTTTATTTAAGAGCATCAGAAATGTGTATAGAAAAAATATTCTTAGATGTTTGTAGAAAGCAATTCAATATTCATTACTAACTAATATTCTGAAGAGTTTGTAGAAAGCCATCCAATATTCATTAAAGCCTGTGACTGATTTCACTGTTCTTTGACATAGCTGTGTTTTCAGTGATTAACTTTAGTCTTCTCCTCAAATTAATTAGCTACCTTAGTAAATTTTAATGAAAAAATGAAAATAACTTGATTAGACAGCTATAGAGATCTATGTAACATACTATGCATCCTGACTTTTGAGAGTAGATATAAAAGCAGCACAAATTGGGTTAATTTAAACTCAACCTAAAGGTCAGCTGGCAAAAGTAAAGACCTGTGTGACCTCTTGTTCAAATCCTGGAAGCTATAAATCCTACTAAATTACTTAGGGCTTTGTTAAGCAAGCCCAACAAACGATAATCAACATTGTAATTATTGTTCAGTTATGGACTGAATAATAAGCCTGGTTTTTATTTGTCAAAGTAACAGACCTTAAGTCATTTGTAAAGCTATTCTAATGAATAGTAGAAGGCTGTGTGTTACACAAGCAATTAAAGAAAAATCATAAAATCCAAACACCTAGAATTGCTAAAACCTTAAAAGTATCCATTAAGCTTTGTGAAAGTCAAGCTTGCAAGGGTAAATAAAATGCAAAATACAAGAACAAAATCTATTTAGGTTTCACAATCTCCAGTGTCTCATTTTTATCAAAGGTTCAGCCAAATAAAGAAGAAATTTAAAACCTGTAGGACTCCAAACCACAAGTTAAGTGACCCTGGGTTTTGTTGTGAAGTACCTCAAAAAAGGCAGCAGGATATTCTGTGAACCAAAAGTTTTAAAATCTTGGTGACATTTAATGGTGTTTTCACGTACTTTAAAAAAATAACAATTAGCATGACTGGAAGAAAATCCTGTCCTTAACTATTTTAAGACGTATTTTGTGTTTTATTTCTCATGCAACATATAATGCAAAGTGTTTTATAAATGCCCTTAAAAGTGACCATTATTTTGAAGTGCTATGTTTCTTAAAAGAATGCTGATTACTTCTAATCATTAATAGAATAATTTTGAAAATACATTTTTACTGAATTCTGACATTTAATACTGCCCAATTATTGACAATATGCATTTCCTTTGTAAATGAAAATTAGAGAAGCCTTCAGCTAACAATTACTATTTTCTAAATCTATTTCTGTTATTGATTTAAAAATTGCAAATGAGAACATAGAATGACACCTTTTGAAAAGAATTGGAGTCCCTCTTGAAATGTAAACTGCTTATTTTTTGGTCTGCAGGTCTATGTTTCAAATGTCAAAAGTCTGTGTTTTTGGCTTTGTATGATCATTTATATGAATAGTTTTGAGTGGGCAGTCTCCAAGGTTACAGAGACTTGTATAATTATTTTATTGGAGACATTTTATAAACACAGAGCAAAATGTCAAATCCTCCAGTATATTCCTACAACATGAATTGAAGAGAAAAGAGTGTCATGGTAAAGTAAAAATATTGTCAACTGACCTCTGGGGTTTGGTTTGGTTTTATGTGAATCTAAAGAAAAAAGAAGCTTTCCGTGGTAAATGTGGAAGCCACTGAAACCTCCTGATTTTGGCATTTTGACCAGGACTCAAATCTCTGACAAACACAACATTCTTTTTCTAAGAAAAGAGGTTTACAAAGTTCAGAAAACCTTGGACATCAAATAGCTCTTATGAAACAACATTTTGATGATTTAAGTATAAATGAATGAGAAACATATGATTAAATTTCTCTTAAAATACACATGGGTTTAAGAATTAATGGCAAAAGTCCTTAGCAAAATGAGTTTTTAGTTTTACAGAATCCAAAGGTTTGAAAAATAGTGCAAGTTGTTTGACAAACCCAAGGTACGGCTGGATTCTTCACTATTTTGTTGGTAGTACCAATCAATTCTGACATCAGACACTGTGGGTTTCTGTCTCATTCAAGAGATGAGTCAGATGTATTCTTAACATTGTAGTATAGTCATCAGCAAGGTGGTTGAACCAATTACCAAGGTCTAATAGTTCAGATTCTATGTTAAATCATCGAATGCTCTGTTTATGTCAGCATTTTACAATCGTTCATTCCAGGAAGCCAGAAAGAGCTCCCAAATATCTGAAGACAGATCTAATCTCCCCCTACTTTTGCAAAATTCAGAAGTGCTAGTTAGATAAAATGCTAATGTTTTCCAAAGTGTGGAATGCAGACTATCTGTGTCAGAAATACTAAAAATGCAGACTCCTAGTCCTTTTCTCAGATCTGCCATACCTAAATCTCTAGATGCAGGGCTGAGAATCTCCGTATTATACAATCTCTGATTCGTATGCCCTCTACAACATTGAGAATCACATTTCTAATATATGAGGTGAGTACTATTAGATTTCACCAGGAAGGGGCCAAGATCATTTTCTGTGGATTACTTGAATGTCACTTTGGTTCAATTTCTAGATTGAAAGATCTCCATGGGCAGGAACTGTCTCCAATCATGCTTACCAATGCATCTCCAGCCCTGGATCATTCATACAGTGGGCTCTTGATATTTGATCAAATTAAAAAAAAAAAAAAAAAAAAAAGAGGTACACTTTTT
>NW_016807322.1:406278-435566 GCF_001698545.2 Rhinopithecus bieti
AAAAAAAAAAAAAAAAAAAAAAGAGGTACACTTTTTTTCTTTAAAACTTTTGCATGCAATAACATATTTTAAAATATTTTTGAAAAGACCTGACAGATACTAAATATTCCTCCATTCAACACTTCAGTTTCTATCTGATTTTACTATTGGCTCTGAACATGTAAATGAAAGAACATTTAAATAACTTTATGTACCTGAATTATAAAGAAATAACAACATATTATGGCCTTGGTCTAAGTAATATCAATCCACCTAAATTGAAACCCCTTTTCTAAATCTCATGAATAATTCTGTCAGGAGAGTAAATGGTAAATCCAGGATACAGTATCTTTACACAGTTACTTGCTTAATGACTCCCTGTCTGTATCTGGTATCACAGGAACAAGCAGAAAGTTTATCCCTGTAAGGTGATACTATGAAAGAAAAAAATAAGTGATGAATCACAATCAGTTAAAATTTATGCCAAAAGATACAAAGAAATGTAATGTCAGGAGAAAAAATACCTTAATGTATGTAGTTATTATTAAAAGTATTCCTCTTAGTATAAAAGTTGCACATGTACTATTTTTCTGTTTATAAAAGAAACTTCATATTTGCTTAGTTTGGTGACCATCCCCAACATAACACCTCGAGTTGTCAATTTGTTTCTATGTTTACACACACAGGTACACATACCACACAGATGTATTTTTAAATTATATTAAAACTTGAATATATGTTTATTTTTTCCAGTTAATCCAATAGTGATATCTTCCTGTTAGCAAATACTTCATTTTTTAATGATTACAAAATAGCTCATTTAAGTTACTTAACTGTCCCCATGTTTTTAGACATCTAGGTCACTTAGCAGTTTTACCATTATAAAAAAAGCTTCTCTCTTAATTATTGGCGTGTATTTTGAAGTACATCCCTAATGATTATCTTAGGAAGGACTCAACATAGAACTGATAATGGGAGTGAATATATATTGAGCATTTTCTATTGGTCTGACCCTGAGCTAAACCGTTTGTAAGTATTAGCTCATTTATCTCTCACAAAATACCTATGACGTAGGTATAAGTTACTATCTTACATTCTCAGGGTCAAGAAGCTAGTAAGGGGTAAATCAGAGTTTGAACCCAGGATTGGCCATTTCCAAGGCCTGTGCACTTCACCTCAATGAAACGAGCGTGTCAAAGAGTGGCTGTGCAAAAAAGTTATGCCAATTTGAACATCTTGTAAGAATCAATAGTGTTAATTGGTTTGACAGAAAATAAAATGTAAGTATTTATAACATACATGAAAATATTTTAACTTCTATATCTTTCTCATTAAGGCAGCTGATTTTTGCTATTTATATATTTATTTCCATTTCCATTTCTGTAAAATCTTTTTTAGCTTTTGCTTTTGAGAAAAAATCACAGTCCTTTTCTTTATTGATTAAAAACAAATTCTATTTTTTCCATTGTGGCATTTGTCTTTGATTTTGCATATGATATTTTGATTTACAGGATAATTCATTTTTATGAAAAAAAGAAATACTGATTTCCAGTGCGCTATTTGGGGGGTGGGGTCATGTTTAATAAGCAAATCCCTTTTCATGTGAACCTAAAGTTATAATTTTATTTTGTTTTCATTCTTCATATTTAACTCTCTACTTCATCTCGATTTTGTTTTGCTTCTAAGAACCATTTGTTAAATATTAATTTATTCCTCATTATTTTGGATTAATTAATATATATATTTATAGACTTTCTGTGTATAAAAGAGTATATAATCAGCAAATAGCGTTTTATTTCTCCTTTCCAAGTTTCATTTTAACTTTTTTTCTTTTCTGATTGCACTAAGACTTCAGATGCAGCAGGCAACTGAAGTAACGGTAGCGAATGTCTTCATCTTGTTCCTTAGTTTGAGGCTTCTTACTGGAGAATACTTCTAACAGCAGCAAGCTTCTAACATTTTTGAATTTATTTGTTTATTCTTATAATAAATATTTATTAAGCAACAATTATTTGTTGACTGTTATTTTAAATACTTGAGACATACTTATGAACAAAATTCGCAGCCTTGGGGAACTCATTGTATGATTGTTGTAGATTATTTTTAGCATTTCCAAGATAAACACAAATGGGTTACAATGTATTTCTTATTTACACAAAATTAATTTTTGATAATATTTTGATAATTACTTATGAGTGAGACAGGTCTGTAATTTTCTTTCATATTTTAATTTTGATATCTAATTTTGTTATTATGTTGGCTTTATAGAATGGAATAAGGAGGATTCCTTTTATTTTTTCCGTAATAAGTTATATGATTAGAAAAATGTGTTCCTTGAAAGTTTGGTAGAACTCACTTATAAAACAATTTGGACAGGATATTTTCTTTGTGGAAAGACTTAAAATTATGGATTCACTTTTATGGTTATCAGACTATTCAGCATTTCCGTTTTTAAAAAATCAATTTTACTCCACTTATTTCANTCTTCTCTTCTCTTCTCTTCTCTTCTCTTCTTTCTCTTCTCTTCTCTTCTCTTCTTCTGAGATGAGGTCTCACTCTGACATCCAGGCTGGAGTGAAGTAGTGGAATCACAGTTTACTGCGACGTCCACCTCCTGGGCTCAAGTGATCCTCCTCCCTCAGCCTCCTGAGTAACTGGAACTACAAGAACATGCCATCACACCCAGCTAATTTTCTTATGTTTTGTAGAGATGGAGTTTCATCATGTTGCCCAGGCTGATCTCAAACTCCTGTGCTCAAGTGATTCACCCACTTCGGCCTCCCAAAGTGCTGGGATTACAGGTGTGAGCCACCACACCTGGCTATATTTTATTTTACATTAATTTTAGTGCTGATAATCTATTTTCTCTCCCAGTCTTTTGGAGTTTCATTTTCTTCTAATATTCTGAGGTTTCTTATGTTGTTCTTACTCTATTCTAGCTCCTTAGCCCATTAATTTTTAGAATTTTAATTTATTATTTTTTAGTAAGTGTATAATTTATTCTTGTACATTATTCTTGAAGTACTGCTTTTAGATATCCTATTACTTTGATATGCAAGTTTTAATTACTCTTTAATTCTACATAGTATTCTAAAATTTCTTTGTAATTTCTTCTTTGAACCATAGCTATTCATGTTTTTAAATATAAAATGCTTTATAGTATCAACCTTATTATGTTGCAGGTAGAAAAATCTCTGTAGACTACCTCTTCACTGAAATTAGTTAAAACTTTTTTTAACGTCCAATATGTGATACATTTTTATAAATACTCCATGTACACTTGAGAATAATGTTTATTTTCTAATTGTTAGGTATAGAATTTTCTATGTGACCAACAGATCAACCTTTTTAAGTTGAGTTGTTCAAATATTCTCTATTTTGTTGAATTATTTTTTAACATATCATTTAGAAGTTTCTTAGTTCTATAATTATTAATATGAGTATCTTTTTTTCTCATTATAATCCCATTATTTTGCTTATATATTTAAAGTATATGTTATTATGCAGGCATGTATTTATAATTATTTTATCTTTCTAGTGATTAGTTCTTTAATTATTTGGAAAGATCCCCCTTAACTTGCCTTTGTAACTCTCTCAAATTCTGCCCTAAGTGTCTCTTCTTTGGCTGACGTTAATGTGTCCTTTCCCCATAATCACTCATGACTGTGAGTATACATTCTCAGTGAGTTCTGAGTCCTTGGTTTACGGATGCATAACTCTAATCTCTGACTCTGTCTTCATATCCCTTTCTTCCCTGTGACTCTGTGTCTCAAATCTCCTGCTTTTTTCTTATAAGGAAAAAAATTAGTGCCCACCCGAAATCCAGGATGATCTCATCTTGTGATACTTAGTTTAATTACATTTCTGAAGGCAAGTAGTTGGAATTTGGATATATTTTGGGGGGGCTTGCTATTCAATTCATGACAGCATTTCAGTTTGGGACGTTTCTATTGACCTATCTCTATGCACACTGATTTTTTCTTTGGATGTGTTCTCTATATTATGATCCCATTGAAGGTTTTCTTCCTTTCTGTATTTTGATAACCATCATTGTGTTTTAATTTTTTATTAGTGTTTATTTCTCTGATTATACTACTCTCTGTTCCTGCATATTGCCTACTTTTTTCATTAAAGCCTTCAAATATTACCATATTAACTAATATATGAATCATACTTATTTTATGTTCTTTTCTGATCATTTGTAATCTGTATGATATCGGAGTTTGGTTCTAATTCTTGCCTTCTATTCAGAATGTGTTTTTTCTTGCCTTTTAGTATGCCTTGTAAACAGGGCCTTAATGAGATTTTATTTTAATCTGGCTGAGTTAAGTTGTGTTTAATATTTGCTGTAGCTGTGGGTGCCAGATGCCCCAAATTCTTCTAGGATACTTGTTTTTGTCTCTCCTGTTGTCTTTGGACTTCCCTAAGTACTCCTCCTGATAGAGTCTGCATTTTGAAGTTCTTTCAACTGTAATCCTCTGTTTTTCCTAGGGTTCTGTTGGTTAGTGATATGATGTGGTGAAGGAGCAGCATTTTATAATCATCTGATTAAAGCTGTGTTTTAGTGGGCCTGGTCTTTGATTTTCAGTGTGGCTTAAATTTCTCCTTTCTCCTTTTTTTTAGGTGAGACAGAAAAACTAGAGAAGGCTAGAGCTGAAAAAATTTCCTCCCCATGAGTGGATAAGGCTCTGGTAAATTCTTTCCCTAGCAAATGTCACTTTATTAAGGAGAAGGCTGGACATATTTCACAGTGGTTACTCTTCTCCTCCCCACTGCCAGAGCCACAAGGAGATCTTTCTCAGTTTTTTCACTATGAAAAACTGGTGAATAAAACTCTACAAAGTGTAAACAAAACCCACAATAGAGTGAGCACTCCCCTAAGACTGTGTTCTGCAGAAATTTCTCCTTCTCAAGTTAGTCCACATTTCATCTCCAGCAATTCATCAAAATTACCACTTAAGTGTCCCTATGAGTTTTATGGCCCTACTGGCTTATTTGCTGGATGAACAGATCTTAGATATGACTCTGATTTTGCCTTTCTGTCCAGCTTTGGAGAAGGTGGTTTGCCTTTAAAATTCAGTTCTCTTATGGGTCCAAGAAAAGCTGATTATTTAATTTGTTCAGCTTTTTCTAGTTGTAAGGACAGGCATGATGGCATTAAAGCTCATTACATGTTAGAGCTGAAACAGAAGTCCTCTTTTTTTCTCTTTTAAATATGTGTGTATTTATTTTTTGGTCCTTAATATGGTGTATTTATGTGACTGTCCTATATTCACCTGAAAATAATATGTGTTTTCCTACTATTGGGTGGAAGCCTCTATAAATGTCAATGAGGTCACGTTGGTTGGTGATGTTCTCTGGGTCTTTTAAATCCTTAACAGATTTTTCTCTACATGTTTTTCATTAGTGAGAGAAACCCAACTATAACTGTGGATTTAGGTTACCATATTGTTATTTATTTTCTATTTCTTCTAATTTCTTTCTTTTGTGCCTTTTTCTACTATCTTTTGGATTAATTGATAATTTTGATGATATGTTTTTATCATTCTTGGCTTACTAGTGGTACCTCTTTTTAAATTTTAGAGTGGTTACTCTACTGCTTACAATATACACCTTTTAGTCAACACAGTCTACCTTCAACAATATTATTTTTACCTTTAAGGTAAGAACTTTATATGCATATATTTCCACTTCCCTCATTCTTTGTACTTTTGTTGTCATTTATTTTACTTCTACATATATTATAATTCAATAATAATTTCCTCCTATTTTACTTTAGGTAGCTTATCTTCTAAAGTAATTAAAATAAAGAACATACTTTATATTTACTCTAATTTTAACCATTTTCAGGGCTCTTTGTTTCTTTGTGTAAATCCAAATTTGAAATCTCTCCTTTTTATATACTTAAGAGAGTTTTGTTGTTGTTGTTGTTGTTGTTGTTATTGTTGTTGTTGAGATGGGACCACGCTCTGTTGCCAGGCTGGAGTGCAGTGACACAATCTCGGCTCACTGCAGCCTCTGTCTCCAGGTTCAAGCGATTCTCCTGCCTCAGCCTCCTTAATAGCTGGGACTACAGGGGTGAGCCCCCACTCCCAGCTATTTTTTGTATTTTTAGTAGAGATGGGGTTTCACCATGTTGGCCAGGATGGTCTCGATCTCTTGACTTCATGATCTGCCCACCTCAGCCTCCCAAAGTGCTGGGATTACAGTCATGAGTCACCGCGTCTGGCCAAGAGAACTTTTATTTTACCATCATTATTGAAAGATATTTTTCTGGATACTGATTTCTAGTTAGCTCAGTTTTTATTTTTTCCTTTTAGTAGTTTTATTGTTTTCTGGCTTATACAGTTTCTCATGAGAAATGTACTTCAATTAAAAAAAAAAAAAAAAAAGCTATTTGCCCTCAATGTGTTTAAGTCATTTTTGTTTTAAATTTAAACTCTGGTTGGAGTTTTTAAGCCATTTTTATCTGTGGCTTGTTTTTTCATTAAACTGAAAATTGTCTGCCTAGGCAACATAGTGGGACCCTGTCTTTACATTTTTTTTTTTTTTTTTTTAAATTAGCTGGGTAAGGTAGCATGCACCTGTAGTCTCAGCTACTCAGGAGGCTGAGGTGGGAAGATTGCTTGAGCTAGGAGGTCGAGGCTGCCGTGATCCATGATTACACCTCTGCCCTCTAGCCTGGGTGACAAAGTGAGACCTTGTCTTAAAAAAGAAAATTCCTGACAGTATCTCCTCAAATATTTTTTGCCTTGTTGTCTCTTCTCCTTCATAGATTCCAATTACACATATATTAGACCATTTTATATTGTCTCACAGGTTCAAATGCTCTTTTTCTTCACCCTTTTCTCCTTGCGCTTCAGTTTACATACTCTATATTGACTTATAAAGCTCACTAATTCTTTGCTGGGCTGTGACCAGTCTTCTGAGTAGACTATCAAAGAGATTATCACTGAGGCCATGTTTGTGCTTTTAGCATTTCCATCCACCTATTTTATAGTTACACCGTTCTGCTAAAATTCATGCATATTTTACACATTTACTCTAACTCTTTTATTATATTTAAAGTTATGATAAATTCCATGCCTTATATTTCCAACATTGATTATCTCAGGTTGGGTTCTGTTGATTATTTTATCTCTTGGCAACTTTTTTCTTGCTTTTTAAATATCTCATACTTCTGGTTGAATGTCAACATTATCTGTAGAAGAATAGTACAAATGGAGGTAAGCCATATCTGTACCAAATGATTGGCATGCTATTTCTTCTATCAAAGTATGAGTCAATCTAGTCAGTTTTCTATCATGTTTGTGCTTGTTGTTGCTGCTGTAGTTATTTTTTATGTACTACAGGCTTCAAATTCCTCCAGGAGTGGTTTGTAGCTTCTTTACATGGCACCTGAAATACTAAAAGATTTTCTAGTATTCCTACTTTACCCTCAGCTTTTGAAAACCACTGCTTGCCTGTACAATAGAAGGTATCTCTCATAGTTTTGTCCCTTTCACAAAGAGTTCCTTCATTAGTTGCTAAATGCTTGTCTTGTGGTGGGGACAGAGGGATTGTTAATTCTCTTTCTCCAGCCTCAGTATTAGGCAGGCCCTGTGCACCTGGGGATGAGGTTTTTGCAGCACCCCTGCCTCCCAGTCCATGGTTTCCAAATTCTTCCTTTAATCTGTGAGAGACTTGAGTAGTAAATAATTTCCTGCCCCTCTGCCAGAAGTCATTGATCAATTTTGTATTAGCATAGAATCTTGTATAGGAGAGACTTTCTTGTCCCCCTCTCAGAGGCAGTCTGTTTTCACTTCTGCCCCTTCCTGGGAATTACTAGATCTTTGCCTGACTTCTAGGCGTGTTTTGTTTTCGGTTTGTTTTTGTCCTTCCGCCAGAAGCAGAAGGCTTCTGCTTTTATCCTATTATCAGAAACAGTGAATTTTTTCCTGGTTCCTGGAGGTGAAAGGGTTTCCTGCCCATCACCCCTAGTGTCCTAAAGCTTTTGCTTTGTAGAAGTGAGAGGCCCTTGGAAGTTTTATGGTTTTATGCCAAAATATCACTGACAGTATTTTCCCTCTGTTCTCCTGCCTTGCCCTCAATTTTTCGCATGAGTACCCAGTAGAAACCCACAGGAATGAGTTTGTAAGTTGGTGGAAACTCTCCTTGCATCTGGGGCTTCCAGTTACTCTATAGTGTTTTGCTAAATCGTGATTGGCCTTCAAGAAATTTGTTAAGGCCGGGCGCGGTGGCTCAAGCCTGTAATCCCAGCACTTTGGGAGGCCGAGACGGGAGGATCACGAGGTCAGGAGATCGAGACCATCCTGGCTAACACGGTGAAACCCCGTCTCTACTAAAAAATACAAAAAACTAGCCGGGCGAGGTGGCAGGCGCCTGTAGTCCCAGCTACTCCGGAGGCTGAGGCAGGAGAATGGCCTAAACCCGGGAGGCGGAGCTTGCAGTGAGCTGAGATCCGGCCACTGCACTCCAGCCTGGGCGACAAAGCCAGACTCCGTGTCAAAAAAAAAAAAAAGAAATTTGTTAAAAACTGTTATTTTTTTCTCAGTCATTGTTATCATGGTTCCTGCAGCTCTCATGGTCTGGCAAAGTGGAAACAAAGGGGAAATTATTTGCCTGATATCTCTTTGGAGGGACTTGCCATTCTTTTGAATTTAATTAATCTAGTCACTTCCTGATAATTTAAAGAACAATTATGATGTTGTATCTGGCTTTTTCTCAATATTAAGGTGAGTACAAAGTTGTTTTGTGGCTTTTTATAAGCAGAAATACAACTCTAATACTACGCATATTGAAAGCCTAAAATTGCACCCTATCTTGATGCTCCATTCTCATCTCAAATAATAAAAGGATTGTTGACAGTTTAACTCTCATCTTCCACTTTCTAATTCATATACTATTATTGTGTAATACTTAAGTTTTGTATTTATTCACCCCACAAATTGAAAACCATTTTTAGAAGTATCGTATTTATAAAGACAATTTCTCTCATCTTTTACTTATATGTTTACACTTGTGTTCACCACTCAACCTGAATCTCTTCATGTTCCTTGATGTTATTTTTTTCTTCAGAATTTTATTTAGATGAAGCATTTTTGATGTTGTTTATCCCTTCATGTATTTAGCTGACTCTTGTTTCTGAGAGATAAATTAGTTAAAAACAAAATTCTAGCTAGGTTGGTAGCTATTTTCTGTCTTTGAAACTTTGAAAAACTTTAAACTGAGTTTTGGTTGCCACTGTTGTAATCGAGAACACTGCCAATCTTGGTAATTAATCCATTCTTTCTATCTGGATCATTTAAAGTTTTTCTCTCTTTTTTTGGTGGTTTTTATCCCTGGTTTTCCTGTAAAGTGTCCATTCATGAATTTCTTTTTATTTGTATGTCTCATTATATATTGTGCTTCCTGTATCTGGGCTTCAGTACTCCAAATAGACATATATTAGACCTTCTTATTTGACCCTGCCTATATCTTAAGCTGTTTTTTTTTTTTTAATAATAATATTTTGCATTTTCTTAAGTTTGCTACATTTTGCATGAGTTCCCAATGTAGTTTTTCTGTTTATGGATTCTTTCTTCAACTATAACTAAATTGTTAATGAACCAAATTATTGAGTGTTTGCTTTTACCTATTGTATTTTTCATTTATTGAAATTATTTTAATATGACAATTTCTGAAGTTTTATATCAGTTTTAACTGAATATTTATTTTCTAAAATATGTATACTAATTATATCCATATTCTGTCACTCTAATTTTCATCATTTACATAATATGGGTGTTATATCGGTCTTTTTAGGCTGCCACAATGAAATATTATAGACTTAGTGGCTTAAAAAGCAGACCTTCATTTTCTTAAAATTCTAAAGGATGGAAGTCCAAGATGGTGATGTTCCTATGTGCACTCCCCTCCTGATTTGCAGATGGTGACCTTATCACTGTGTCCTCACATGGTATAGACAGAGAGATATGGTGTCCCTTTCTCTTCTTATAATGGCAGTAACCCATAATAAGGGCCTCATCCTCATGCTGTCATCAAAAACCAATTACCTCCTAAAAGCCCTGTCTCCAAATACCATCACACTGGAGTTTAGAGATTCGACATGTGAATTTGAGGGGGATAAAATTTAATCCATAGCAGTGGTCTAAATAACTTGCATTTTATTTCTGTCCATTCTTACAGTGACTTGCTTGAGGAAACTGAAGCCCAGAGATGTATGCTGGTAGTTAGAAATCCCCCTTATTCACGACCACTTCAACTGTCTTCAAAACAAGATCAGCTTTCTACTTCCCCATCATTCTTAGTTTCACTCTGCCCACAACAGCGTTGCTGTAATAGAAATTTGGTTGGTTCTGGCTACCTTCTTGTCCAAGTAAGCTTCCTGCTGTTCCAATTCCCTGTACACCAATCCCTTGCTCAAGTCTAGGATCCCAGGCTCCAAAGACCTGAATTGAGCTCCTCCAGCATATGAGGGAGATATTCTCATAAAAATCAACAACAATAAAATCCATTATAAAGTTAGTTAAACTGTACATGCTCAATTAGAATTTCTGCGTACAGTTTATTTTTAAAAGTGATCTGGATGATCTAGATCCTTTATCATTATATTATTTTCTAGGTCATTCATTTTTAATATAATGATAAAATAGAAGAATTAATCATAATAGATTGTTCTTTTAGGATTTTTTTTTTCCAGGCTGCTGTTGAAGTAGAAGGAGGATAAACTGTCAAGTAATTCTTATTCTATAATAGAGGAAATTAAGTTTCAGGATAAAATATATTTTACTGTGCCTTTCAGGACTATGATGCAGCCAGAGGATTACACAGTTCTGATATTTCTTTTAACTAAATACTATCTTCCCTTTTTAAAACATAAGCATATCATGTTTGGTCTGAAGTTTGCTTAAAAATTTGTTCATGACTTGGCACACATGGCTGAAAGAGAGAGAATCCAATGTTATATAGAAAATACAGTCATGGTACAATGATTAATTTACAGCTACTTTTAGCACCTTTTCTCTTTACTGGGCTGAAATTAAACAGGATCTTTTGGTGTTTTGTGTCATAGATAGATGTATATTTTTATCTGTACATTTTTTCCCCTGTTAAAATAGAATTTTAACAACAGGGAAGACACTCGTGATATCCATAAACGAATACAAAAGAATAAAAAAATTGTAAAACTCTGTAAGATCCTAGCACATTTTCTATTAAATCTTCCCCAAATGCATTATTCTGAAAAAAATTAAAGTACACAGAAGAAGTGAAAGAATAGTATCATAAACACCAATGCACATTTCACCTGAATTCAAAAATTGTTATCAATGTCACATTTGCTTTCTATCTCTAGACACACACACACACACACACACACTTATTAATGTCGTACTATTTGAAAGTAAGTATCAGAGATCTTGCCATTTCATTCCTAAACAGTTTAATATGTACCTTCTGAAAATAAGGACATTCTCCTATGAAAATAAATAATTCCTCAATAAAATAAAGTATCCAGTATATATTCAAAATTCAGTTGTCCCCAAATGTCCCTTATTGATTTTCTTTTTTTTTTCTTTTCTTTTCTTTTTTTTTTTTTGAGACGGAATCTGGCTGTGTTGCCCAGGCTGGAGTGCAGTGGCCGGATCTCAGCTCACTGCAAGCTCTGCTTCCCGGGTTCACGCCATTCTCCTGCCTCAGCCTCCCGAGTAGCTGGGACTACAGGCGCCCGCCACCTCGCCCGGCTAGTTTTTTGTATTTTTTAGTAGAGACGGGGTTTCACCATGTTAGCCCGGATGGTCTTGATTTCCTGACCTCGTGATCCGCCCGCCTCGGCCTCCCAAAGTGCTGGGATTACAGGCTTGAGCCACCGCGCCCGGCTTGATTTTTATTTTCTATCCAGGATCCAATCAAAGATCCTGCATTCAATTTGCCAGTTAGGTCTCTTTAGCGGTTTTACATCTAAAACAACCCTTCTACCTTCTTTTCCTATGTCATTGATTTTTTGGAAGTTCCTAGGACAGTTTTCTTTCATCATTATCCACTTTCTGAGTTTGTCTGATTGTTTCTCATGTTACTGTTTAATTTGGTTCTTTATTGCCTATAAACTGGAGGTTCAGAGACTTTAGATTCAGCTTAAATTTTTCTGGCAGTGACACGTCATGGGCAATACAGTTCAAGTTCACTTCATATTTCATTGCATCAAGTGACACATGCTAGGTTGTCTCTCCTGAACAATGTTAAATTTGGTCACTTAGTAAAGGTGGGAATTTCCAGATATCTCCATGGTAAAGGTACTTTTTCTTTTCTTATAAATTGTGTTTGGGGTGGTTACACTTTCACACCAAGTTTACTTTTCCCCAACTATCTTCCCCGGAATGATTGTAAGTTACATTCATGATACCTGCTTAAATCATGAACCAGCTCCTCATCTTGCACAAGACCAAGGCCAAATATCATGTTCTCTTGTGGCTGAAAAACTTCAGCTTCTGGTTGTTAGTATATATGCTTGACCACCCCACTGCTATTCTCAGCCTTGTATAACATCTTGCATATTTAATATACTTTGTGGTATCTTGTACACCAAAAGCTCTCAATTTGAATATCCTTATCACTTTTTCCAATTTTTCATTATTTCTTTTGAGCTTGGCTATGTTGTTTTATTTTATTTTTTATTATTTCAATAGTTTTTGGGTAACAGATGGTGTTTGGTTACATGGATAACTTCTTTAGTGGTAGTTATCCTGATATTTTGGTGTACACTGTTCTCAATGTTAGTCTTTTGTCTTTCACTCCACTCCCAACCTTCCCCACTGAGTCCCCCAGCCTCCATTATATCATTCTTATGCCTTTGCAGGCTCATAGCTTAGTGCCCACTTGTAAGTGAGAATATACAACACTTGGTTTTCCATTTCTGAGTTACTTCACTCAGAATAATGGTCTCCAATTCCATCTAGATAGATGCAAATGCCATTATTTTGTTCCTTTTTATGACTGAGTAGTATTCTATGGTGTATATATATATGCCACATCTTCTTTATCCACTCATTGGTTGATGGGCATTTAGGCTGGTTCCTTTTTTTTTTGCAATTGCAAATTGTACAACTATAAATATCCATGTACAGGTGTCTTTTTCATATAATTGTTTCTTTTCCTCTGAGTAGATACCCGGTAGTGGTGAGAGGTGAAGCAAGCTGACCTTCTGGGTCAGGTGGGGACTTGGAGAACTTTTGTGTCTAGCTAAAGAATTGTAAAAGCACCAATCAGCACTCCGTAAAATGAACCAATCAGCACTCTATGACATGGACCAATCAGCAGGATGTGGGTGGAGTCAAATAAGGGAGTAAAAGCTGGCCAACCGAGTCAGCAGTGGGCAACCCACTCAGGTCTCCTTACACACTGTGGAAGCTTTGTTCTTTCGCTCTTCATGATAAGTCTTGTTGCTGCTCACTCTTTGGGTCTGCACTACCTTTATGAGCTGTAACACTCACTGTGAGGGTCTGCGGCTTCATTCCTGAAGTCAGCAGGACCACAAACCCACCAGAAGGAAGAAACTCCAGACTCATCTGAATATCTGAAGAAACAAACTCCGGACACACCATCTTTAAGCTGTAACACTCACTACGAAGGTCTGCGGCTTCACTCCTGAAGTCAGCAGAAGGAAGAAACTCCGGACACATCTGAACATCTGAAGGAACAAACTCTGGATACAGCGTCTTTAAGAACTGTAACACTCACCACAAGGATCCGCAGTTTCATTCTTGAAGTCAGTGAGACCAAGAACCCACCAGAAGGAACCAATTCCGGACACAGTGGGATTGTTGACTCAAATGGTAGTTCTACTTTTAGTTCTTTAAGGAGCCTGCATACTGTTTTCCATAGTGGTTGTACTAGTTTACATTCCCACCAGCAGTGCAAAAGTGTTCCCTTTTCATCACATCCATGCCAACATCTATTGTTTTTTGATTTTTTAATTATGGTCATTCTTGCAGGAGTGAGGTGGTATTGCAATGTGATTTTGATTTGCATTTCCCTGGTAATTAGTGGTGCTGAGCATTTTTTCATGTTTGCTTGTCATTTGTATATCTTCTTTTGAGAATTGTTTAATCATGTCCTTAGCCTACTTTTTGATGGGATTATTTTATTTTTCCTTGCTTATTTGTTTAAGTGCCTTGTAGATTCTGGATATTAGTCCTTTGTCAGATGCATAGTTTGTGAATATTTTTCTCTCACTCTGTGGGTTGCTTGTTTACTCTGTTGATTATTTCTCTTGCTGTGCAGAAGTTTTTTTAAGTTTAACTAGGCCCCATCTATTTATTTTTGTTTTGTTGCATTTGTTATGTAACAAAAGTTAGTCATGAATTCTTTGTCTAAGCCAATGTCTAGAAGAGTTTTAGTGACGTAATCTAGAATTTTTATGGTTCCAGGTCTTCGATTTAAGTCTTTGATCTATCTTGAGTTGGCTTTTATATAAGGTAAGAAATGAGGATCCAGTTTCATTCTTCTACATGTGGCTAGCCAATTATCCTAGCAGCATTTGTTGAATAGGATGTTCTTTCCCTACTTTGTTTTCCTTTGCTTTGTTGAAAATCAATTGACTGTAAGTATTTGACTTTATTTTTGGGTTCTCTATTCTGTTCCATTGGTCTACCTGCCGATGTTTATACCAGTACCTGCTATTTTGGTGACTATGACCTTGTGGTATAGTTTGAAGTCAGGTAATATGATGCCTCCAGATTTATTATTTTGCTTAGTCTTGCTTTGGCTCTGTGGGCTCTTTTTTGGTTCCGTATGAATTTTAGGAATTTTTTTTTTTTTAGTTCTGTGAAGAATGATGATGGCATTTTGATGGACTATATATGTATATTTTAAACCAGTATTTGTATATGTTTTGGTGCTAGGAGGTCTATTTAAGCTAATTTCAGACCTAAGATAGTCCCAGCAGGTACATGAGTCCAGGAGAAAAATCCAAGGAGGGAGAAGAAGAAAGGAGGAGAAGGGAAGGAAGGAAGGAGAAGCAGAGGAGCAGGAAAGGAGGAAAGGAAGGAGGAAGAGGAGAAGGGGGAAGAAGAAGAAGAAAAAAGTCAGTGGCCTATTAGAAAGGATTCTTAGATAAAAGCAAGTTATTCTTTGCAGTATTTGTATGTCTTCTGTTGCTTTTGGCCATAAGGACAGTGCTCTGCTGGTGAATTCATTTTCTAGATACAGAAAGAGCAGGTGTGCTCTGCTTATATCAGAGCAGGTGACTGGGTGAGAAGGATAAGCAGAAAGATTTTGAAACTGACTCTCAGGCTTCTCTGTCTTTGCTAGCTGGAGCTAACACATCTTAGAATAATTAGTCCTTTTAATAAAAGTCATGACTGTAAACATGGAAGTTCTTTTATTTCAATAAATTCAATAAATATTATTTATATAAATGGGTTTGATGTCTCTACTATTTTCAGCTTCTTCAATGTTGAAACATTTTCATTTTCTGAAGATGAACTTGATTTCTTAAAACAGTTGGAATTTGTGAACTAAGCCTGGTGACTAAGAACTGTGAAATAAACAAAGTAATACCAACTTGGTAACATCAAAAATATTTTCACTGAAAGTACACAAAATACTGAAATGAATTACGAGCCGATTATTATGCCATAGTTTGCACCTATCTATGAATATCATATGTTTATGATCCATAAATAACATTTATTGATTTACTGTTAGTTTAATAATCATACAAACACAAGAATTATATTTTCATTGTAACTGTGTGAAACTTTGAAAAAGTTTTTTTTTAGTTATTATGTTGCAGTTGAGAGCTAAATAGAGAGCTGTTTCTCTTCATTCTCTCTCTTTTCCCTTTCCGTCCTGCATCACCTTTCTCTCTTATCATGTCATTCCTGCTCAAAAATACTTTATGTGTTGGTATGGCCTTTGACTTAAGCCCAGCATCCATCACTCAGAACACTATAATCTAGCCCCATCTTACTTAACATATTTCTTTTATTTTTACTTTTTTTGAGACAGGGTCTCGCTCTTTCACCCAGGTTGGAGTGCAGCTGCATGATCATAGCTCACTGCAACCTCGAACTCCTGGGCTCAAATGATCCTCCTGTCTCAGCCACTTGAGTAACTGGGACTAGAAGTGTGTGCCATCACACCTGGATAATTTTTAAATTGTTTTTGTAGAGATGAGGGTCTCACTATATTGCCTAGGCTGTTATTGAACTCTTGGCCTCAAGCAATCTTTCCACTTCTGCCTCCCAAAGGGCTGCGATTACAGGCATGAGCTGCTGTGCCTGGCTTTGATTTAACGTATTGCTTATATTGTCTCTTCCATATATCTAGTCTTCTTTCTTTTCCTTTTTGTATATACTACTTATTAATTTATTAATAATGCATTTATTAAATACTGTTTATTAAACACCTATGAGGGACTGTGCTAAAATCTGGCAATGGAAAGATAAATAAGATGTCTTTCTTAGCCTCAAGGAACTCACACTATAGTGGAGTTGCCGGGTAATAAACAATAATCAAACACAAGGTAAGAAGTGCAAATGTATCCTGGTTCTCAGACAAGACTGTGACAGATTATTATTCCATTCATTATTGTTTCCCAGTACTATTTGTTTTTTTCAAGCCTAAAATAAAATAAAAGGTAAAGAGTGAGTGAAGCTCCATTAGCACTTTACGGAACATAAAATCCAACCTCCTAATTTTTCAGTGAGCAAAACTAAGTCTCACAGAAGACACACAATAAATTAACAGGATTAGAATTCAACCTCTAAACTCGTAGCCCAGTGTCTGTTCAAAGTTATTAAGCTAGATTAATTGGCAGCCCATGAGAAGGTAACACAGGGAATATTTTATTTTTCTTGCTTATTTGTTTAGCTGCCCTATTTTTTCTTCACTCTCTTTTCTCTCCTTTCTGCCACCTTAAGAGACCGATTGCAGAGGACTGGTTAGAGGATAGGAAGCGATCTCCAATCCCTTTGCGTTATTGTGACATTAATTACTCTTAAAATTTAGATGACTACAATGAAAATGACAAGAGTATTAAAGATTGCCTAACATTCTCTAAAATAGGGAATATTAGACAGACACCTGGAATGTTGTAGCTGGTATTCCTCCAAAAGCAGATATTGTGACAAGAACTTGAATGAAGGGAGCTTTTCTTTTTAGACAGGACTCACTCTGTTGCCCAGGCTGGAGTACGATGGCATGATCACAGCTCACTGCAGCCTTAATATTCTGGACTCAAGCGATCCTACTGCCTCAGACTCCTGAGTAGCTAGGACAACAGGTGTGTGCCACTATTCCCAGCTAATTTTTTATTGTATGTTTTGTAGAGATAGGGTCTTGCTATTTTGCCCAGGCTGGTCTAAAACTTGTGAGCTTAAGCAATCCTCCCACTTTGTTGAGATTACAAGCTTGAGCCACCAAGTCCAGCTGCAGGTACCTTTTTGAGGAGCTTCTCACAGTAAGTTTGAGTAGAAAGGGAAGACAGAAAAGAGAGCAGAATCCATATGATGTGAATGTGAGTGAGTTCCCAATGTTAGCACTTGGGGGTAAAGCCTACTGGGAACCCTCCACGCCACTGTGCAGAATATGCCTCAGAATTATACCACAGAAGGACAAGGCATCTGAGGCATTTACCATTGACTCATTTTCCTCGTTACTTTGAAGGTTATTCTTGGGGCCATTAAATCCCCAGATTTAATCCCCACTTGAGCTGTGGACAGTCTGAACAAGTTCTCCTGGAGCCAGAGAAAGGCCTCAGGCAGTAAAGCAGAAAGATTCCCTGTCAATGGTTATGGGAAATGTCCATCTTAGCTACAGGTGAACTGAGAGGTAACCTGGGGGTATGGCGCAGGGCATTCATGACATCTGCTATCTGGATGGATGAAGATTTTTTGAGAATTGAAAAAGTGATATACATCATTTTGTTTTTATTATCCTGCCCAGTGCCAGATCTAACCATGACTACCCTTTTCATTTCATAGGTCATCATTGGATGTCACTGTTTTTCTTGAAAATTACTTCATTGTGAGGATTTTGCTCTTTCTACCAAAAAGAAACCTTCAGTGCATTTGCTAAATGACATTGCAAAGAGATATTATCATTCTCCTTATCCAAAATTTTCTAATCTAAGAGTTATTTTATATCGCTCTATATTTTCTATTATTTATTATAAAGAATTGTGTATCTGGGACTTCTTAACTACCCAGGCGATAGTAGTATTTTTCAAATTGAGGAGGGAGTAGTCATTTTCATTTTGCTCTAGCAGTGAGAAGACTGGCTAAAGATGCTGCTTACATGGTTAAATTTATGAGAGTTTAGTCACTGACCAAGGAAGTATCCAAGCATTCAGAAATGAATCTAAATTTCTTTGCTCTGGAAGTTGGCCCTAAGCCCATTCTTTATTTTGGCATATGATTTCAGTTAGAAGTCCTGGGAGAATTGTTTTGTTTCTGTCTTTGTTTGCCTAGATTTTGTTTGTTTGTTTATTTTGCTTGTTTTTTGCTTGTTATGAGACTGTATTTTGATACTTCTAACTTGTGGTTTGGGTCGATTTCATGAAATTAGAAGGTATGTGCACTTTTAAAAAACTTTTTTCATAAAAAATCAACCAGAGTATTTAAAACATTGGAAACACGATTTGTGTTTAAAACTTTTGAAACTTGGTCTGATTCTTGTATTGTGCTAATGTGGAATGGGCTCGGATCTACCTGCCCTCCATTATATATATATGTTAAAAGGATTTTTTGGTGATGACTTTATTTTCCAAACCTACCTCATTCAGAGAAATGTGAATATCACTCAAGTAAAACAAAATTTTAGCCAGATCTTTATTCTTACTATACTCTATATAACTGTGTATAAAGGGAAGTGAACTTTTCTAGGCCTCAATTTCTTTATCTGCTAAACACATAGAAGTAAAAAATTAGCACTGGACCTCATAGATAATTTTATTCCTCAAAATTGTGGATTTTATAGGTGTCAATAACTTTTGCCATTTCATGTTCGTCATCAATTTTTCAAACTGATTATCAAGGTACACATCCAACTAAATATTATGATGAGAAAGAGAATGCTAGGTACTCTTTAATACTCTTGTCATTTTCATTGTAGTCATCTAAATTTTAAGACTAATTAATGTCACAATAACGCAAAGGGATTGGAGATCATTTCCTATCCTCTAACCAGCCCTCTGCAATCGGTCTCTTAAGGTGGCCAAAAGGAAAGAAAAGAAGAGTGAAGAAAAAATAGGGCAGGAACTGCAAGAAACTGTGTTGCCAGCATTCTCCTAGCCCAAAAAATTAAGTCAAGGAGGCAGGGGCCATTAACCTACTGGAATCATTGACTGTGTCATAGAAGTCCAGTCTCCCCACAGGAACCGTAATCTTCCCCATGGATATTTAAACCCAATTAGCAATGGCCACCAGGTGGTGCCAAACTGCAGCTAAGGTCCAGGTGAATTTGACCTGTGCAATCTCTTGGATCTTTGGGTTCTCCTGGTGATTTTTAGAGAGTTTTTTTCATCATTCATTTATGAATAAATGGTGTCAGTTTTGATAACTCTTTCTTATTGTCTTTCTTATTCTCATTGTCTATAGGTAAAACAGAAAACCTTTAGCACTGTATAAAAGTCTTCCTTTTTTTTTTTTTTTTTTTTTTTTTTTTTTTTTCATTGTCTATAGGTAAAAAAAAAAACCTTTAGCACTGTTTAAAAGTTTTCCTTTTTTTTTTTTTTTTTTTTTTACTGTGACATCTTTCTTTCTTTTGATCTCTAATATATAGTCACATGGGAACACCAGCTATTAACTGCGTTTTCATTTTTCCATGCCTTTGCAAATGCTCTTCTATCTGAAGGGCCTTTCCTGCCACAGGCCTTGCACTTTAGATTTAATTAAAAGCTTTTGCTGAAAAAGAGGCCAAACGTGTAATGATCTACCTCAAAGGTGTCGTTGTCTGTGAAATTTCTTGGATTACTTCCCTCTAAAAAAAAGCAGGATTATTAATCCTGACTTCTCTGGTCTGCCAAAGCACTTTGTTCATATTTGTTAAAGTTATGATTTCTCACATACCTTTATCACAAAATATCTTTATTGTCTTACTCAGTTTGCCACTTAGAATGTAACACAGTCAATATAGAAACAAACCAAACTTTTCATGTTTATGTCATCATTGACTAGAGACACATATATCATATACCTTCAGGAACTGTATTTGCAGTAAATAAAAAAGTATTTTAATAAAAATATGTGTATTATATGTACACCCATTTTTTAAGTTGGATTAAGTTTAGTCAAATTAGGATGGCTGAGCATCTCAGTGAAGTGACTGGTGTTTTTTTAGATGAGGAAAATAATCATTTTCTAATGTGGATGAACACTGTATTTTTCCTATCTTTTGCCTGCTTGCAGTTGTCTTACAGCAAAATATGCTTGAGTGTTATGTCCTATTAGTAGTATATCAGTGGTCTAGAAACATACGTGTATTGCCCTTCCCAGAATTAGTAGTTTTATATGACATAGCAAATGCACTTGGTAATGGACAACATCCCTTTAATTGTGGTCTTGGTCTTGTAGAAAGAATGGTATGCCATATATTCCCTAATTTTGGCTTTTCCTAATTCAGTTTTATTGATACTGATTACTATTGAATAGTCATTGGCATAAGGTTTTTTACTGATACCTAAAATGCTACAGCTAAGATCAAGATCAGAAGATAGTTAATTTCAAGAATTATAAAAGACCTTAGTCCATATCTCTCATTTTTACAGACAAGGGAACTATGACATAACAGAGTTAGATGAATTGCACACAGGTTGTTAATGGCAGAATTGCAACCAGACCCCTACTTACTCTCATTCCACTTTGCTGCTTTCTTCTGACATACCGATTAATAGATCACTATGATTTACTAAGTTTTTGGAGCCTATTAACAAGCAAATCTGAACAGTGATAGAATAAAAGCCTACAAATGGTACATTTAATTATAAACCATATGCTGAAGTCCTTTTCTCAAAATCCTTCTACTAGAAACTGATCTGATACTCAACTCCATTCCAAAGCTTTGGTTTTAAATCACACTGCTACTTCTGAGACGCACTCATAGATACTCTAGAATCCTTTCTGCTTTTGATCTAGTATGGCATCTTATTTTGGCAGTTAAAGAACTTAAAGTGTCCCATGAGGGACTGTTTGCTTTCTTATCTAATCTTTAGTACATCTAGCAGCAAAACAGGCCATTTCATGGTATTATTCTGCCAGGAGAAGGTTGTTCAAGGATACACAACTCCTGTCACTTTTATTGTGTGGTCAAATAAATAACTTGAGGCATCTCTCCAGCTCCTGACTATGTCATGTATTTGTAAGTTTCTTTTTGCAGCGCCAGTTTGCATCCCTCCTACAGGGATAGGTTCCAACTCAAGATCCGGCAAATGTTTTCTGAATAGGAGTGGCCTTTCTCTGCTTAGGCAACACAGATAATGAAGCCTCGCAAAAGCGATTTGATGTTGTTTTCTGAATTCTGTGCTACCTCCTGAGTTGTGAAAGACTTACTTGGCCTGAACCTTTCTCTTGCTTCCTCTTTTCTCATCTCTTCCATGATTTGTAAAAGTAAAGAAAAGGATCCTGTTGCCATGCTGTATCCTTGCTGGATCACACACGAGGTGTAGAGGTGAAGCATTCTGTCCTATGGACCTGTCTGCCCTATGCAAACATGAAAGTGCACATGAGGCTCTGTAATATTCGGAGGGCTGATACCAATTTTGGAACCTGGTTAAACTCTGGGGGAGATCCAAGACCATAAGTTCTTTTTGGCAGGCCAGGCCACCTGTTCACAAACAAGAAACATGCAGGGAGTTTGCAACTAACTATTCGGAAAGAAAACAAAATTGTGGATGCCAGAAGCTTCCTACATTACTACACAATCTCAGGAAAGGGGGAGTTAAGAGGGTAGGAAGTGGACAACTGCAGGAACACCTGAATCTAATAACATTCTGAAACAGTTTCAATTGGCAGAGAACGTGGGCATGGAAAAAGAACAATAATTCTGTTTGCCTTTGATCTGTGGATAAATGCTACTTTATGGTGCAGCTAATCAGTCTGATCCTGACCTCTCCTGAGTGTAGATTATGCTCCTTGACTGCTCCTGCTGACAGGGCACCAGCTGACCCAGGAACTGCTGCGCTCCTGTCTTTGAGCCTTCTTGTCATCTTTTAAAGGTGATTCTTGGATGCAGTTCCTTGGCAGGTGCTAGGTTGTTAACTGTCAGTGGTAAAATGAGAAATTCAATAAGATCTCCATAACATTAAATTTATTCAATTTAAAGGACCACTCAATCTTGTAAGAAACTTTTTTCCTACTTTTATTTGGTATTAAAATGTCCATTTATTTACGAAATGATGAAGAAAGTAGAGAGTAGATGGTAAAATTTTCTTTTAAATGTCCTTTGTTGGCAAAATTACAAGCTGGCAAGTCTAAGTTCTTCTTTAATATTAATTTCCCAGAAAAAAAAAAGAGTCAAGAAATAGCTGAAATTCATTTTAGCAGATTCAGTTATTCTAGCTCTTCATTGACTAAGGACTTTGGAGATTATGGTCTCTTCTGCAGCAGATGTGGTTTGATCTAATAATCTCCAAGAAAGAGAAGTGAATATTGGATCCAATGCTGGATTATATCTTACCTGGATGATTATTGAGATCATGGTCATTCCTGTATGTCTGTTTCTCTCTTCTTGGATGTCCACACATCTAAAATTAACCACATTTAAANCAAGCTGGCAAGTCTAAGTTCTTCTTTAATATTAATTTCCCAGAAAAAAAAAAGAGTCAAGAAATAGCTGAAATTCATTTTAGCAGATTCAGTTATTCTAGCTCTTCATTGACTAAGGACTTTGGAGATTATGGTCTCTTCTGCAGCAGATGTGGTTTGATCTAATAATCTCCAAGAAAGAGAAGTGAATATTGGATCCAATGCTGGATTATATCTTACCTGGATGATTATTGAGATCATGGTCATTCCTGTATGTCTGTTTCTCTCTTCTTGGATGTCCACACATCTAAAATTAACCACATTTAAAAACTATGCTCAACAGATTTCCCACGTTTATGCTTCAAGTTCACTTTCCTGTCACATTGATTAGTGCTGGTGCCAGTTTGACAGATGCTGAATTCAGCTGAGGGATGCTTCCAGAGTGCTATGCCTCTTTCTGTTTGCCTTCTTCCTCCCTACTTTGCCTTTCCTCCTCTAACTCCCTCCCCTCTATGCCCTAAGGCCATTTTTTCTCTTTATATCCTGAGCCTTAATCCTGAGTCTGTGTGCTTAAAGTCCTCTGTTGTGAAAAATCTCAAAGAGATCTGTCTTAAGCACCTCACCATGAACCAACCTACTCCTCATTAAACTTTTCATCCTGTGTTTTATCCCTGAAAGCCCAAAATCAGGCTTCTCCATGACAACAAATAACCTAAAACTTATTAGTGACTGATTATAATTTAATATGTAATAATCATTGGGGATATTTGCATGCAAAGAGATAACGGCACCTTAACCGGAAGGAATGATTATAAGAGTGCAATTTTGGTGGGGTGGGTTTAAACTTCCTGTGCTTTATTTAAATATAAGTGGATATGCTATTCTCATGGTGTCTGGGGTTAGTAATATTGGATGTTAAAAAAAAAAAGTCTTCTTTCACTCTTTTTCAATTTCACCAATAATTCCTGCTAATTATTTTCTGTTGACATCTTTCTCCATAATGTTCATGTCAGTCCCCAACCCAGTGTCTGGTTCCAACCATGTCACTAAATAGTGACAAGTCACTCACTTTCTCTGGGTCTTGGTTCTTTATCAGTTAAATATTAGAATTAGACTATATTATTGCTGGAAACCTTCTGACTCTAAAATTCTATGATTACAACTTCACTTACTCATATAAATAACATGTTATTTTTGAATCAATGAGGCATAAGTGGAAATGCTACAGAGATGAATCCAATGATAAGGAGTGTTAGAAGACTTTTAAAGAAGAGGAAGAGGTCTTAAGATCATTGTAGCATGACAGCTACAATGACTTTTTAACCAGTTCCTGTTTATAGTTTAGCATGCTACCCACTCTTTACCCCTCATCCTCTGGTTCCCAGTTAGCTAACTATTCCTTAATAAAACTATTAGAGTGCTTTTTTTTTTTTTTCCAGAAAAATAGAATTGTGTAGCTATATAACATGAAAGCCTTCATTAATTCCCTGTGGCCTATCATGGTTATCCTCTTGTCTCCACTAGCTTCATGGCCAGAGAGAATTTCAAAAGATACAGGTCATTTAATAATAGTCTACATTCCTGAGTGCTGTCTCCTATTTCTGGAACACTCTTATTCTCAACCTGTACCCATCCAAGATGCAGTTAAGCATTACCCCTTACTGTGTTATATACACCCTGCAGAACAGAGCAGTCTGCTTTGTACTCATAAATTTATCTATCTCCCTCTCTAGGCTGGGATCTCTTGTTATGTCCCTTTATATCTGCAGTGCCTTAATCCCTGTCATCAAGGAGTTTCTGGAGAAATATGTGTTTAAAATACTGAAGACTTCTCCCCTAGCAACAGAACTTTCCCAATGTGACTTTCAGTTAAGTAATTTACTAAGACTCTGTATTACATGCTATTATATTAAAATCTAGGCTTTTAGATACTGGGTGCTGGGTAGAATCCTAGAAGAATTACCTCCACTTTTCTCATTTAAATATGGAACCCAGAGCACTAATGCACCACTCTTCTTATATCCCTGTTCCATCTTCCAGGCTCTGTATTCCTCTTCTCTCACTTTTAAGTCCCCCAAATTAGGAGGTGGTGGAAATGGAAATTAATAACTGATTTTGGATAAGGAGTATTTCTTGTCCCTCTTCCCTCATATAGAATATAGAAGGCATGAGAATAAGATTCTATACGGTCATAAAAATAATAAAAACTATATTAGAACTTGGAAAAACACTGGAGCTTGCAACCCAGTCTCTGGTTCCAACCATGTCACTATTTATGCAACAAGTCACTCACTTTCTCTGGGTCTTGGTTCTTTATCTATTAAATATTAGAATTAGACTATATGATTGCTGGAAACCTTCTGACTCTAAAATTCTATGATTACAACTTCACTTACTCATATAAATAACATGTTTATGAATCAATGAAGCATAAATGGAAATGCTACAGAGATGAATCCAATGATAAGGAGTGTTAGAAGACATTTAAAGAAGAGGAAGGAGACTTAAGATCACGTACTGAACTACTAACATTACACAAGGGAGAAAATGAAGCTCAGAGAGTCTAATTACTTTACAGAGATTATCCAGCAAAAACATAGGTGTCCCTGTTCTGTGTCCAATGACTTTAATATTCTACTATGCTGTGGTTGAGAAACACCCAATACATGATCAAGATAAAAGATACTCAAGATTTATAAAAACATTAAAAATCACTTAAAGGGAAAAGGTGAGAAAAATACTAACCCTTTATCAGATGATGAGAAAAGCACTTAAGAAATGACAGTGACAGGAAAGACCTTTTAACCTCTTTCTTCCCTCACAAATGTCAGCCATGATGTCATCATGGGTGCAGGCAATGATGTGATGGGAAGCAGAGAGCCTCTGTAAAGTGGGGACAGACGAAAATGACTGATTCAGCTGGATAACTTAAATGCATAGGCCTTGATAATTTTCATACTAAAGAACTTAAATTGACCACAGTCTTTGTTGAGTCGCAAACAATTATCTTCAAGAACTCACAGAGGGCTTAAGTGACATAAACTAGAGTATATTATGTTTGTTCTGTCAGAAGAAGATTATGGGCCATCCAGGACATTACTGATTTACCAAAGTAGAGAAATAGATGAACTCAAATGTTGGCTTTTCAATGCCTAGAAAATAATGGAGTTGGAATTGGCTAGACTTGTATGAATGAAATCATAAAATTTGGGGCTGGAAGTGATCTTAGAGATCATGCAATATGTAAGCTCAATTTATACAGAAGTAAACTGAGCCTTTGAGAAGTCAAATCTTAAATCCTTAGGAGTTTATTTCCTAATTGAAGTACAATGTGGCTAGTCTGAGCAGCTGAGGTGATGAATAAATGTAATTATTATTGGCTTTCTTTTTGCCTCCTCTAAATGATTTTCTTCTTTTGGGAAGATGTTCCTTATTCTTCGAAAATTTGTATCCATGAGGAAAGGAGGCTATCCCTACTATCCATGTCATAGCTAGGAATTCTAGCATTACACTAATATGAGAAAGAACCTCTTAGTTACAAATTTCAAAGTAATCAGGGTCTTGATACCCTTAGATGGCTTCTTAAAACTTTAACGCTGAGAGAGCTGAGTAACTGAACAACAGAGCTTGCCCAACATCTGAGACTTTACCTGAAGTGAACATTGAATATAAAAATAGGGCTTTATAAGGAATTTCTGCCAGATTTGAAACAGTCCTTGTTGAATGACAGGGATTTCAAATAGTTAAGAGAATGGCACTGAATTCCTATCCTTTGACTTCTACTTGTTTTACTTGAACTTCTATCAAGC
Source organism: Rhinopithecus bieti (assembly GCF_001698545.2). NCBI lineage: Eukaryota > Metazoa > Chordata > Mammalia > Primates > Cercopithecidae > Rhinopithecus > Rhinopithecus bieti. The sequence goes on from NW_016807322.1 coordinate 432,809, forward strand.
TTTGGAATCCACTTTTCCCAAATTTTTCTGAGGTTCTTGTTGAAAATTATTGACAGGGCCATGCCTCAGGGAGAAAAAAAAACCCCACAAAAAACAATAAATCACAGATAAAACCTCTAGTTTCAGCATTCTGTGGCTACCCTGAAGATAGCACTAGAGTGATTAATCAAGTCTTTCCTCTATGGGCAGCACTTCTTCACCTTTTTGTCTCTCCAAATTTTCTTCCTTCATCAAAACTCTATTGTTCTGCATTTTATCTCTTTAGGACCCTACTATAGTTTGAATATTTGTCGCCTTCACAACTCATGTTGAAATTTAATCCCCAATGTGGCAGTATTGAGAGGTGGGGCCTTTAAGAGGTGATTTGTCATGTGGGTTCTGCCCTCATGAGTGGATTACTGGTTTAATTAGTTAATGGATTAATAGGTTATCATGGGAGTGGGACTGCTGGGTTTACAAGAAGACAAAGACATACCTCAGGTTACACACTCAGCTCCTTCACCCTGTGATGCTTTGCACCATCTTAGGACTTTGTAGAGAGTCCTCACCAGCAAGAAGGCCCTCAACAGATGCAGTTCCTTGACCTAAGATTTCTCAGCTTCCATAACTATAAGAAGTAAATTCATTTTCTTTATAAATTACCTAGTTTTCGGGTATTTTGTTATAAGCAACAGAAAACAGACTAAGACCTTCCTTAACAATGTTATATAATAAATGAATTCTGGCTAAGAAAGTTAATTCATATTTATACTATATTATATTTAATATATTTATAAGTAAGTACTCTTTAAATACATTTCTTTGGAAGATAATGCCTTAAATTAAGGCTGTTCCTCTATTTCTGGTAAAACTCGCACTGTATTGCTGGCCAGTGGAGGAGCTATAAATTACTATACGAGAAAGGCAAGAGATCAGGCAACTCAAGAGGATATGAAAGGTAGTCTTGGGAGGGTGTAAGTCATGAAAGTGGCTATTTTCTTCTTCATTGAATAAATACCTACTAATTCTCTGCTGGAATCTAAGACAGTCATGTTTGTAGAAAACAGATATTTTTAGATTAACTCCTCATATAATTCCTTACTTCTATTTCTGCTTAGAAGACAACCATTCTTTTTTTCTGAGAACTCTAAAGCTTAATAGTATCTTGAAAATTATATTGTGTCAAAATATGTATACTCATATTTTTTACCCATTGCCACTACTTTTATCTTCTGTAGTCATTATAGCACCAGTTTGCTTTTTCCTGCATGTATCATTTCTTCCAGTAGATTTGAGTATAACTTTTGTATTCTCTTACACCCACTTTCTAGGGGTTTCATATATATTTGATACTTTTTTGTTTTGGAAATGTTTCTGGGACATAGGCATGGTCAAAGATTTCATGATGAAAACACCAAAAGATTTCACAATTCAAACACCAAAATCAATTGCATCAAAAGAAAAAACTGACAAATGGAATCTAATTAAACTAAAGAGCTTCTGCAAAGCAAAGGAAACTATCGTCAGAGTAAACAGACAACCTACACAATGGGAGAAAAGTTTTGCAGTCTATCCATTTGACAAAGATCTAATATCCAGAGTCCACAAGCAACTTAAACAAATTTACAAGAAAAAAAGCAAACAACCCCATTAAAAAGTTTGCAAAGGACATGTACAGACATTTTCAAAAGAATGCGTTCATGTGGCCAACAAAATATAGAAAAAGCTTAATATCACTGGTCATTGGAGAAATACACATCAAAACCGCAATGAGATACCATCTCACACCAGTCAGAATGGCAATTATTAAGAAGTTCAGAAACAACAAATGCTGGTGAGGTTGTGGAGAAAAATGAACACGTGTACACTCTTGGTGGGAATGTAAATTAGTCCAATCATTGTGGAAGACAGCACGGCAATTCCTCAAAGACCTAGAAGCAGAAATACTATTTGACCCAGCAATCCCATTACTGGGTATGTACTCTGTGGAATATAGATCATTCTATTATAAAGATACATGCACTAGTATGTTCGTTGCAGCACAGTTTACAATAGCAAAGACATGGAATCAACCCGAACACCCATTAATGGTAGACTGGATACAGAAAATGTGGTACATATATACCTTGGAATACTATGAAGCCATAAAAGTAATGAGACCATGTTCTTTGCAGGTACATGAGTAGAGCTGGAAGCTGTTATCCTCAGCAAACTAATGCAGGAACAGAAAGCCAAACACCACATGTTCTCAGTTATGAATGGGAGCTGAACGACGAGAACACATAGACACAGGGAGGGGAGCAACACACACTGGGACTTGTTCTGGCATCTGGGGGAGGAAGAGCATCAGCAAGAATAACTTATGGATGCTGGGCTTAATAGCTAGGTGATGATCTGTGCAGCAAACCACCGTGGCACACATTTACCTATGTAACAAATCTGCACATCCTGCACGTGTATCCCAGAATTTAAAATAAATGTTGATTTAAAAAAAGAAAATGTTTCTGTACTATGAAAAGCCTTCTTGCTAATACTAAGCAGCTATATTCTGATAAGAATAAAAAATAATGCAGTATTGCAAAGGGTTTAAATTTTCTGTTGATGTCATATGAATGTAAGAAGATAACTTTGAAAGTTTTCTGGTAGACATGCTAGTTCTTCTAATTCAGTTTGTGGAAGTCTTCACTTATATACAACTGCTTAGATAGATTGCGGGAAGACCACAGATAAGTGATTAAACTTGAGCTTTTTAGGCACAGCATTACTATTTCTTCTTACT
>NW_016807322.1:435924-459781 GCF_001698545.2 Rhinopithecus bieti
GAAACACAAAAGGAAAAAACAAATTAAGAATCTCCGGAGTGTATTTGGTATTCTCTAAACATAAATCTTGTTCCAAACACTTTCTGTATATCCTCTCTCTCTCTCTCTCTCTCTCTCTCTCTCTCTCTCTCTCTCTCTCTGAGTGTGTGTGTGTGTGTGTGTGTGTGTTTCTGTGTGTGTGTGTGTGTCTTTCTTTCTTGTTCCTCTTTCTATACTATAGTTGCAGGATCCAAGCTTCTACCCCAGACCAATTAAATCAGAATCTTGATTTTTAATAAGCTCCCCTGATGGCCCACAGCACATAAAATTTAATGAATGTTATCCACTGAATATCTAAAATTATAATCAAGGTGAAATATTTTTATCTGGAAACTCTTATTGTCCTACCTCACTAATCTTTCTCTTTTTCTTTGAGATGGAGTTTCGCTCTTGTTGCCCAGGCTGGAGTGCAGTGGTGTGATCTCAGCTCACTGCACCTCCACCTCTCGGGTTCAAGCGATTCTCCTGGCTCAGCCTTCCTAGTAGCTGGGATTACAGGTGCCCACCACCACGTCTGGCTAATTTTTTTGGTATTTTTAGTAGAAACAGGGTTTTGCCATGTTGGCCAGGATGGTCTCGATCTCCTGACCTCAGATGATCCGCCTCAGACTCCCAAAGTGCTGGGATTACAGATGTGAGCCACCGTGCCTGGCCACCTTTCTCTTTTTTTTTTTTTTTGCCCAAACCTTCCCAGTATTAATGTCTTTCTATTCTCAACTCTTGGAAAAATACTCCACGTAATTTTAACATCCATGAACAGAATCGTTTTAATATCCTGGCTTTTCAGTGCTTTGGATTTCTTTCTTTCATTTATTTTATCCTCTTCCCTTCTCATTATATCATCTGATGGTTATATCTGAAGCCCTGACATTATTAAAAACTGCTAATCTAATAATATCTGTTTTGATCATCCTCCTTATCAGTATCATCTATTACTTTACAATTTCACTCCTTATGGTATTCAATCTTTAATAAATTTTTGATGCCACTAAGGACCTACAATTCATTTGATTCTCCTACTGTTTTTCTTTTTCATTACTGTCATCACATTTGACTTCTTATCTGTCCTGAATTCCATGGTCCACAAATAATCACTCGAAAGAATCTTTCCGTGGCCCATAAATAATCACTCAAAATAATCTATCTTCAGTGTACTTACATTTTATCTTGGTTTGGTATACTCATCTTACAAAAGCTCGTCAGTAGCTAAATTAAACTCATTACCTACTTCTTTCAAGCCTCAGCTCAGCTCAATTTGGCTGAGTGCCCCCCCCCCCTCAAAATCATGCTAATGGTCTTACTTTAAATTAGAGATCATTAACCTCAAATAGGACCTTGGGATTGCCTGACAAATCTATCATCTTTTTCTGTCCCTTTACACACTCTTTTCTACTGAAATCTTCAGACATCTCCAGCATGTCATCTCTTCCAATGACCATGTATTCCTCTATCCTCAATTTTAGTTGATGACCTTGCTTCTTATTTCACAGATAAAATACAGAAGCATTGAGAAAAGATCTCTCCCTCATACACATATATCCATATACCCACATGTGGGTGAATTCTTTCCTATTAACAAATGTGAACTGTCCTTACTGCTAGTAAATTCAACCTTGGACAGTAGATGCCAATTATAGCCTACCTGAAGACTTAGCTCTGGAAATTCTTGGTTGTCTCCTACATGATTATTTTTTCTCTGTGTATTGAATTCATCCACATATATCAACCATTATAAATTAGCCTCTTGATGCTCATGTCTTAAAAGCTATCATACTATTTTTCTACTCTCTTTTACTGTAACTCCTTAAAAGGATTATCTATATTTGGCTTCATTTTTCCTCTTCCTCTTTATTAAATTCACTCCCCTAAGGATTTTGCCTCTAGCTCTCCACTAACACTTTCTTTCTTTCTTTTTTCAAAGTTAAAAGTGATCTTCAGGTTTCTAAGTGTAATAGTCAATATTAGGTTCTCATTTTGCTGATCTATCAGCACTATTTGATACAATTGACCTGCTCTTTCTTTATTGAAACAATTTCTGCACTAGGCTTTCAAGATACTGCACTCTACTGGCTTCCTTATGTCGTTGGCCATTCTACTCAATCTGCCTTATTGACTTTTCATTGTTTCCCAGACCTCTTACTATTGCGTGTTCCAGAGGTCAGTACTTGGCCCTGTCTTTATTTGTGCTCTCTCCCTTGGTGACAACATTCATTCCTAATTTTCTATCTACAACCATGAACAGTTTCCTGATTTCTAAACTCTTTTATGTAACCGCCTACTACATTCCTCCAGTTGGATGCTGAATATGCATTTTGAGCTTAACATGCCCCAATTGAACTTCCAATCTTTCTCCTAAAACCTACTTCCACCTACAGTCTTCCAATTTCATTAGATGGCAATTTCATTTGTCCAGTTGCTCAAGCCAAAGATGAAGTCATCTTTGGCTTCTCCAGCAAAATAATCCTGTCAGCCCTATTATCAAAATGTATCCTAAGTCTGACCACTTTTTCACAATTACTTCCTTCATCCCAGCCTCCACCGTTCCTCATTTTTGTTATTTCACAAGTCTTCTGGCTAGTTTGTCTACTTATGTCCTTGTCAACTGACTTTCTAGTCCCTTTCTAGTACAGTTGCCACAAATGAATTGTGGGTCCTTAGTGGCATCAAAAATTCATTAAAGATTGACTACCATAAAGAGTGAAATTGCAAAGTAGCAGATGATACTGATGAGGAGGATGATCAAAACTGGTATTATTAGATTAGCAGTTTTTAATAATGTCAGAGTTTCAGATATAATCAGATGATATTATGAGAAGGGAAGAGGATAAAATAAATGAAAAGTAAATAAATAAAATAAATAAAATAAAATCATGAGAACTTATCTCTCAGAACCCTTCAACATGTCCATCACACTCAAAATAAAAGCTGAACTCATTACAGTGGTCCTACATAATCTATACTTTGCTATTTTTTAAGCTTATTTCTACTGTTCCTTCTTTTATTTATTTTAACCTGGCCACAGATGTTTTTGCCTCAGGGCCTTTATACCTGCGATATCTTCTGCCTAAAACATTTTTCTCTCACATTCTCCCAACATTTTGGAAGCCTCTATTCCAAGGATGAATTCTACTCACTGGGGTTCCAGCCTCCTAATTTATACTCTCCCTGATTTCTCTTCAGTTATCTATGTCTATATCTAATCTTATTTATTTGTATAAGAGCTGTCTCCCCTTGACCAAATTCAACTTCCACAAAAGCAAGCATTTCAGAAAATTTTGTTCCATGCTGTATCCTTATGCTTGTTCAGTGCCACACACATATTTGTGCTCAATATAAATTTTATAACTGACTGCATAAATACATGAATTTTCTATCAACCCAGTTCAGAGGTCCCTAGAATTGCTTGTGGCCCAGACTTTGCGCATTACTGCAAGATTTCTGCCTAATCATAGACGTATGTATTTTTCAAACTTTGTAATTTATCTATTTCAATATCCTCTCCAATGATGGAATGTTTAAAGGTCTACGTTTCTTGATTGGACACTGAACACAGTTATTTAATGGCTGATCAGATCACTGCTGTCTGTTGTCTTTTGTATGGACTCAGCACTGATGAACCACAGGGAGCACTGGCTTTTTTTTCATATTCTAATACCAATTACAGATTAGAGTGGTAGAAAAAAATCTGTCATTAATATCTTTATGGATTTTTACAAGAACCTAGTGAAGTATGATGGACCCTGTGGGTGCTTAATAAATAGTTTAGTAGTGACTGACTATAGTAATTAGATCATTTTGAAACTAATTATTTTTATCTTGATTTTGTTTTCAGTTTCACAGTGAAACAATCCTGTTGCAATTTGTTTTTTGGTGTTATATACAAGCATAGTGCCCCCCTGGAGATCCCAAATATATGTGAATTGATAATAAACTGGATATTGCTCTTTCTGGCATCTGTTATAGATTTTCAAAGAAATCTCACTAGTATGTTATCATATAATTTATTAAACCTGGAAGCATTTCCAAAATACATGTTTATAGTTTTATATTTTGAACTATTCCAAGAAAGAACTCTACTCATTTATATTCGAACTTCCTGGTTGTCTCCCCTCCAATTCATTCTTGTATTACTATTGAGTTACATTCCCTCATTGTGGCTCCAATCAAGCCATTTTTCTGCTGGAACCATGTTGATGGCTCCCTACTGAATGCCAAATAAAGTCCAAATTTATCAATATATATATGAAGTGATGAGCTCAATAGCTATTCCATAGTTTATATTCAATATTGCTCAAAATATGTTTTGTCAAATACTTGAGTCACATTGGAGGTTAATCATGTTTTAGTGGAAAAACTGTTAGAATCCGAGTATGTATGGGAGATGTTGAGTTAACATAAAACCAGCTTCTTGATATTAGGACTGTTCATAGCCTTTAAAATTCTTCATGTGATCTCTGAAAGGGAGATAATTGTGACTATGGGACTATGTTTTCTCAGGAGAACCTGCTATTTCTAGAGGAGTTTAGTCTTCTCCTGCAGCAAGGTGGGAGATGGTAACTATCACTTAATCTTTAGCTTATTATCATGCAATACAAGATTCTATTCACCACCTTACTGGCTGACTGCGGTCCTTGGTACTCAGGACAGCCCTTTAGTATCTCTAAAAGTGTATAGAACAGTACTTTACACCTCTGTCTGAAATGCCTTAATGACACTTCTCTGTTTGAAGGTTCACATAGCTCTGTTTCTCCAGAATTAGTCCCTGGTGTCTTTGGTGATATCATGCTTTCCTGGATGATGTTGAAGCTAGTAGATGTTCTTTGGTGTCTGGGCATTGCAGAGTTAGACATTATTGTAGTTTTCAATGTCTAGGCTTGTTTGTACCCACCTTTCTTGGGAAGGCTTTCCAGATATTTGAAAAGACTTGGGTGTTGTGATCTGAGCTGTATCTGCTTTAAGGGAAACCCCAAGCTCAATAATATTATGGTTCTTGCAGACCCATAGAAGTACCACCTTGATGGTCTTAGACAAGATCTGGGAGAATTCTCTGGATTACCAGGTAGAGACTCTCGCTCTCTTTCCTTGCTTTCTCCCAATCAAGTGGATTCTTTTTTTTGGAGCCACCTAAAACTGGAGGTAGAGTGACACGAGCACCCCTGTGGCCACAGCCACAGTGATTGTGCTCGGTCAGACCTAAAGCCAGTGCAGCACTGGGTCTCACCCAAGACCTGCTGTAACCACTCCCTGGCTACTGTGTATGTTTGTTCAAGGCCCTGGGGCTCTGCAATCAGTTGGTGGCAAAGCCAACCAGGCCCATGTCCTTCCCTTCAGAGCAGCAAGTTCCCCCAGGCCCTGGGTGGGTCCACAGGTGCTATCTGGGGGTCAGGGTCTAGAGTCAAAAACTTCAGAAGTCTACTTGATGTTTGTGATGGTTAATACTGAGTGTCAACTTGATTGGATTGAAGGATTCAAAGTATTAATCTTGCATGTGTCTTCGAGAGTGTTGCCAAAAGAGATTAACATTTGAGTCAGTGGGCTGGGGAAGGCAGATCCACCCTTAATCTGGTGGGCACCATCTAATCAGCTGTCAGTGAATATAAAGCAGGAAGAACAACATTAAGAGGCAAGACAGGCCTAGCCTCCCAGCCTACATCTTTCCTGTGCTGGATGCTTTCTACCCTCGAACATGGGACTCCAAGTTCTTCAGTTTTGGGACTTGGGCTGGCTCTCCTTGCTCCTCAGCTTGTAGACAGCCTATTTTGAGACCTCGTGATCATGTTAGTCAATACTTAATAAACTCCCCTACATATATATACACATATATTATGTATACATATTAAATAATTATACATATTAACTAAAATTTGTTTATTATGTAATAAATATATGTATACATATTAAATTTAAGAATATATGTTTATTATGTAATAAACATGTGTGTGTGTGTATACATATATATACACATATATGTCCTATTAGGTCTGTCCCTCTAAGGGAACCCTGATGAATACAGTGGTCTCTTGTACCTCAGCTGAGTTGACATTCCAACCACAAGACACTGTCCTTCCTACTTTTCCCTCCCCTTTCTAAAGGCAAAGGAACCTCACACAGTAGCCACCATAACCACTGGCCACAAAGAGTAATGCCAGACTACCGCCAATGTTCCCTTAAGGCCCAACGGTTCTTCAGTCAACTTGTGGTGAATGCTGCCTGACCTGGGACTCACCTTTCAGAGCCGTGGGCTCACCTCTAGCCCAAGACAGGTCCGAAAATGCTGTCTAAAAGTCAAGTCCTGGAATTGGGGACCCTAAGATCCCACTTGGTGCTCTACTTGGCTGTGGCTGGGTTGGTACCTAAGGTGCAAGACAAAGTTCCCTTTACTTTTTGCTCTGCTTTTCTTGAGCAGAAGGAGTTTCACACTGTAGCCACCATAGCTGGTAATGTGCTGGGCCTCACTTGAAGCCAGCAAGTCTCAGAGGCTCACCTAAGACCTTCCACATATTACCTGGGTATTTTTGCTGATTATTCAGGGCCCAAAGATACTTCAGTTATCAGGTAATGAAAGCTGCTGGGACTGGGTCCTTCCTTTCACAGCAGTAAGTTCTCTTCTTGCCCAAGGTGTGTCTAGAAATGCTGTCTGAGAGCTAAGGCCTGGAATGGAGGCCTCACAACTCTTACCAGTGCCCTATCCTATGCAAGACAGAGTCCTCCCTACTCTTCCCTCTCCTCTCCTCAAGTGAAAGAAAGGGGTCTCTTTTGGAACAGCAAGTTCTTTGGCCTGGAGTTAGGGGAGGGGTGATGTCAGTACCTGAGACCAAGTATCACTAGATTGGGTGTCCTCCCTCAACCACCCTGGCAAGTTCATTGTCTCTGGGCCCAGTTCAGCACTAGGAATCACCTAAGAGTTGCTGTTCATTATTATTATTACTATTATACTTTATGTTCTAGGGTACATGTGCACAATGTGCAGGTTTTTTACATATGTATACATGTGCCATGTTGGTGGGCTGTACCCATTAACTCGTCATTTACATTAGGTATATCTCCTAATGCTGTTCCTCCTCCCCACTCTCACACCACAACAGGCCACAGTGTGTGATGTTCCCCTTCCTGTGTCCAAGTGTTCTCATTGTTCAATTCCCACCTGTGAGTGAGAACATGCGGTGTTCGGTTTTCTGTTCTTGCAATAGTTTGCTGAGAATGATGGTTTCCATCTGCATCCATGTCCCTACAAAAGACATGAACTCATCCATTTTTATGGCTGTATATTATTCCATAGTGTACATGTACCACATTTTCTTAATCCAATCTGTCACTGATGGACATTTGGGTTGATTCCAAGTCTTTGCTATTGTGAATAGTGCCGCAATAAATATACTTGTGCATGTGTCTTTATAGCAGCATGATTTATAATCCTTTGGGCATATACCCAGTAATGGGATGGCTGGGTCAAATGGCACTTCTAGTTCTAGATCCTTGAGGAATCGCCATACTGTTTTCCACAATGGTTGGATCAGACTACAATCCCACCAACAGTGCAAAAGTGTTCCTATCTCTCCACATCCTCTCCAGCACCTATTTTTTCCTGACTTTTTAATGATTGCCATTCTAACTGATGTGAGATGTTATCTCATTGCGGTTTTGATTTGCGTTTCTCTGATGGCGAGTGATGATGAGCATTTTTTCGTGTGTGTATTGGTTGCATAAATGTCTTCTTTTAAGAAGTGTCTGTTCATATCCTTTGCCCACTTTTTGATGGGGTTGTTTGTTTTTTTCTTGTACGTTTGTTTGAGTTCTTTGTAGGTTCTGGATATTACCCCTTTGTCAGATGAGCAGATTGCAAAATTTTTCTCCCATTCTGTAGGTTGCCTGTTCACTCTGATGGTAGTTTCTTTTGCTGTGCAGAGCTCTTTAGTTTAATTAGATCCCATTTGTCAATTTTGGCTTTTGTTGCCATTGCTTTTAGGAATGGGCAAAAACTGGAAGCATTCCCTTTGAAAACTGGCACAAGAGAGGGATGCCTTCTTTCACCCCTCCTATTTAACATAGTGTTGGAAGTTCTGGCCAGGGCAATCAGGCAAGAGAAAGAAATAAAGGGTATTCAATTAGGAAAAAAGGAAGTTAAATTGTCCCTGTTTGCAGATGACATGACTGTATATTTAGAAAACTCCATCATCTTAGCCCAAAATCTCCTTAAGCTGACAAGCAACTTCAGCAGTCTCAGGACACAAAATCAATGTGCAAAAATCACAAGCATTCTTATACACCAATAACAGACAAACAGAGAGCCAAATCATGAATGAACTTCCATTCACAATTGCTTCAAAGAGAATAAAATACCTAGGAATCCAACTTACAAGGGATGTGAAGGACCTCTTCAAGGAGAACTACAAACCACTGCTCAATGAAATAAAGAGGACACAAACAAATGGAAGAACATTCCATGCTCATGGATAGGAAGAATCAATATCATGAAAATGGTCATACTGCCTAAGATAATTTATAGATTCAATGCCCTCCCCATTAAGCTACCAATGACTTTCTTCACAGAATTGGAAAAAAAACTGCTTTAAAGTTCAAAAAAGAGCCTGCATTGCCAAGACAATCCTAAGTCAAAAGAACAAAGCTGGAGGCATCATGCTACCTGACTTCAAACTATACTATGAGGCTACAGTAACCAAAACAGCATGGTGCTGGTACCAAAACAGAGATATAGACCAATGGAACAGAACAGAGCCCTCAGAAATAATACCACACATCTACTACCATCTGATCTTTGACAAACCTGACAAACACAAGAAATGGGGAAAGGATTCCTTATTTAATAAGTGGTGCTGGGAAAACTAGCTAGCCATAGTAGAAAGCTGAAACTGGATCCCTTCCTTACACCTTATACAAAAATTAATTCAAGATGCATTAGAGACTTAAATATTAGACCTAAAACCATAAAAACCCTAGAAGAAAACCTAGGCAATACCATTCAGAGTTGCTGTTTTTATGGCTTAGATTTCCTTTCAAGTTTACTTAAAGATCCAGAGCACTTTGGCCCTCAGTGTTAAGGCTTGTGAGAACTCAAGTTCTACCACCTGGGATCAGTCATTCCCCTCCAGTTAGGGCTGGGTTAAATGCTCCCTCTGTGGATGGGCATCTGCTGAGTGTGGCTCAGTTTTCTTTTCTGATCCAACAGGACAACACTGAGTTCAAGGCCTCACAATTGCTCTGCTCTCCCTCCTACTGCACCTAGAGATCCTCTCTGCATCAAATCACTGTCAGGCAGTTCACGAGCAGTGACATCAGCAATTCAAGACTTTTTTTTTTTCTATTTCTTTAGTGCCTCCCCTTTCAGCTATACAAAGCTAAAACCAGGTGCTATGAAGGCTCACCTGATTTTTGGTTCTCATGAAGGTGTTATTTTTTGTGTAGATAATTGTTAATTTGGTGTTCTTGTGCATGCTGTGGGGGTGACAAGTGGAGCACTGTATTCCACCATCTGGCTCTACCTCTCCTCTTTAATGACAATTCTCTGGTGAACTCATAACCACCTTCAAGAATATGACCAGGGGTGAGCTCGTCATGGAAGCTTTTCCTGAAATCCCAATATGTGCAGTAATACCCCTTTTCAGAGATCCTACCACATTATATTGACATTGTCTCTTTAGTTGTTTATTTCCTCCACTGCCTCCAGTGCACTGAGAATAGAGAGTGTGCTTATTTATCTTCATATACTTAATGTCTTACATCGTACCTAGAAAATAGCAGGAACTTGATAATTATGTTGAAATAAACTAAAAATACCAGATGATATATATTTGAAAAGTGGACTGTGGATACTATTTTCACATTATGGTTTACATACACGAACATATTCTTTAGTTTATATAGTAATGCATGTCTGTGAAAACAGAGGGAGTTAGCATAAAATAAATCATTGCTAAAAAGGTATTATTTTCATCCTGTGTGTGATAGGCACACTCTAATTCAGTAATCTATTATATTTCCTTCCTTTTTAAAGAATGCATTTCGGATATTAATAAAGAAGCACCAATGCTATTTAAAACTGTTTTGAAATGCTTAAGAAACCAAATGCACAGATCACTGTTGCTAATGAGTTTAGTAATTTCATTAGCTCTTTTGCAGTAGTGCCCTGTGATGATTTAACAAAAGGCAGTAAACAAAGAGGCAATGACAGTAGCTAAAAAGTTTGCTTCTTTTGTTGATTCTTGGACTTTGGCTGATGCTATGAATACAGAGCATGGATGGAGGAGACCACAAGCTGCGTCTCTTTTCTCCCTGTCAGCTGATGGTTGGAAGGAGTCCCAATATACCCAAACCAAGAGAATCCACTGTATGCAGAGAATATCTCTCCTGTCTTAAAAAGACATCAATATTTTCTTTTAGGAAATACAAAAGTAATTGTTTAACTCTATATCAGTTGATTTCAACAGGTATATTCCTGGAAATTATTAATTTTCCTAATGCTTTCTGAATAATCCTTTGTTTAGTGATGTAGAATATTAAAAAGTGGATTAAATAATTACTTCCCTCAAAGAACATATCGTGTAATTGGGGAAAGAGAGTAAACTCTCAAATAACTACAAGCAATTCAACATTAGGATACCTGCATTTTGAATAATACAAAATGCTTAAGAGTGTATAGGATTGTTTCCATATGAGCTTCCCAAGGAGGTCTTTGTGGAAGAAGGAACATTTGAACCAGACCATAGTTCAAGCTAGTTATAGAAACCTGAAGACTGAAGAGGGAATTCAAGGCAGAAATAGCAAATAGACACAGACATAGAGATGGCTAATGATGGCATATGTCCAGGAAGTGTCCTGTAATCCAGTTACGTTGAAGTGTGTGCTTTAGGTAGGGAAACAGTGGTGAATCAGACTAGACTACTTGTCTTGGATTAATATTGATTAGAGTCTTAAATATGAAACTCTTTATACTTAAAAAAAAAAGACCATCCTGGCTAACACGGTGAAACCCCGTCTCTACTAAAAATACAAAAAACTAGCCGGGCGAGGTGGCGGCGCCTGTAGTCCCAGCTACACGGGAGGCTGAGGCAGGAGAATGGCGTAAACCCGGGAGGCGGAGTTGGCAGTGAGCTGAGATCCGGCCACTGCACTCCAGCCTGGACAGAGCAAGACTCCTTCTCAAAAAAAAAAAAAAAAAAAAAATCAGAAGTCATTGAAGGTGTAAGGGTAGAAAATTTTATATTAACAGTGGGTTCCAGAGTTTCTCTTAGGGCAAAAATTGTCTGTCATTGGAAAAAATATCTTGTTTTTTAAAATCAGGATGGCAGAATTAACATATGGTTAAAAATTGTAACTTTCAGGGCAAAGATAGAAGATGCTGGAAAATGGGACAGAGTGGAAGATGCTAAGAAGTAAAATAGTGCAAAATTCTCCATATGTTTTTAAGAAAAAAATAGAAACACTGATTCTTTAAAAAATAAATGTATTAGTTTATATTCTGTATTAAGAATATAAAGAGTGACAATTTGCATTTCTAGAGATAGATTGGTAGAGTAAAATGTGGTTAATTCAATAGGTGCTAGGGAAATAGTAAAATACTGAGATAAGGCAAATGAATAATATATGAAAACAGACAAAATGGAAATATATGTTGAAATATATTAGTAATCACAATGTATTGTAATGTAATTTATTAAAGTGTGAACTAAGAGATTGAATTTTTTAAAAAATTAAAATATATACCTGCTCTTTATGAGTCAATTAAACACTCAACATATTAATAGAAATGTTGCAAATACATATTTTAAAATTAAAGTAATGGTTCTTGATTGCTTTGGTTTCAGCACCTTTTGCATTCTTAAAAAAATATTAAGAACCCAAAGAGTTTTGGTTCATATGGTTGATATTCACTGGTGTTTACCTTACTAAATTCAAAACAGAGATATTAAGAGAAATAGTTTTAGTTCCTTTAAAAATAACAATAAACCCCTTATATATCAATATAAATAACTTTTTTGAAGAGTAACTCTTTTTAAACAAAAATAAATTACTTTGAACAATTGCATTGATTAACAATATTAATCATTTTTAATATCTTAGTTAATACAGGGTGGTTAGATTCTCAGAGCTGTGCCTACATTCAATCTGTTGCCATACCACGTGTCATGTAGTATTTGGGAAACTCCACCATCACTCATAAGACATGGAGAATAAAAAAAAAAATAAGACATCTTAGCATTATTAAGAAAATAGTTTTGCTGTCACAGAATCTCTGAAAGGGTCTCGGTGACCTCCAGGAATCTCTGGACAACACTTTGTGGACTGCTACTATTAAGAAAGCTGGAGGGTAATATTATCTTCAGGCAAAATTAATTTAACGTGAAAAACATTTTAAAAAAACAAAAGGGGAGAAGTTTGTGCAAAAAAGAAGCAATATCAGGAAGATATAATTATTATAGACTTTCATGGACTTAACATCAGAATTTTGAAAAATATCAAGCAAAATTTGATAGAACCACAGCAAATTACTTAGAACTTCATAATTATTCCAGGAGATTATACTCTCACATAATCATCAGATGAGAAATAATTATTGACATAAATGATTTAGTAATACAATTGGTAAGTTTGAGCTAATAGGTACAGAAAGACCTTTACATAGCCAAAATAGATCACACATTCTTTGAAAACAATGCAATTAATGAAAAACTTTGTTTATGTACTTGAAAACCTATAAGAAATTGATAGTTTTCTAGAAACATATACATTACTAAAATTGAACAAGATTTTTAAAAAATATATAAACCTTGATGGTATATTATGCCATGAAGAGAATCTCAACAAATTCAAATTATTCGCCTTTTATAGATCATATTTTCTGAGCATGATGTTTGAAATTAAATACCAAAACTATAAGATAGTGACAAAATCTCCATACATTCGAAACTTTAAAATGGACTGCTCAATAATTCATGATTTAAATAGAAAATCATGGGAAAAATTAGGTGGTCCTTATATCACATTGGAGTAAAACTATTACCTTAAATTTATTTCTTCAGAGACAAACACTGATGATAATTAAGCTAATTAACTCAAAAGTCGAGTTGTATTGAAAAGAAATATAACTAAACAGAAAGAAGAAAATAAAAAATAAAAAATTAAATTTAATGAATTTTAAAACAGACTAACAAATGGAAAAACAAATATGAACAAAACCAAAGTACTTATCTTTTTCTTAAATAATGATAGATGAAACTGGCAAAGTTGCAGAAAGAAAAAAATAGATTTACAATATTAGAAACAAAATGGGCTCCATAGGCAAGTAGACATAGTTTTTAAAATATAAACAATTTGAAAAAAGTTATAAACAATGTGAAAACTAGGTGAAATCAAAATTGTTTAGAAACATGGAAATCACCAAAATTAATGACTATGTATTTTTTTTTAAATTGACCAGATAAAACAATATACAAGAATACAATCAGTAGCAAAAATTTCCTCCACTGTGTGCTGCCAAATCCAAATGTTGTTATGAGTTGTAGTAAAATTTGAAGAATAGAATTTTTCTATCACATGCAACCTGTTATTATATTGGAAAAGACAGCTACAAAAAATTTAGCAGGACAGGATAGCATTGATATCTAAAGTAGACAAACAAATAAAACTATTAGCTAATTTCATTTAACAAAAATCCTAAATAAAATGTTAAATTAAATTCAACCATATGTTAACATATACTCACAGATTCATACAAGCACATGTACAAATACATTACCTAACAGACTATGTCCTGGGAGTTTATGGATAATTCATTATATAAAAAAAGACTTGATGACCAAGAACCCAAAACCAAATGCAAAAAAAACAAAGATAAATATGTGGGACTTAATTAAACTAAAGAGCTTCTGTACAGCAAAAGGAATAGTCAGCAAGTAAACAGACATCCTACAAAGTGGGAGAAAATCTTCACAATCTATATATCTGGAAAAGGACTAATATCCAGAATCTACAGGAAACTCAGATAAATTAGCAAGCAAAAAACAAACAGTCCATCAAAAAGTCAGCTAAGGGCATGAACAGGCAATTCTCAAAAGACATACAAATGCCAACAAACATATGATAAGGTGCTCAACATCACTAATTATCAGGGAAATACAAATCAAAATGTGGTACCACATTACTTCTGCAAGAATGTCCATAATCAAAAAATAATAGATGTTGGCATGGATGCAGTGAAAAACAGACACTTCTACACTGCTGGTGGGAAGGTAAACTAGTACGACCATTATGAAAGCCGGTGTGGAGAGTCCTTAAAGAACTAAAAGTAGAACTACCATTTGATCCAGCAATCCCACTACTGGGTATCTACCCAGAGGAAAATAAATCATTATACAAAAAAAAAAAAAAAAATACTTACACAAACATGTTTATAACAGCATAATTCACAATTGCAAAAATATGAAGCCAGCCCAAATGCCCATCAATCAATGTGTAGATAAAGAAATTGTGGTACACACACACACACACACACACACACACACACACACACACATATATATATATATATATATATATGATGGAATATTATTCAGCCATAAAAAGCTGCATTCGCAGCAACCTGGGTGGAGCTGGAGATTATTATTCTTAGTGAAGTAACTGAGGAATGGAAAACCAAACATTGCATGTTCTCATTCATAAGTGGGAGCATATGAGGATGCAAAGGCATAAAAAGGATACAATGGACTTTGGGGACTCAGGGAAAGGGTAGAAGGGGGGTTATGGATAAAAGACTATAGATTGGGGTCAGTGTACACTGCTCGGTGATGAGTGCACCAAAATCTCACCAATCACCACTAAATAATTTAC
Organism: Rhinopithecus bieti; assembly: GCF_001698545.2. Lineage (NCBI taxonomy): Eukaryota > Metazoa > Chordata > Mammalia > Primates > Cercopithecidae > Rhinopithecus > Rhinopithecus bieti. The sequence goes on from NW_016807322.1 coordinate 450,808, forward strand.
ACCTGTTTCTCCAAAAGACTATGGAAGAAAAATCTATCAATATAATTCAACACATTCAAGGATTAAAGGAGGAAAACATGATCAGATTGGTAGATACAAAACCAACACTAAAATGTTCAATAATTACTCATTATAAAAGAACTCTGAAATTAGAATTGTGAGGGACCTGGCTTGGTCTTTATGAAAGGCAGCAACTAATAACCTTCTGTAAAAGCCATATTTTATAGTGAAAGCTTAGAAGCATTTCCGTGTAACACAGGAATAAGATAAGATTACACCTTTCCTGGAGACAGATCAATATGTAAAGGGCAAACAAGAGGTATATAATATGAAAGAAATAGACTAAATTTACATCATTTTATAGATAATAAAATCTGCATAGAATATCCAAGATTATTAATAATCAAAACTTCAGAAATTACAAGAAAATTTAGAAAAGTGTAAATTCTTCAAAATTAACATAAAAATAAAAGTAATAGCAATTCTTTATAGACATTACTCTTGCTCACTCTTTTTTCTTTTCTTCCTAGATAACATAGAGAACTATATTTCCCCAGTTTTTTCAGAGCCAAATGGAGACACATGGCTAGATCTTTCAGGTGTTATTTCTCCAGAATGCTTCTCAGATGGACTTGTTTTATTTCTGAATGACAGTAGCACATTGAACTCAATATGCCTACCCTTCCTTGAAGATGAAGGTCATTTCAAATACCTGGTTCATTCCTGTAAGAGCAATTCTTTCCTGGGAGGCTCTTTAGCCCATGCAAAATAAATTTTGCAAGGCTTTTGTGATTTCCAGTAATTAATACCCAGTAGTATCTAAACCTTATGAGTGGAAATAGTTTAAGTGTCATCTGGTAAGCCTGAGACTGATCCATTTTAATATTTTCACCTAAACAGAGTTGAAGACTCTAAATAAAAGCAAAACATTGATAGCTAAGTTAAGTGTTTCCATTGAGAGTTTCTTCAATAAAAGTACTTTTAAATTTGAACTAAAAACATCTATTGTGAGGTCAGGCATTTAGCATATACCCTTAAATGATAAGCACTTATTCACCTTTAGAGGATATAAATGGCTGTGACATGATGCAGCCCACATCCAAAAGTTTATTTTAAAATCTCAGCATTATGAAAGGTCAAAATACATTTGGAGTCAGTGGGTGTGTTTTTTTTCTCTCATAATTCCACTTCTAAATTTAGCCTGCCTTCTTTCCATATCCTGTAGTTTTTCAAGATGTTTGGTTGTACAAGTTAATTGAGATTCCTCAAGAGAGCCAAAGTAAAGTTTTTTCTTTCTTTTTAAAAAATCATTGCAGGAAAGACAACTACTGGTTTTAAAAGATATTTACTATGGCTATATTTGAGCCACTTGTGATGTCAGTATTAGTCAGTGTGTGGGCAGAAGGCTAAAGATGTCCCCCCAAGATTCCTGTCCTCTAGTTATTTAATCAAATGCTAATCTAGACACTGCTAGGAAGGTTTTTTGCAGATAACTTCAGGGTACTAATTAGATGACTTTTAGGGGAATGCTCTTGGATTATCTGGTTGGGTTCAATGTCTCATTGAGTCTTTAAAAGCAGAAGAGGAAGTCAGAGAGATTTCAAACATGAGAAAGATTAAATGCCCTGTTGCAGGCTCTGAGATGGAGGAACCCATGTGCAATAATTGGAGAGAAGCCTCTAGGAGCTGAGGGTTGCCCCCAGCTGACAACTAGCAAAGAAATAGGACCTCAGTTTTACAATTCCAAGAAACTGGATTCTGCCAACAACCTGATGGAGCTTGGAAGAGGGTCCTTCTTGGGGACTCTCAATAAGAGATCAGTGAGCTGATAATTTGATTATGTCCTTGTGGTTTCTAGAGCAGGAAAACTAGTGGAGCCAATCTAGATATCTGACCTACAGAACCATGGGATAATGTATGTTTGTTGTTGTTGTTGTTGTTTAATAGTTTTGGGTTCACAGCAAAATTACGAGGAAGGTACAGAGATTTTCAATATACCCCCTGCCCTTTCACATGCACAGCCTTTCCCGTTATCAATACCCGTGACCTAAATGGTACATTTGTTACAATTAATGACCCTACATTGACATATTGTAATCACCCAAAGTCCATAGTTTACATTAGAGTTCACTCTTGGTGTTGTACATTCTATGGGTTTGAACACATATAATTACACATATCCACCATTATAGTATCATAAAGAGTGTTTTCACATCCCTAAGAGTCCTCTATATTAATCTCTCACTTCTCCCAGCCTCTGACAACTACTGATCCTTTTACTCTCTCCATAGCTTTGCTTTTTCCAGAATGCCATATTGTTGGAATCGTGTGGTATGTAGCTGTCTCAGATTGGCTTGTTTCACTTAATAATACACATTTAAGTTCCCTTTATATCTTTACATGGCTTGACAGCTCATTTCTTTTTAGTACTGAATATTCCATTATCTGGATGTACCACAGTTTACCCATTCATGTACTGAAGGACATCATGGTTGTTTCCAAGTTTTGGTGATTATTAATAAAGCTGTTATAAACATTCATGTGCAGGTTTTGTATAAACATGCTTTTTTCAAATCCTTCAGGCAAATACCAAGGAGTGGGACTGCTGGATCATATGGTAAGTGTATGTTTACTTTTGTAAGAAAATACCAAACTGTGTTCCAAAGGGACTACAACATTTTGCATTCCCACCAGCAGTGAATTAGAGTTCCCGGTTGCTCCGCATCTTTGCCAGCATTTGGTGTTGTCAGTGGCCTAGGTTTCAGCTATTCTGGAGGTGTGAATCTGTATCTCGTTGTTTTAACTTGTAGTCCCCTGATAACAATGATTGTAGAGTATCTTTTTATATGCTTATTTGCTGTCTCTATATCTTCTTTGGTGAGGTGTCTGTTAAGTACATTCGGACATATTTCAATTTTTGGTATTTTTTGGTACATTGGGTACATTTTTCACTTGGGTTACTGGTTTCTTTATTGGATTATTGGGTAGAATATTTTAAGCATTCTTTGTATATTTTGGATAAGAGTCCTTTATCAAATATGTCTTTTGCAAATATTTTCTCTAACTCTTGGGTTGTCTTCTCATTCTCTTGACATTTTTTTTTTTTTAACAGAGCAGAAGTTTTTAATTTTAATAAAGTCCAACTTATTAATTATTCCATGGATCATTCCTTTGGTGTTATATCTAAAAGTCATTGCTGAATCCAAGGTAGATTTTCTGCTATGTTATTTTTGAATATTTTACCATTTTACTTTTTACATTAGGCTATGATCTATTTCGTGGTAGTTCTTGTGAAGGGTATGAGGTCTATGTCTAGATTCATTTTCTTGCATATGAATGTCCGCTTGTTTCAGCAGTGTTTGTTGGAAAAAAACCTATCTTTTGTCCATTGTACAGTCTTTGCTCCTTTGTCAAAAGTTGATTGATTAGATTTACATGGGTCTATTTCTGGGCTCTTTTCTGTTCTATTAATCTGTCTCTTCTTTCACCAATACCTCACTGTCTTGATTGCTATAGTTTTACAGTAAGCCTTGAGGTCAGGCAGTGTGAGTTCTCCAATTTTATTCTTCTTTTAAAATATTTTGTTGTCTATTCTGGGTCTTTTGCCTCTCTGTATAAACTTTATAATCAGTTTGCCAATAACAACAAAATAACTTTCTGGGATTTCTATTGGGATTGCATTGAATCTGTAAATTAAGTTGGGAAGAATGGGCATTGTGACATTATTGAGTATTCCTACCCATGAATATAGCATATTTCTCTATTTAGTTTTCCTTTGCTATCTTTCATTAGAGTTTTGTAGTTTTCCTCATACACATGTTGTACATACTTTGTTAGATTTATTCCTAAGTATTTCATTTTGGGGGGTGTTAAGGTAAATTATATTATGTTTTTAATTTCAAATTCCACTTGTTCATTACTGGTACTATTATATCCTTTTGTCATTATGCAAAGCCTTTCTTTATCCATAATAACTTTCCTTGATTTGATGCCTGTTCTTTCTAAAATTAATTCCTTGTTTCTTTTCTATTCTTTATGTCTTTTGATTAGTTATTTGTTTTCTATTTGATTCCTTATTCTTTATTCCTTTTTTCTATTTTTGATTCCTTATCTCTTTTGATTAGCATGTGTTAGCATGATGTATTTTTCTCTATCCTTTTGGTTTACATGTGTTTTCTTTTTGTGTGTTTTTTTGCTGTTTTTTTTTCTATTATACTTTAAGTTCTAGGGTACATGTGCACAATGTGCAGGCTTGTTACATATGCATACATGTGCCATGTTGGTGTGCTGCATCCATGAACTCGTCATTTACGTTAGGTATATCTCCTAATACTATCCTTCCCTCCTCCCGCTACCCCATGACAGGCCCCGGTGTGTGATGTTCCCCTTCCTGTGTTCAAGTGTTCTCATTGGTCAGTTCCCACCTATGAGTGAGAACATGCAGTGCTTGGTTTTCTGCTCTTGTGATAGTTTGCTGATAATGATGGTTTCCAGCTGCATCCATGTCCCTACAAAGGACATGAACTCATCCTTTTTTATGGCTGCATAGTGTTCCATAGTGTGTATGTGCCACATTTTCTTAATCCAGTTTATCATTGATGGACATTTGGGTTGGTTCCAAGTCTTTGCTATTGTGAATAGTGCCACAATAAACATACATGTGCATGTGTCTTTATAGCAACGTGATTTATAAATCCTTTGGATGTATACCCAGTAATGGGATGGCTGGGTCAAATGGTATTTCTAGTTCTAGATCCTTGAAGAATTGGCACACTGTCTTCCACAATGGTTGAACTAGTTTACAGTCTCACCAACAGTGTAAAAGCTTTCCTATTTCTCCACATCCTCTCCAGCACCTGTTGCTTCCGGACTTTTTAATGATTGCCATTTTAACTGGTGTGAGATGGTATCTCATTGTGGTTTTGATTTGCATTTCTGTGATGGTGAGTGATGATGAGCATTTTTTCATGTGTGTATTGGCTGCATAAATGTCTTCNCTTTCCTGTTTCTCCACAACCTCTCCAGCACCTGTTGTTTCCTGACTTTTAATGATCATCTCACTGGTGTGAGATGGTATCTGATTGTGGTTTTGATTTGCTTTTCTCTGATGACCAGTGATGATGAGCATTTTTTCATGTGTCTGTTGGCTATACAAATGTCTTCTTTCCAAAGTGTCTGTTCATATCCTTTGCCCACTTTTGATGGGGTTGTTTTTTTCTTGTAAATTTAAGTTCTTTGTAGATTCTGGATATTAGTCCTTTATCAGATGGGTAGATTGCAAAATTTTCTCCCATTCTGTAGGTTGCCTGTTCACTCTAATGGTAGTTTCTTTTGCTGTGCAGAAGCTCTTTAGTTTAATTAGATCCCATTTGTCAATTTTGGCTTTTTAAATGTGTTTCTATATTTGAAGTTAGTTGCTTTAGAAAATGTGTATTCGGCTATTTGGGACTTATTTTTTGATCCACTCTGACAATTTCTATCTTTTAATTGATGTAGTTATATCACTGACATTTAAAGTGATTATTGATGTAGTTGGATTGATATCTACCATATGTTACTATTTTACATTTGTTGTCCTTGTCTTTATTTTGAATTTGTTTTTCACTCTTTTTCTACTTTTATTGTTCTAATTGAGCATTTTATGATTTCACTTTCTCTCCTTTGTTAACATGTAAGTTATACATTTAAAGAAATTTTAGTGGTTGTGCTAGAGTTTGCAGTATACATTTACAACTAATCTAAATCCACTTTCAAATAACACTATACCACTTTAGCAGTCGTGAGTACCCCAAATAATGCTAATTCCTACATTCTGTTCCTTGTATCATTACTGTTATATATTTTACTCATATGTGCATATTTATAAATATGCACCCATATATAAGCAAATATAAATGAATACATTATTGCTGTTATTATGAGCAAATTGTTATACATTAAATCAATTACGTAAAAAAAATAAAAAATTTCATTTTACCCTCTCTTATTTCTTCTTCAATCTTCTTTTTTTAATGTAGATTTGAGTTTGTGACCTATATAATTTTCCTTCTCTCTAAAGAACTTTTTTTAACATTTCTTGCAAAGCAGATTTCCTGGCAACAGATTCCTTCAATTTCTATTTTCATTTTTTGGTTTTCACTGTTGAAGGATAATTTCATAAACTGCAGAATTCTAGGTTGATATCTTAACTCTCTCAACACTTTAAATATTTTACTCCATTCTCTTCTTGCTTGCGTGGTTTCTGAGGAATTGTCAGATATAATTCTCATCTTTGTCCCTTCATAGGTAAGGTATTTTTGTCTTCTTACTTCTGAAATGTTTTCCTTATCTTTGATTTTCTGTAGCTTAAAAGTGTCATGTCTAGGTGTAAAAGTATAGGTGTTTTTTATTTTATTTTTTATTTTTGAATTTATCCAGTTTAATGTTCTATGTGTTTCTTGGTTTTGTGGTTTGGTATCCAACATTAATTTGGAGAAATTCCCAGTCATCATTGTTTTAAATGTTTCTTCTTCTTTTCCTTTCTTTCTTCTCCTTTGGGTTTCCCATTATGTGTATTTACACATTTTGTAGTTGTGCCAGAATCTTTAAATATTCTGTTCTGCTTTTTTTTTTTTTTTTTTTTCCAATTTTTGTTATACTCACTTTTCAGTTTTGGAAGTTTCTATTGAGATACGCTCAAGCTCATAGATTTTTTCCTCAGCTGAGTCCAGTCTACTAATAAGCTCCTTGAATGCATTCTTCATTTCTGTCACAGTGGTTCTGATCTCTAGTGTTTCTTTTTGGTTCTTTCATAGGATTTCCATATATCTGCTTACACTGTTCATCTGTTTTTGAACGCTGTCCAGTATCCATTAGAGCCCAGAGCATATTAATCGTAGTTGTTTTATATTCCTTGTCTGATAATTCCAACATTTCTGCCATATCTGGTTCTGATGCTTACTCTGTCTCTCCAAACTGTATTTTTGCCTCTTGGTATGTCTTGTAATTTTTCTTGACGGCCAGACATAATGTACCTGATAAGAGGAACTGCTCTAAATAGGCCTTTAGCAATGTGGTAATGAGGTGTGTGGGGAGGAGAAATTTACTATATAGTCCTATCATTGCATTTTAGTTTTTTAATGGGCCAATGCTACTGAACTGTGAATGTCACAAGTCTTTCTAGGTTTTTTCTTCCCCCTTAGGTGGAACAGGCTGGCTGACATTAGTTGGAACTGGATATTTCCCTTCCCTCAGTCATTTCTGCTCTGATAAAATCCCAGCAGATCAGGATCTGGTGAAATCATTTCTCTTGAGGTAATGCCTTGGTAAGAAGAGCCAAGTACTCTAGTGAATTGCAAAATGGTTCCTTTTCCCTTTCCCTTACTGGAAGCATGAAGGAACTTTTCTCTCATATTTACTGTGGGAACCTGGTGGAGTTCCTGGAAGTAAATCTCACAGTATTGTCGCAGTCTCCCTATGATTTGGTTGGGTCTCCTGGATTTTTTAACTCTTGGACTTGTCCACACTGAGCCTCTAGCAATTCATCAATAACAGCTCAGGTTTTCCTACCCTAGCACTGGTTCCCCTAGCAATGTCTCCTCAGGAGTCACTGCTCAGTGAAACCAAGACACCCTGTGTTTGTCTCTGTCTCTCCAATCTTGAGCTAATGGTTTGCCCTATGTCCTTATCTTTATTACAGATTCAATAAGAGTTTTTGTTTTCTCAGTCTGTTCAGCTTTTTAGTTCTTGGAAAGAATGTTGACTTTCACCCTTTTCCCGTTTAGAAAAAAGAAGTGCATGACACTGTGCCTGGTGATGGGGATGGTACAATGAACTAAATATACATTTTTCTGTCTGCCAGAGAATTAAGTTTTGCATAGTTTCTGAAAACTCCCAATACATATTATTAAATAACTTAGAAATGAAAAAAAAAAAAAAAAAGAAGTACAGCTCATTGCCAGTACTCTTTTAATTTTACATAAACATGTTCTTTGAGGCTGAAGCAAATATGACTGATTTTCAACATGAAAATGAAACATAAAAACTGGTATTGAAGTTATTTCTAAATAGAACGAACATCAGAATACTCTGAATCATCAGAATCATCTATTTCAGAAACATCCTATTCATCAGATGAATCTTCAGTGAACAACTGTTCGAGAATGATGTTAACATCATGTGTAGGAATGCTACCATTTCTAGGATTTCATATTTTCAGCTTTCAAGAATTACTATATATTGTAAATGGAAATACCACCACTAAAACCAGAATGCTATAAATAGAATGATGTCTTTTGTTTCCAAAGCTGATATACTAGAGTGACACAAAATAATAATAAAAGCAAGATATTTTGTGACAAAGTTATTTTCGGGTAAATGTCGCAACCACAAGTACTGCCAGCAAGTATTATCAGGGCACATGGGAGAAGGGTTTTAAGCTTCTTTAAATATGAAACTGGGGGGGCGGAGCAAGATGGCCGAATAGGAACAGCTCCAGTCTCCAACTCCCAGAGTGAGCGACACAAAAGACCGGTGATTTCTGCATTTTCAACTAAGGTACTGGGGTCATCTCACTAGGGAGTGCCGGACAATCGATGCTGGTCAGCTGCTGCAGCCCGACCAGCGAGAGCTGAAGCAGGGTGAAGCATCACCTCACCTGGGAAGCTCAAGGGGGAAGGGAATCCCTTTTGCTAGCCAGAGGAACTGAGACACACAACACCTGGAAAATCAGGTAACTCCCACCCCAATATTGTGCTTTAAGCAAACGGGCACACCAGGAGAATATATCGCACACCTGGCTGGGAGGGTCCCACGCCCATGGAGCCTCCCTCATTGCTAACACAGCAGTCCGTGATCTAACCGCAAGGCAGCAGCGAGGCTGGGGGAGGGGCGCCCGCCATTGCTGAGGCTTAAGTAGGTAAACAAAGCCACTGGGAAGCTTGAACTGGGTGGAGCTCACAGCAGCTCAAGGAAGCCTGCCTGTCTCTGTAGTCTC
>NW_016807322.1:464909-472472 GCF_001698545.2 Rhinopithecus bieti
ATATATGTTTATTGCGGCACTATTCACAATAGCAAAGACTTGGAATCAACCCAAATGTCCATCTGTGACAGACTGGATTAAGAAAATGTGGCACATATACACCATGGAATACTATGCAGCCATAAAAAAGGATGAGTTTGCGTCCTTTGTAGGGACATGGATGCAGCTGGAAACCATCATTCTTAGCAAACTATCACAAGAAGAGAAAACCAAACACCGCATGTTCTCACTCATAGGTGGGAACTGAACAATGAGATCACTTGGACTCGGGAAGGGGAACGTCACACACTGGGGCCTATCATGGGGAGGGGGGAGGAGGGAGGGATTGCAGTGGGGAGTTATACATGATATAAATGATGAATTGATGGGTGCTGACGAGTTGATAGGTGCAGCACACCAACATGGCACAAGTATACATATGTAACAAACCTGCACGTTATGCACATGTACCCTAGAACTTAAAGTATGATAAAAAAATATATATATATATGAAACTGGAACGCAGAAATCCCCACAGATATTGCTTTAAGCTGCTATGTTTGTGGTAATTTGTTATAGTAGCAATAGGAAACTAATATAGCCAGCATGAAATCACTTCGAGGCAGAGTGTAAGAAAATTTCACAAGTCATTGTGATGTCACTTCAGGATAGACTATGGTAAGACTTTGTTTTCCTGAATAAAATTACTACTGGGAAGACAGTTAACAACATTAGACTAAATACATGAGTGTTGCAGAATTTTTGCATAAATATTTGAGACCGAGACACACACACACAAAAAAAATTTGGAGAAGTGTTTTCTTTTTTTTATGGTAGGTATGTTTATATGAAAGTTCTATTAGCTCTCTCTAAGGATCATCTTGGAGTATTTTTACCTCTGAAAACCATTAACGTATTTGATATGTTTTTTTTAGATTTAAATTTGTGTACTTTTTGAAACAAATGTATTGAATATAAGTCGTGAGTTTATAGGACGTATCATTGTACTATTTTATTATTTTTCAAATTAATTGACTTTTGAAAATTGGATTTCATTAGCACCAATTCCAGAAAATAAATTATCAAAGAGGAAAAGGAAAAATCCTTTAGCTGTACCAATTGTTGATAGTTGCAGCCCTATACCTGCAATTATTGGTTGAAATAAAATTCAAATATACATGCTTTCATTTGTATCTAAATAAGAATATTTACTTTACCTACATTTTTAAAATGTATGAACTATTTGTGAATTGTTTGATTAGATTAAAGACCCTAACTGAATCCTATTTGATAGAAATGCAAAAAAGGGGGCTTATTTGCCCATATAGTTTACTATTTCAGGTAGGAATTTATATCAAGTTGACCAAAGCAAATGCTTGTGTCACTAATAATTATGTGTGTGGACTCTTGCAGTTATGGTGGACTACCCTAGGGAGTAATTGACATAGTTGTTTTTTCGCCTGTTGGGTAACCTGTACTTTCTGACTTTCCTCTATTTCCTGTACCACCAAAGGAAATATGACCTGACATGCTTGAAAACTCCATCTACTGACTATGACCTTGTATAATGTGAGTTTGCTGGGCCTGCTTTGAAGAGGTGACCTGACTCTGAGCAGATCGCCCAAGTTAAAAAAAGAAAGCTAATTAGGCACTAAGAAAAGTCCCATTCTTTTGAGACTGAAAGCATTCCATTTTGTTTTGTGCACATTCAAATGGTCTGAAAGAGTTAATAGTTTCTGAAAATAATGTCTTGCTGAAAAATAATGATGACTTTGCATTTATTTAGGTTATCAGTGGAAGAAATAAATTTAAACTCTGTTTTCCTAGTACATACATTCTGGGGTAATCTATTTTATCTAGGACAGTTATCTTGAAATTATTTTCTTGATAAGTTCAGAATTTTCTACAGTTTAAACTGAAATGTGAATTAATCATTGATTACATTATAATATATAGCTTTGTTTTGTTTTGCGTCCTAACACATTACTTAGAAAAATCACTACTTAGCTAAAATTATCTGCTTAAAGGCATGCAGTTGAGGGAGATTTTCAGAAGCTATATTATAAAGCAGATCGACATCAACTAGTCTTTTAATGTGAATAATAGATTCTGTTTTCCTCAAAGAAACTTAACAGATATTACAGGAAGTATCTTATTAAAATGTCCCTATAACAGTCATAAAGGAAGAGGATTATTTATTTTAAAGCTAGAGAAACTCTGATATTAGGAAGTGTATCTTATATAAAATATATATTAAATAACTTTTTCTGCTCACCTGTAGGAGAGAAACTCTTTATCCAATAGTAGATTTTAGCCTGATTCTCCATGAGATGACCTAATGAAATCTGATCAAAGATTCTCATTTGACCAGTCACCCTGCCCTTCCTCTACAGCTCTCTGTTTATTTCCAATTTAAACTGGTGTCAAGCTCTCTTTGGCTGATGACCCAGATATTTCTGCACTTAATCATCTTGCCTGAAATGGTTAAGGATGAAGTTTCTATTTTGTCCTTCTTAGCCTATTTCCTTGATTAGTCACGGACCCTGGTTTTAATGATCATGGAGGTCCTTTATCTATGCATGCCAGAGATTCTGGACAGACAAGTATGGGGACATCCCTTTCTTTATTTGATTCTTTTGTCAATTTTTTATAAAAGTTTTATTGCTTTCAGTCCTTTGGATAAATGGAAGCTGAATGCTAACACCAAATACTTCTGTGGCCTATCATGAACTGGGGGTGAAATAAGAATTTCTTGGAGAAGTAGACTCCTTGAAGTTTCTGAGACAAAAACTGTATTTCTTATGATGAAAAAAAGCACAGTTAGAATACAAACTGATAATGGATTAGGTCCAAGTGGCCAGCATCTTAGACTATGGAAATTTGCTGTTGGACAATAAGGCATGACACAAGTTACCAAAGAAGAGAAGCTGCAACAGTCCATAACAAAAAAGCCTGTACTGTTAGCTAGCCAAACACACACACAGAAACCTGGAAAAGAGTTAGCTTTCTTTCTCTTTATGTTTAAATGACATAGTCTACCTGATACAGAAACTCTCACATGGCAAAAGTTAGAGGTTTCCATGGACTATATCTCTTGCTCTTGGGCTACATCAGGACATGAGGCTTAGCTTAACTGTCTCCACATGCAACAAATTGCCACCCTCTTTTGGCAGAAAGCTTTGCTTCTTTTAGACCTTCTCGCCTTCATCCTCTCTATAGTTCCACTGGTTCCGCCTCCTTTCATTCAGCTTCTAGTGTATGCATTCTCTACTCCATATAAAGTCAACTGCTGAAGTGAGGCAGCAGGAGATGAGAGGAGGAGAATCTAAAAGGCTCAGATTCTTAGGGGCAAAGAAGAGAAGACTTTGGGATGGTCTAACCTCAGGATAGCATAGCTAAAAGCAACCTGAGCATTAACCCTGAGGAAATTAACATCAAGCTCAAGCTTATTACTAAAAAAAATGTATGTCTGTGGAGCATCTTTTCTGGATTTAAGTTAAATAACAAAAAAAATAGGATTGGATTTGAGAAGTAGTAGTGTAGGCAGTAAGAGAGAAAAGAGTGACATCACATTTGCAGTGATGTGCACAAAATTGCATTGCCTATATTACATAGTAATGTAAATATTTTGAAATAGGCTGTGTATTTGTAGGCATACTCTCTACCTTCTAAATTATTAAGAGCCAGGTGATATACTAGTATGATTTTAAAGTAAAGTAAAAGGAAGGGCTGAGCCCTTTGTATTAGTTTGTTAGGGCTGCCATGGCAAAATATCATAGCAGTTGTGGCTTAAACAGAAATTTATTTTCTCACAGTTCTGCAGCGTGAATATCCAATATGAAGGTAACAGCAGATTTGGTATCTCCTGAAGACTCTCTCCTTGGCTTGCCAATTGCTATCTTCTTGCTGTGTCCTCACATAGTCTTTTCTCTGTGCATATCTCTAATGTTCCTTTCTCTTCTTATAAGGACACCAGTCATATTAAATTATACCCTCACCTTCATGACCTCTTTTAACCTTAATTACTTCCTTAAAGGGCCATCTCCAAATACAGTCATATTGGGGATCAGGGCTTCAATTTGTGAATTCTGGGGGACACAATTCCGTCTCTAACAACTTCCCTCACTGTCTGACTCTATGCCATCATGTTACTGTTTCTGTGAAACTCAGACTCTGGTTCATACCTATACCTTATTTTTTGAGTCTTGCCATCTGATATATAAGGAATCCTCTGGTTCCTACTGATGACAGCAATAACCACAATTGGACACAAATTCTGTATGATCTTGTGGTTAACCTGGAAGGAATTTTGATCTTTGATCAGAACTGATTTAGATCACACTGTGACAAAGGAATATCTCCATGAAATCTGTAGCCCTCTAAAATGATCAAAATGACTTGAACACCCATTCATAATGACACATTTCAACAGCCAAAAGGGATCTTCTCCTTGGGATTCCTACCATCATTCTGTGGAAAAGCACTATAGAGGGGGTGCTTGCATGTGACTTTCTGGGCTAAAGTGACTTTTAACAAGAATATATTCTTGCAGAAAATGCTGTCATAGTATCATCATATCTTACCACTATGAACATCACTTCCAGAGATTATAAAAGTCTCTCTGGATGTAATAAAATAGATTAGGCTGGAAATCAGTACAAAGCCATATTTCATTACTGCAAATGTGCTGAAAGCTGAGATTTGTGCCTGGCTACTGTAGAGAAGAGTAGGTCAATTGGTTCAAGTCATAATTCATTGTTCTTTTTCGGTAGTGCCTCAAATAGATAAAGCCTCGATGTGTGTATGAATAAAAGCACACAGTGACATTTTTCATTTGTAAATGGTAAAATAGATATGGTTATGTAAAGAGGGCAGAGTGGTATTAACGGTTTGCTTTATTATGGAGTATGTAAGTTTAATTTCACAATAAACTAAAAGAATGTAAGAAGTGGAATATAGAATCATTCTCTTTTTTAATTCTAGCAATGGGAAAATTAATGTCTCACAAGATATAGAAAATTTTTCTAGAGGCTATTGTAAGAGTCACCCATCATGTTTACTGCTTAAACATCTTGACAGCTGTGTTGTGATTAATGTCAGGTACATTTGACTGCTTCATAGATGCTAAAGTTGTACGAATTTACTATTAAGTCTTATTAACTTAAGTTGCTATTATTTCATTGACAACATTAATAACTGTATAACAAACTATGCAAGCTTCATTGCCATCATTTTAGAGAGGAAAGCAAAGGAGAAGATATGTATTAGTGACAGTTCAAATTCCTCAGTATCTATGTCATTTTTGGAAATTTCTTCTATTATTTCTTAGATTTTGACCTGGATTTAAAAGCAAACAAAATAAAAGCCATATTCAGTCCCTAAACTCAGGTGACAATCAAAACATTTAGCTCCCAACAAGACTGGGGCAACATTCTCTCAAGATGGGACACTAGTTATAAGCAACCATTATGGCCAAGCTGAGACTTACTGGCTAAATATCAGCTTGGCAAGTGGCACTTGTCATTTTATTCCACTATTCTATTCTCTCCAAGCAAATATAATAGAAATTAAGGTCAGATTTTGGCTTTTGATAGAAATTGAGCTCTGGGTAAAGCTTTTGTTGATTTCAGTAAAAATTGCTTTTATATCCCAGAGAGTAGATTTTGGCACCAAGAAGCCTGACTCCCCATATCAGCAGCTGTCTGCTACCAATCTTGAGGAAAATTTGATGTAGCAGTATTCACAAATAAGGCCAACTTCCAACATGCAAAATGCTTCTTGTTTCACAAATTCCAAAAATAAATTAAGTAAGAAAATTTAAAAGAGATTAAAGTTCTGGATACTAAACCAGTTTATATTAGAAGCAGAGAATATTATAAAATTCTGTACCAGCCCTTAATAATAGGAAATCACACACACACACAAACACACACACACACACCCCACCCCACACACAGGCACAAGCAAAAAGATGTCTCCTCTTTTAAGTTCTGAACACCACATGCATTCTCATGTTTGATTAAGAAGGATACAAATTATATATCCAAATAGTCAAAAAACATAAGAAAAGAAATCTTTAATAATTAGAATATACCATTATATATATATCCATTTCCATATCCATATGCATTTGCACATCAACATCTACAGCTGCAACTTCAGCTCTATCTACAGCTACTTCTATGTCTATCTATCTACATTTATCTTTACACTTAAAAATCAAATTTATTGATGCAGCTCTTGATGACTCTATTGATGAGACATAAAGATGGATTTATAAAATATTATCCCAACTTTACCCTTAACCTCCCTTGTGAGACTATGTACAAACCGTGTTTTCACAACCCAGGAATATAACCCCCAGCCACTTACAAGTTTTGGCAGTGTCCTCACCTAAATCTCATCTTGAATTGTGGCTCCCCTAATACCCACCTGTTGTGGGAGGGACCCAGTGGAGGATAATTGAATCATGGGGGAAGTTTCCCCGATCCTGCTCTCTTGGTGGTAAATCAGTCCCATGAGATCTGATGGTTTTAATAATAGAAGTTCCCTTGTACAATCTCCTTGCTGTCACCATGTAAGACATGACTTTACTCCTCATTTGCCTTCCACTGTGTTCGTGAGGTCTCCCCAGCCATGTGAAACTGTGAGTCCATTAAATGTCTTTCCTTTATAAATTACTCGGTATTAGGTATGTATATACTAGCAGCATGAAAACAGACTAATACACCCACCAAAAAACTGAACTCATTGTCCCTTCTTTTTCTAACCAAGAAAAACACATAGAAGAGCATAAAATGTTAATAGATACCAGTTTTACTTACACAGTACATCTGAGAAAGCAAGTCAGATCGAGTCACTACCCTGATCAAATCCTCTAAGGGTTTCTTATCTCACTGAGAGTAAAAGCCATGCCCCATAATGACTTGAGACCCTACACCATCTATTGCATCTCACCTGAACTACGCTTCTTCCTTGACCATTTGTCTGCTCCAGCCATACTTGTTTTCTTGCTGTTCCTGGAATAGGTCATGCGTACTCCTGTCTTAGGTCTTTGTCTTTGTTATTCCTTTATCCTTAAAAGTGTTTGTTCTCCATGACTGCTCCCTCATCTCTCTTGGGTCTTTACTACAGTGACATTGCCTCAGAGAAGCCTCTCTGGGTTCTCTTATCAAAATGTACATAGCTCTTCTTATTCCTCTTTCCTGATGTTTTTCACCTTAGAGCTTATAACTAACATCCAATGCATTTTACATATGTATCATGTTTTCTATTTATCCCACCAAAGAACAGTGCTGCAATGGTTTGGCTGCTGCTGTATCCTCTGTGCCTAGATCAGTGCCAACCATAAAGCAAGTGATCAAGAGAGAATCAAATCCTTCACCCTGCTGCTCTGATTCTGTATTTCTCATCGGGTATTTCCTGCTATGCTAGTAGAGTAACATAACATTTATAATGTCTTTATTTCAAATTTTGCTAACTTGTTCATCATTGATTTTTTTCATTAATTCTGATTTTTAAAAATATCATATCGGGAGCAAGATGGCCGAATAGGAACAGCTCCAGTCTCCAACTCCCAGCACG
>NW_016807323.1:0-1179 GCF_001698545.2 Rhinopithecus bieti
TAGCATTGCGAATTACTTTCCATTTGGAGTCACTAATGTCTGTGCTTTTCACATAAGATTGGTCCCTCTACCTTCAATAGCGTTAGTCTTCTAGCATTTCTTAAATGAACCCATAAAAGAACTAAAAGCCGTTGGCACTGGGCCCTTAAGCTGCCCTTGAATTTATAAAGGGCTAGTCCGCTTTTTTTTTTTTTGAGACCGAGTCTCACTCTGTCGGCCGGGCTGGAGTGCAGTGGCACAGTCTTGGCTCACTGCAACCTCCGGCTCTCAGGCTCAAGGATTCTCCCGCCTCAGCTTACTGAGTAGCTGGGAATAAAGGCGTCTGCCACCACACTTAGCTAATTTTGTATTTTAGTAGAGAGGGGTTTCACCATGTTAGCCAGGCTGGTCTTGAACTCCTGACCTCAGGTGATCCACTTGCCTCAGCCTCCCAAAGTGCTGGGATTACAGGCATTAGCCACCATGCCCGGCCCCACTCTTTTTTAAAAAGTACTTTTTTTTTTTTGAGACGGAGTCTCGCTCTGTTGCCCACCCTGGAGTGCAGTGGCGCGATCTCCACTCACTGCAAGCTCCGCCTCCCGGGTTCACGCCATTCTCCTGCCTCAGCCTCCCAAGTAGCTGGGACTACAGGTGCCCGCCACCGCACCTGGCTAATTTTGTATTTTAGTAGAGACGGGGTTTCACCGTGTTAGTCAGGATGGTCTTGATCTCCTGACCTCGTGATCCGCCCGTCTCGGCCTCCCAAAGTGCTGGGATTACAGGCGTGAGCCACCGCGCCTGGCAAAAAAGTAAACTTTTAACACAGGCAAAAAAGCACAGTTCATAAGTGTACAGCTTGATGAATTACCCAAAATGAACACACAGCTAAGAGAACCATAGCATTCCAGAAGCTACTCTCCCCACCCTTTCCAAAATTAACCCTTCCAAGGGAATCACTGTCCTGACCTCTTGCCATAGATTGGTTCTGCCTGTTTTTGAACTTTATATAATGGAATCATACAGGAAGTACTCTTTTGTCACCTGAAAACTGTCTGATAGGCCAGACTCATGCCTGTAATCCCAGCATGTTGGGAGGTCGAGGAGGCCGAATCACTTGAGGTCAGGAGTTCCAGACCAGCCTGGACAACATGGTGAAACCCTATCTCTATTAAAAATAGCTGGGGTATGCTGGGCATGGTG
>NW_016807324.1:0-1611 GCF_001698545.2 Rhinopithecus bieti
GAAAAAGAAAAAGAAAAAAAGTGTTTAGTTTCTGTGTCTGCTTCCTGTCTTACTTTTCTTTCACCCTATTCCTCCTTCCCCTTTGCCATCGTCGACCAAGAAAAAATCTAGAGAAGGCTTCTAATGAGTCAAACCCCTCAAAGAACTCAAAACGAAGGCACTATTCATGCCTCTTTGGAGTGTTCTGTTTTCTTTGTAGAGTTTCAAGAGTCATGGGCAGATTCTTTGTAGGTCTAAAGCTCTGTTCTCCTGTATTGCATTACCTGACCTCTTTGGCTTTTGGCAGTACTAGAGATTACCTTGTACTGTAAGAGGATTTGACCTTGGCATATGTAATGGCAAATGAGAGCTACAAAGTTAAGAGTGGCTGAGGACAGTTTACAGGAACTGTTCTCAGCTGAGTTTTTTTCCTCCTAGGAAACTGTTTAGGATCATAATTCTAGTTCAGAGGTTCATTCTAAACTGTCTTCTTAGTTGCCTTTCATCCTGAAATTAATCTCAATTGACTTGTCTGCACATTTGCATGAGGAACTGAACTGTTGTTTTCATAGATAAATGAGAGACTGACTTTCCTCAGCTCCGAAATGAAAGGGCATTTTGCTCCTCCCAGCTGAAAGGCACCCCTGGGTGATGAGTGGGAGCTTTCTTTTCTACCTGCTTTAAGTCTGCTGTTACTTTTCTACTGAGATAAAATTCACCGTTTGCATCCAACCATTTTTTTTGCTATTGTTTGCAAACTGGTGAGTTTGTATTACTATTTCATGGCTAGAGTTCTGAATTAAAAGCTATAGGATCTTTGTATGAGTGTGTATGTGTGTGTTTATATGTACATGCACGCATTTTATTATGTATTTTGGTCACAAGGTACCAAATTGGCTTAAAGCTAAGTAGTACTCATAAATTAAATAAGCCCAAATGCTTTTCAAGTTCATGTGACTTAAAATCTTTAATAAGCTAGCTTTACAATTATTGGTAAAATAATATCAGAAATGTCTTAAGAATTGTCGGCATACATTTTTGTTTGCACTTACAAATCAAGAGATTTCATACTTATCCCTGCCAAACACTATAAGGTGTCAAAATTTGGCATAAGGGTTAAACTATAAACCCAGTTCAAAACAGAATGATATTTGCTTGTGTAATTCTTGATAAATAAGATGTTAATACTGCTTTAATGTAAACAGCTAAATTTTGGATTATTTAGTAAGATAACCATATATTTAATCTTAAGGTTCTTACTTAAACACCTGAAATTCACAGGCTATAAAATGCTTGACAGGGAAATAATTTTAAATGATGACTATCACAGTTTTCATAAATAATCTAGGTAAACAATTAAAATAAATTAGGTAAATATAATGAGATACTTATAGACAAATTTGTCATAATTTAGAATCTAAATTTATATTAAACTAAATAATAGATATTTCATTAAATGGGTATTTTCCAATAAAAAATATAATATAATAGGAAAACATTCTTTCTAAAAAAAGAAAGTGTGCTTTTATTTAAATATGAATTACTTTTGTCTAACTGAAAGCTTATTTAAAGGTTATATGTAAAACAAGATAAAAGAAACCAGGAAATAAGAGGTTTTTTTTTTTTTTTTTT
>NW_016807324.1:5567-9007 GCF_001698545.2 Rhinopithecus bieti
AATTTTTCCTGGCTACAAGTCTCCAAGATGATGTTTTCAAATTGTCCTTCTTTCCTTTCCCTTCTTCCCCATTTTTCCTCATTTAAAATCACGAAAAATTAAGCTGTGCTTTCTTCAAGCCCTGCAAACTGAAGCTAGACAACTTCAGAAGAAAATAACAGCAACCTATTTACATACATAAACCACTTTCATACCTGCCTACTGATGCATGGACTTCAGAGTAATATGGCCTATATAGATTTTCCAGGATTGTTCTTGCTTGTTTGTTGTTGCTTTTCTCCCTTCCTCCCCGTTTTCTCTTCATAGGACATGAGACTTTACAACCTGCTAAACATGAGCTTTTCTAATAACATGGGACCTACTCATCTAGGAATAAAGCATCGTAGCCATGAGAGATCAGACAAACCTAAGACTAGAGGACTCATTTTCTTCTAAAATGCTTTCTCTGAAAGATTTTAAAACAGGGTGGGGGGAATGTAAAACAAAATATATATCGGGACCCCAAAATCACTAAGCCAAAGGGAAAAGTCAAGCTGGGAAAGGTCAAGCTGGACAGGACAAACCTGCCTACTGTTCTATTCCTAAATAAAATAACTACAAAGATTTCTTAAAAGCTATGTACCTCCCTCACAATTTGCTCACAAGGAAATTCCTTGTGAACAGACAGAACTCAAAGTCATTCCTCTCCTCACGTGAGACTAAAGGATATCTGATTGCTTCCTTTGTCCTATTGTTTGACTAAGCTAGACTAAGGGATAAGTGAATATTCCTGTAAATTGTGTATTCAGTGAAAGAATAATCAGAAACTCAAAAGAATGCAACCATTTGTCTCTACCTATGACCTGGAAGTCCCCTCCCCACTTCGAGTTGTCCTGCCTTTTGGACTGAACCAATGTGTATCTTACATATATTGATTGGTCTCATGTCTCCCTAAAAGGTATAAAACCAAGCTGTGCCCCGACCACCTTGGGTATATGTCGTGAGGATCTCCTGAGGCTGTGTCACAGGTGCATACTTAACCTTGGCAAGATAAATTTTCTAAATTGATTGAGACCTCTCTCAGATACTTTTGGTTTACAAAACAAAGCCAGAGGCCTAGTCCAGAGCTTGGCAAATAGTCTATTCTCACTAAGGGTGAGCTGAAGGGAAGGTTTGCAGTGTTAACTTTCCTAAGATATTTTAGTAATAACATAATAGTCTCTCCCATTGTGGTTTAAAATTTCAATAGCACATAGATTTGCATGTTATATTTTCTATTAAGATATGAACTGTTAAATATACTGAACCAATTCTCTTTCTCCCTTTGAAGGTTTGGTTTAAGATTAGGAAGATCAAGTAGAGAAGATATCAGAAGGCTTTAGATTTTCGATATTTGTCACCCATTGCCATCGATCTCCCTGTCATCGAAATCTTGGATGGGCCCTATAATGCCATCCTTGTTCAGGAGCCCAATTGGAGTTGGGTTCTTGTAGTGCCACTGCAGCCTAGAATATCCAGGCTTCCCATGCTGTCCTTGCCTCCTCTGTCTATGCCTTGCTTTGCCCTGACTTTGTTTGGCCTGGTATAGGCCCCTGTCATCAGCATTCATTTGTGGTCTCCATTTTCTTAGGCCTGTTTTTTACAAATTTTCCAAAATATTTTCTGCCAGATTCAAATTCTGCATGGCACATCCTCAAGTGCAGTTCACCAAATGTCTGTTAAATGAATTGAATAAACAAAAAAGTCAGTGCACCATTTTTTATAAGGCACATTTTATATTAAAACAAAGCTGTGAATTCCTTGTAAACATTGGTTCCCAGGACCCCTGCAGATACCAAAATCCATGCATACTCAAGCCCTACATTTGGCCCTGCAGAATCCAAGTATACAAAAGTTGGCCTTACCTATCTGCAGGTTTTGCATCCCACGAATACTGTATTTTCGATCTGCATTTGGTTGCAGGTGTGAAACCTATGGATATGGCGGGGGGGGGGCGGGGGGAACTCTATTGAAAAAAAACCACATGTAAGTGGACAAATGCAGCTCTAACCTGCGTTGTTCAAGGGTCAACTGTATATCTGTTTTGTGTGCCAAATAAGGTATGGATAAGAATTTCAAAGGAAAAGTCATTTAAACAGAATTACAAGGAAGCCTCATTTTATGAGCTGACATTCCTCAATCACCAATAGGCCCTGTACATCTCACATACATACATATGCAAAATGGGGTGGGGAAAGTCCCTAGTAAAAGAACAGTGTTTCAAGACAGGGCCCGTCTCCATTTGTGCTGAAGAGCTCAGACACAACCCTGTAGTCTAAAGAAATCTTCCTAAGAAGCTACTCATAGGGCTCTATGGGAAGGTGGCAGCCAAACATCTATCTAGTATATTCCAAATTCTGTTCACTGTCCTCCCTTTCTGTGGAGGACATAGGGAAATAGGAACCACTCTGGCCCAAAGGTCCTCTGCATCAAATGAAACACAAGAGGAGACTCCACCAAAGCCAGAATGAGGCCGTTCTCCCTTTTCTCTTCCATCGCCAGCCCAGAAGGCATATCGTTGCATATTCTCCAGCTCAGAAGCTGACAATCATGTGTTTAAATGTATTTTGTCTCATTCAACCTCCTTGAAAGGACCCTGGTTCCTGATGATAAAACACAAAAGGGAACCTTTTGTTTAGTGCTAGGAGAAGCAAGAGGGAGGAGGTAGTTCCCTGATTCATATTCTCATCAAAAGAAGCAGTCAGACCTTGGTTTCTTTATGCTGTCTTCCTCATGTGAAACTGCCAGGCTAGAAAGCAACAAAATTTAAAATGGAGTGTGATGAGAGTTGAGGAGTTATTGTTAATTTTTTTAGGCATGATAATGGTATTGTAGTTATGTTTTAGAAAAGAATGTGCATCTGATATGGTATGGCTCTGTCCTCACCCAAATCGCATCTTGTATTGTAATCTCCACATGTCGAGGGAGGGGTCTGTTGGGAGGTAATTGAATGGATGGGTTTCTCCCATGCTGTTGTCATGATACTGAGTGAGTTTTCATGAGATTTGGTTGTCTGTTAAGTGTCTGGTGCTTCCCCGTCTCACTCTCTCTCCTGCTCCCATGTCAGATGTGCCTTGCTTCCCCTTTGGCTTCCGCCATGATTGTAAATTTCCTGAGGCCTCCCACGCCATGCAGAACTATGAACCGATTACACCTCTTTTCTTTATAAATTACCCAGTCTCAAGTATGTCTTTATAGCAGTGTGAAAACAGACTAATACACTATCTTTTAGAGAAACATGCTGATTGTTGATAAATGACATTATACCTGGGATTGGTTTCAAATTAATTAGGGGCAGTGGCAATTTCCCACAAGTTGTTAATTGTTCAAGCTGGGTGCTATGTGCCTGAGGGATCATTATACCATTCTATGTATGTTTATACACATTTGATCTTTTCCATAATAAAATTAAAGGAAAAAAT
>NW_016807324.1:12766-46098 GCF_001698545.2 Rhinopithecus bieti
GGCAAAAAAAGCAAAACCCTGTCTCAAAAAAAAAAAAAAAAAAAAAAAGCATTAATATTTCACATAGTATTGGATACAGAAAAATTAACTAATCCAAACTACACTGGTATCTTCATTTTTAAAAAATCGCTGTGTAATACTATTATCTGGAATGCAATCTGCTCCTGGGTTGAGGAAAAAAATCAAAATATAAATGTATTATCTGTTTTAACACTGAACTCTTCTATTAATAGGAAATTAGCACCCCATGAATAAAATGTAAAGAAAACAATTAGCATGCTAAAATCCATGAGCAACATGTTTTAATTCTTAGGTATGTTAGACTCCCTTTAGTTCCTTCTAAAAAAAAAAGTACCTTACCTATCTGTTCTTTGGAGGACATTAATTTTTTTTGTATTTTAACGTTTGTCATTTATTGTTTTAATTTTTGCTGTTACTCATAAACTAAAAAAAGAAAACTAAGAGAGGTTCAATTTCCCCAAAGTTTAGCTGCTTTCATCTATAAAAATCCTCATAAAAGAAATATATTTGATTTCATTGCTTGAATAAATATTTTTTACTTCTTTATTCAGGGAAAAGGTATTGTAAGTATACAGAGTTAGACTCAGAGGGTTTCCCATTTCAAGAGCAGGCAATCTAAAAGTAAATATATGTCTAACCGTTCTTGGAATATGAGTATAGGGACCAAGGATGCCTGCCAGACTATAAAGACACACAGTCTTTGTGGTGTGAGGCACAAAATTAAGGCCCAATATTGTGGACTACCTTGACAATTGGGGAAACCAGGAGGGCTCCCAATAGCCTAACTGTGAATTCCCTTCTCCATTCTGCTCCTGCAAATAAGGTCCCCTAGCCAAATGACCCCGCTTCTCAAAGAGACCAGACGCAGTTCCATCTTATCTCTGGGTAGCAGATTTTAGTACACTGTCAGCCTGTGGAATTATTCAAACCAGCCAATTATATCCTTCCAAGGGGAAGCAGGTATTACCTCAATTTCTTGATACCACAAAGTCTACCTCCCACAGCCCCTGATTATTCACTGTCTTACCAACAGCAACCTCGGTGTGGCCCTTCGTGGCACGCTGTGTTCTCTCCCATTCCAGCTGTGAATATATGTGATTAATAAACCACTGTTGATCTCATCTGTCCTGTGTTCAGCTACTCCATAACACAAAGGGTGGGAATCCTTCCCTCATCAACCTGGTGAAGAGCAGATGACTGTAACAGTCCCTGCTGCTACCTGGTTTTATCTGTGCCTTAAGATAAATTATTTATCTTCTATGTGCACAAATGCAAATTTTACCCAAGTTGTTCTTATATCTTTTGGTTAGGATTCTAAAATAAGAAGTTTGTTTGATTGACACAGACTGGGAGGACCTTTCTATCCCAAAGGCAGGAGGGTTCCTCAGAGGAAAAGTGCAGTAGTTTCACTCACCTCTCCCACATGGGTAAAAAATGTGTATCTCTAAACTAACTCAGGACTGTTTTTACTGCTTCTGCTCCCAGGCATGAAACCCTAATAGCCAACACCTGTGAAATGTTAATTATGTTCAAGGCACTAAATCATTACAATAACCCTAAAAACGTCAGTACTATTTGTATCCCCCTTTTACAGGTGAAAAAAAAAAATGAAGCTTGGAGAAGTTACCAAGGCCAAACAGGTATTAAGTGGCAAAGTAAGGCTTACAAACTCAGAAAGTCTCAATCCAGAAGCAGTCCTTCTCATCACTATGCTTTATTATATCCCACTAGTGGAAGAAAAAGACTAATCATGACATCTCCCAACTGTTGGAATTTCAATCTATCCCTCAATACCTACAACGTTTTTAAATTTCTCATTTTTTAACTGTAGTGCATGTAAGGCACTCAGTATAGTACCTGAAACACTCAATAAACATTTGATATGAGTACTTACACAGCAATAATTATAACTATTTTCCTTCTCAAACCATCTACTTCACACTCCAATATTCACTCTCATTAGAGGAAAACTCATCTCACTCTCCTCTCATTCTTCAAGGTCAAGATTGAGACCACTTAAGACATTCCTCAAGGTAGCCACATCTGCAGTTTAGCACATCACTTTGCCCACATTCATCCAATTATCTCGTCTCAGAGGAAGGTATTCTCCTTTCCAATTTAAACCCTTAAGCTCAACCCTTTCCAACTCCCTACAAGGAACTTCCACTTAGCCTATTAGGATCTCAAACCGATAATTCACTCAACACACAACACATTCAGCAGGTTGAGCCCCTACTAAGTGCCAGGCATTGCAAATTCTGTAATGAATAAAATAGGGGTCCTCCTTTCCACGAGCTCAGTCTAGTGGAGAATAAAAATATGTTCACGAACGATAACACAAAACAAATGCTATACGTAGGTCTGTGACCCTTAGCCGTGTCTGCCCCGAGATGAGAGGCGAAAGAGGGTGGAGGGAGACCGGGACACCCTACAAAGAGGCCCAAGGATGAGTGAGAATGTAAAAGAGGAGAAGGGCGAACAAGGAGCTGCCGTGGATAGATTGCGGAAAAGGATGAAAATGGGTTCAGTGAAGGTAGAAGGAGCGAAATGCAAATGGTCAGAAGCGGGCTGAAAGATGAAGCGGACTCGCTGAACGCAAGCAGGCCCCTTAGAGCGAAGGTGAGGCCATGATATCACTCACCTCTGCCACGGGCTCACCTCCCTGTCCTCGTCCCGCAGGAGCGTGAGTAGTTGCCGCAATAGTCGCACGAGGAGGCAGAAGCGAAAGTGATGCCCCGCGGCGTAGAGAGCAGCTCTTGAGAATGGGACCACAAGTGGGAGCAGCAGGGCTGGTTTTGGGAGCCTTGGCTGAGCCCATTCCATTCCCCAGTCAGAGAGCAAGCGTTCCAGCGAGAGCTGCTCCCCGGCGGGGAATGGGAGGCTTTGCTGGCCTTGGGGCTCTTGGACAAACTGCAACGCATCCTCCCCGGAGCCCGAGGCCTCCCTCTCGGTACTACAGAACCGGACACTGGAGCTACTGCAGCTTCGAAAACGGCACATTCTCAGGAGCCTCAGCAGTATCAGTTGTCTTTGCTCCAAAAACCAAGCCCGCGCAACCGCTGGAAGCAAAGGAAACCATGGGAACTATTGCGAGTACGTTGGCAAAACATTTCCCCAGGCCTATGTGGCCAAGGTGAAGAGGTGTGTGTCTTGGTGTAAATAAACCTCCACTGCAACCGATTTCGCTCATTCTTTGGTTCCGCGTTGAGGCTCGCCAGGGTCTAAATCCGCATGGAGACCACGTCTTCCTTAGGCTCCTACTTGAAATAACTGAAGGGCAGGACGACAGGCCTCTGGAGACATTTCACAGAATGGTCATATCAACAACATAGTTAATTCTGTTCGTGTACAGGTGCTTTCCGTGAGTGTGTGTATTACATGGTCTATAATATTGGGCACACTCTGTATCGTGTGTATAAATTATGTACATTTGGTTATGTGTGTATATATATGTACATAGATAATAAATAGGACTGGCTCAAACAGATTCACATATTTTTTCAGTCTATTTGAAGTAAAAGAAAAATCTGAGATGGGAAGAAAAGGGACAAAGTATTCAAAGTATTTCGTACACAACTTAAAGTGTGTTTATTTCAGTGTTGTCAGATTTATTAATAGCAAAAAGAAATATACAGTAGGCCCACTTATCTTTGAATTTCAAATAAAGAATAATGTTTTAGTATAAGTATGTTCCATACAATAATACAGTAGAAAGTGACTACTTTCTATTAAAGATGAGGTGATAGCCACTGTTGTACTTCTTCCTTCCTCTCCCACTACTTCTAAAATTTGTTTCTTATATTCTTTTTTGTTTGCTTATTTTGTTTTGTTTTGTTTTGAGACGGAGTCTCACTCTGTCACCCAGGCTGGAATGCAATGGTGCGATCTCAGCTCACTGCAACCTCCACCTCCTGGGTTCAAGTGATTCTCCTGCCTCAGCCTCCCAAGTAGCTGGGATTACGGGTGCCTGCCACCACACTCGGCTAATTTGTGTATTTTTAGAAGAGATGGGGTTTCATCACGTTGGCCCCGCTGGTCTTGAACTCCTGACCTCAGGTGATCCTCCCACCTCAGCCTCCCAAAGTGCTGGGATTACAGGCATGAGCCACTGCCCCCGGCCTTGTTCCTTATATTCTAAGGCTTTTTGCTTGCTGTTTGAGAAAGGGAAGTGGGAGCAGCTCCTGATATCCACAAACTGACCTCGCACTTACAATTAGGCATGTTCTTCTCTTGTTGAACATAAACTCACAAAACACCAACCCAAGACAAGATCACTGGGAGCCTGACCAAGTGAGACAAAACAAGACCACTTCACAAGCTTGTGCAAGCACAGACAAAAATAAGTTCACTGTGACACCCAGAAAACACCAAACACCCCCTCTTGGCCAAGATAGGTCACTGCTACTTTGCCAGTTAATGTACATCTTTATCCTCCCTCTAGTCTGCCCTCCCTATAAATAAGATTTATTGAAATGTGCAATCATACAATTGCCCCTGCTTTCTGATGGATCTGAGATGGAACTCCTGCTTCCTAGACCTTCCCCCAAATTGTCCAAATTCTATAATAGGTTCGTTCTAACAACTTCTTACTAAAACACATCATAGTTACCTATAGTGTGTGTTGTCCCTCCCTGGACTAAGAGTAATAAATCCAACTTGTCAACTATGGGTATGTTTCTGGTAGTCTGTGGTTGAAGGGCACTGACACATTCCACTGCCTAAAATGTTCTTCCCCAGATATTTATATGGCCCTTTACCTTAGTTCATTCCATTCTTTGCCCATACATCATCTTTTCAGAGAGGCTGTCCCTGACCACACAATTTACAATAACACCTTCATCATTCTCTATCCCTTTACTCTATTTTTCTTCATAGCACTTACTACTTTCTGATATTGTATTATATATTTAGATTATATATACACAAATGTTGATTGTATGTCTCTTCCATTATAAGTTCCATGAAGACCAATATTTCAACTTGATAATAATTATATCCACAGTGTCTACAACATTGCCTGGCACAAAGTAAGCACCAAATGATATATATTTAATATGTATTGAAAAAATGAATGAAGTTTACAGTGTTGGGGTTTATAAGTTTCATTGTCACATAATCAATCTGTTGTTTGGGCTTAGTCTTCCACTTAAATAGATTGGCTTACTGCAAAATCTCCATTCTTAATTCTTTATTTGGACTCATTTCTTATTTGATTTGACTTCATATATTGCCAAGTAATTTTTCACAAATGACTCATGGGCAGTATATTCCCTCAATTTTGTTCAAGTTTGGAATAAGCCGTCTGTTGCTTTTTTTGGTAGATTGTATTATTGTTAGCAATTATCAACTCCTCCTTTTCCAGTAGGAGAGTTATATATCCCTAACCAATTGACTTTGGAAAGTTTTAAGAAAAAAGGGCAATACGCAGTATTAGACAGGTCACTTAGAGAGAGAGTTGTTGGGATGAAGCAGAAAAGGGGATAGTGGTGAAAAAGCAACATATATTTGGCACTTATTGGGTTCCAGACACTCATTCATTCAGCATTAAGCAGCCATCTCTATCTACAATTTGTTGGGCCAAGGGATGCTTCACAAATAAGTTAATACTTGAGATGGGTTTTTTATGGAAGACCAGGCACTTGCCAGGAACTAACCAGACAACATGTTAAGTGAGGTGTAGCTATGAAGGAAATGACTATTCCAAGCTCAGGGCTCCAGGCTCAGACTTGAAGGCAGTAAATTGCATGGCATATTCTGGAAACTGTGAGCAGTTTGACACTATGCGTAGTTAATTCATTTAATCCTCAAAGTGACTCTGTGGGAAGGTATTATTATCCCTATTTTACAGATGAAGAATCAGGCTCAAGATCAAAGAGCTAGTAAGTGGCAGTATCAGAATTCCAACCCACTCACATCTTCTCCTTAAGATTTTGTTTCTTCTACTCTACCTTACTAGGGTTTCTGCAGATCCCATGGAGTGACCTTACCAAATCTGTATCCATAAGCATAACATATAGGAAGGGCTCTAAGACTGAATGAGTGTCACTTTATCTTTTGTCATCAATTAATATATATTAAGCACCCACAAGATTGTTGGCATTTTAACACAGGAGAGGACAGTTGCTACCCTCATGGAATTCATAATCAAATTCAAAAGGCAAGCAAACACTGACAATATGGCTATAAAACCTAACTCATTCCATTTTCAGCCAATAAAACCTTTCTAGAATGTGAAACAATTGATACCTCCAAATCCATTTGATACAGGTTGTTGTCTGACCTCAGGTGATCCTCCCACCTCAGCCTCCCAAAATGAGTTCTTGTTGTTTGAAGTAGGTTTCAAACTACTGAGTTGTTTGAAGTAGGGTTAAGCCCTCCAGATTAAAAACAAAAGTAAAAGTAAAATAACTAGCTGAGAAACAGAAAATTAATTAAACTTTCTGGTGATCCTGTCCCAAAGATGATCATTAAGGCCACTCAGGCTTCTTGGTCTGTTCTGCTTTCCTACAAATAAAATTCCTTTCCTGACCATTGGATCCCCTTTCATTATAGGTAGCTTTTAAACTTGTTTAGTTTTAGCTTGGTTAGGGGGTGAGAGACACAGCAAGAAGGGAAGAGAAGGTTTGCTGTGCTTTGAATGAACAGGTTTCATCATATGTCAGTTGGTCTTCCAAACTTTTAAAACACTTTCAGGAAAGTGACAAAGGCAAGGTAATTCTGTTGCCAGCCTCAGTGATGTAAATGCTGGTGCAAAATAAATTGTATTGTGCCTTCCAATTTACTGACAGGTGACCAACAAACATGACATCTAGAGTGGCATCTATGGCCACTGTAATCTGTATTTCAAAGATACGTCTTATTTTAGTTTTCATCAATTAAGCCCCTGAAAGATAAATAGATCCTAAACTTTCAAGAAATACCTGGTTCTAATTACTAAGATTTTTTTTTTACTACTAAGTTTTGGGGAGGATAACTCAGAAAATGGTTATTAAGTACTCAGTTGCCAGGAAAAATACTAATCTGCCTTAGTTTATTTTACAACAGCATACTTCTATTTGCCATGAAATATCTTTATAGTAAACAATGAAACTTTCATAATGTTAAGTCCTAATCAAAAATCAATAATGCAATAATTCCCACATAGTTTGCATTCCCATAATACAAAATCTTGGAGAAGAGCTTAAGAAATTGCATATTTCCATGTGAAATACAGCTATATTATACCACTTTGATGTTTTATTATACCATGTGGCTTTACTTTATTGAGGAGGATGAAGAATAGATTAGGGATGGGTAGATGATGACATCCATGTCTGATTTCCTGTCAGAGAAAATTAGATATAGTTAGATCTGTTTTCAGTCTAATATCCTGATGGACATTTTCAGCAAGATTTTTTTTTAGGAAAGAAGCACATGGAATTCTACCTGGCAAGGTATTAATAGGTACAAATTTATAGATTTTGGAAATGAATGGCAGTATTACGCTATAAGATCTTTTTAAAAAGATAAGGAAGGTAATGAATGGCCTTAATTATGGCATGAAAAAAAGTTACTATTTGGTTTCCTTGGTTGAATATATATTCAATAGCCTAAGAGGGAAATATTTTGCTCTCCAAACACCCATCCTGTTGTCTCATTCATTATGGTACTCAGTTGGAAGGGTATTAGCAGAGGATTTTAAAAAATTATGTAACTCACAATGTATTTTTTCAGTCATTAATCACTGAACACTTACTATGTGTCAGACACTAAAACCCTCTGAAGATGAAATGCTATGGAAATAGTAATAATAAAAAATTAAAATAGTAATAATAAAAAATTAAAAATGCAAGTGTTAATATTATTAATCTTTCAAGATACAGGTCAAATGACAGCACTCGATTTGCTATTCTCTTCTCTGCTTCTACACCTTGTACAAATATTTTTGTCCATGTTTGTGTACCGACCTACTGAGCTCCCTAAAGAGGTAGAGACCTTTGGGTTATTCATTTTTGTATTCCCGAGAGCCTAACATAGGGTTTTTGCTACAGATCAAGCAAGGGGTTAGTAAATGCTGGTTGAAATGAGGGAATTAACATAGTACTGCATCATTTAGTATTCAATTAAGAAGACAGTTGTCCAAACACTAAATTTCTTTCTTAAAAGTAGTTACTGTAATGTAGTTGCTGTCTTGTTATCCCAGAACTTTAATTACCATAAGACGTTCTTAATTCATATTTGATTGTATGTATTCTGATTATATTTCAAGATGGTTTATCATCTAGCAAACAGTCTAATAGAGCACATTCAAACTTGCAAGAGAAATGAAACCTGTATAGTCTCTAAAAGTTTGTAGGCCCTAGAAGTTCACATTGAATTTCGATGAAAACGACTCGCGTCCCTTCCATCCAATTGCTTGCGACTGCCTTACCGATCTTTCCCTTTCCTTTTTTCCCACCCTTTCGCCCTCCGGAAAGAGCCGAACACACAAGAGCTTCCCAGTCTTCCTCCGCCCCCTTGCGGAAAGAGCCGAAGGCAGAGCACGGCGCCGAGGTGGAGCCGCCTCAAGCTCGGGCCCTTCCGGACCACCCCGGCCTGCGCTCGGAAGAGGAGGGCGCCTTTGACTTGAGCGCTTCGCCCCCGCGCTGTGCCCTCTGTCGGCGGCGTGGGGCAGCTGTAGCAGCGTTGGCGGCAGGAGGCGGCGGCCGCGTCGACGTCGACCCAGACTGGAGCGACGTTTAAAGAAGGGGCAGAATCGCCGGGGAGTGCGGCTTCTTCTTGTTGGGGGACTCCCAGCCTTCCGCGCGTCCCAAGGTGGAGAAGCGGCGGCGCCGCGAAGCAGGTGAGGACCCGGCCCCAATCCGGGAGGGGGCGAAGGAGCGCGCTTGCCTTCTCAGTCCCTGGGCCGCGCCTGCGTTTGCATTCGCCTCACTTGAACCAGGAAGCGGCAGAGTCGGAGGCTCCGCTCCTCCGGCTCTTTCTTTGTGTGGGCCGGGGAGTGAAGGAGGGGACGAGCCGCGAGGGCCGCGGCGCGGTCCCCTTCGCCGTTAGGGGCCGAGGGGCTGCCGGTGCCCTGGGTAGGCCCCGGGGCGTGGGGAGCCCATCACAGAGACCCACTTGGCTTTTCCCTCGCCCCTCTCCCTGCTTTTTTGTGCCTCTTTTACTCTCCCAGCCCCTACTTTGATTTAGAGCTTTTCTGCCGGGCCCATCCTCCCCTTCCGTCCCCTTCTCCGGGCACAACAATGCCGCCTGCTTCGCTTTATCCGCCCCCAACACCCCACCCTGCCTTTCGCCACCTTCTACTTTCCTTGGTACCCCATATTCCTCCCGCCTTCACTCTGCTGTTTGTACCTCCATCTGTATTTGCAAGAAGCTTGCTTTGCACGTGAATTGGGGTTAAAAACCTCGGTTGCAGCTGGCAGGGTCCATATGGGGAAGAGGGAGGTGGAGGAAGGGGGATGAGGTTCAGCTGCCGCAGGGAGCCGCGTGTCGGTTTGTTTCACTCCCTCGCGGATGGCTTTTATCTCTTTTTCACCGTCACCAGCTCCTCCAAACCGGCCCTCGGTCAAGGGTTTCACAGTGATGTGGAATGGCTTTTCCACAGGCGAATAGCAGATCTTTGGGGTGGGTTCAGACCGACTTGTGCTGTCCCTGGGCCCACCCTGACAGGGAGGAGGGGGACACATAAACGAAACGAAACCGAGTTCCAGCGTCACCTGGACACGTACATTTGACGCATTCCCATATTGGAAGAACCCGTGTGCAACTGACAAAAATTGCGTGCCATTTTCAGAAACCCTGTCTTTCCACTTAAAATCGACTTCTGTCGAAATGCCCGTATTTCGGAAGCCCTGGTTTTTGGCAAACTGTCCAAAGGTCACCCTTTCTGATGATGATACCTTTATGGTAACCTGGAATTCCTTGGTACTGTTAACATGCAACACCTTCTAATAATGTTTTAAATCTTTGATTTTAGACTTTTGCCTGCTGTTTGTTCTTAGGGTATCATTTTGAAAAATTTAGACAGAATTGCCCTCCACGTGTATGTAACTTAAGCATTGTGACATCTATACCTTTTTGGTAACTTCAAAGGGAGAGAATAGTAATAAAAATATTTCTTCACTAAAATTACTTGTCAACTAATTGTTAATATATAATATCCATGTATTAAAATATATCCATATATAATCATATGTATGGATATTATATGTATATTTAATATATGGGTTTTTTAAAACTCTGGCCTCTTTGTTACCGGAAAGATCTTCTGCAAAGTGCAAAAAATGATGTTTTGCTAGTGCTACACAACAATGCATTCTGACATCATCCCCTTTTTCTAGCGTAATCTATTCCAATAAGTTAATGTTTTCATTTTCATTAACTCATTTGGTGTGAAAACGTTCTCATACGAATGCACATAATTCTTTACCAACAAAATGAAATGTTTCGTGTTTTCTTGGAAGTGGGCATTTAGAAATGGTAAACTTTCCTTTTCCTTTGTCATATTTTTTCATGATAGTGTCTGTTGACTTCACTTGGCACTGTTTAACATTCCACCTCTGGAAATTGTAAAGATGGAGAGATGAGGGGAAGGGACAAGGGGATGAAGAAAGAGGAAAGGGTAAGAAAGATGTTTAATAGTTTATCAAGATGAGGCACCCCAATTTAAATAACAGAAACATAATGGGACGTTGGGAGGTAATAATTGTCAGTGTTTATAAATGTCATTGGCTCCAGGGTGTAGATTCTGCGTATATTCTTAAAGATTAGTTAAGAGTATGACTTTCAGACACAGTATTGCACGCACTGAGCTTTTCTGACATTTAAATCATTTACAGAGAAATAACTTCTGTGTGTTCATGATGATTTTCCTTAATTTTGACAGTTAAAAATCAACTCTTACCTCTTCTTGGAGAGAAAACCCAAAATTGGGACTAAGAAAATTAATTCTAATCTTTAAAATCACTTAGTGGAGATGCATGTATCTAATATTCAAAAGAATGTGACTATGGAGATTACTGTTCAAATCTCTATAACAGTGTAAAACTTGCTCAACTTAGGAACAAGCCATGAGATTTGACACTTGTTCCAAAAGCCAACCTGTATGAACAATTTCTGTAAAAGCCAAAAAATTATGCCAAACTTTGGTTAAAACTTGAATAAACTAATGATGCTGCAGCTTAAATTCTAAATGATAAGCACTTTTGTTTTTTCTCTCTAATTCTTTCCCATCCCCTCCTCTCTTTCTCTTAAAGGCATGGAGAGTAGAAAACTGATTTCTGCTACAGACATTCAGTACTCTGGCAGTCTGCTGAACTCCTTGAATGAGCAACGTGGCCATGGACTCTTCTGTGATGTTACCGTTATTGTGGAAGACCGAAAATTCCGGGCCCACAAGAATATTCTTTCAGCTTCTAGTACCTACTTCCATCAGCTCTTCTCTGTTGCTGGGCAAGTTGTTGAACTGAGCTTTATAAGAGCAGAGATCTTTGCAGAAATTCTCAATTATATCTATAGTTCTAAAATTGTTCGTGTTAGATCAGATTTGCTTGATGAGTTAATTAAATCAGGGCAGTTATTAGGAGTGAAATTTATAGCAGAGCTTGGTGTCCCATTGTCACAGGTTAAAAGCATCTCAGGTACAGCTCAGGATGGTAATACTGAACCTTTACCTCCTGATTCTGGTGACAAGAACCTTGTAATACAGAAATCAAAAGATGAAGCCCAAGATAACGGGGCTACTATAATGCCTATTATAACAGAGTCTTTTTCATTATCTGCCGAAGATTATGAAATGAAAAAGATCATTGTTACCGATTCTGATGATGATGATGATGATGTCATTTTTTGCTCCGAGATTCTGCCCACAAAGGAGACTTTGCCAAGTAATAACACAGTGGCACAGGTCCAATCTAACCCAGGCCCTATTGCTATTTCAGATGTTGCACCTAGTGCTAGCAATAACTCTCCCCCTTTAACAAATATCACACCTACTCAGAAACTTCCTACTCCTGTGAATCAGGCAACTCTGAGCCAAACACAAGGAAGTGAAAAATTGTTGGTATCTTCAGCTCCAACACATCTGACTCCTAATATTATTTTGTTAAATCAGACACCACTTTCTACACCACCAAATGTCAGTTCTTCACTTCCAAATCATATACCCTCTTCAATCAATTTACTTGTGCAGAATCAGCAGACACCAAACAGTGCTATTTTAACAGGAAACAAGGCCAATGAAGAGGAGGAGGAGGAAATTATAGATGATGATGATGACACTATTAGCTCCAGTCCTGACTCGGCCGTCAGTAATACATCTTTGGTCCCACAGGCTGATACCTCCCAAAATACCAGTTTTGATGGATCATTAATACAGAAGATGCAGATTCCTACACTTCTTCAAGAACCACTTTCCAATTCCTTAAAAATTTCAGATATAATTACTAGAAATACCAGTGATCCAGGCTTAGGATCAAAACATCTAATGGAGGGTCAGAAGATCATTACTTTAGATACAGCTACTGAAATTGAAGGCTTATCGACTGGTTGCAAGGTTTATGCAAATATCGGTGAAGATACTTATGATATAGTGATCCCTGTCAAAGATGACCCTGATGAAGGGGAGGCCAGACTTGAGAATGAAATACCAAAAACGTCTGGCAGCGAGATGGCAAACAAACGTATGAAAGTAAAACATGATGATCACTATGAGTTAATAGTAGATGGAAGGGTCTATTATATCTGTATTGTATGCAAAAGGTCATATGTCTGTCTGACAAGCTTGCGGAGACATTTTAACATTCATTCTTGGGAGAAGAAGTATCCGTGCCGTTACTGTGAGAAGGTATTTCCTCTTGCAGAATATCGCACAAAGCATGAAATTCATCACACAGGGGAGCGAAGGTATCAGTGTTTGGCCTGTGGCAAATCTTTCATCAACTATCAGTTTATGTCTTCACATATAAAGTCAGTTCATAGTCAAGATCCTTCTGGGGACTCAAAGCTTTATCGTTTACATCCATGCAGGTCTTTACAAATTAGACAATATGCATATCTTTCCGATAGATCAAGCACTATGCCTGCAATGAAGGATGATGGTATTGGGTATAAGGTTGACACTGGAAAAGAACCTCCAGTAGGGACCACTACATCTACTCAGAACAAGCCAATGACCTGGGAAGATATTTTTATTCAGCAGGAAAATGATTCAATTTTTAAACAAAATGTAACAGATGGCAGTACTGAGTTTGAATTTATAATACCAGAATCTTACTAAACTCCTTTGAAATACTAGAAAGTTGTGTTTTGGATGATGGGGCAGGGGTTTCAGAAGATCTGTAAAACAAGGTGCAAATAAGTTAATTTGATCTGCCACATTATCTGAAAGAAGTGTAGTGGGATTTTTGTTGATAATTTTTAGAAGCAAATTTTTCTGAAAGTTTTGACTAGAAGTGAGACCCCCTCCCCAAGTATCTGTTTATATAGTTAGTTTTCAGCTCATTTAAAAGGCAAAAATTAAAAGCTTGGAGAGATAGTTTTCTGAATAGAATTTGAAGCAGTCTGAATGTTCTTTGAAAATAACTGGAGTTATTAGCATACCCTAGTACATCTTACAACTTTCCCCTTCCATGTTAGCACTTTACTGCTGAATTCTCAATTTTCTTAACATTGAGACAATAAATGTGTGTTTTGTCTTGTATATGGCATAAAGAGTAAATAAGTTTTAGAGTTGTTCTGGAAAATGTCAGAATAAGTCTCTGCTTGGGTTGTGTAATCTGCTAGTCCAAGCGGACAGCAACCTCCTGCTACCCTCTCTCCCTGAAAATAGCCATGCAGACAAGTCTCTCATCTGAAGAACAAATTAGATTTAGCTAATCAGAATTAATCTTTGCTTTCATTGCCATAGTCTGTAAAAGACTTTGGTGGCTAGACCACTTTATACCTTTGCAATGTGGTCTCTGGGGGCAAAAAACTAACGAAAAAAAAAAAATCTCTGTAATGGCGGATAGGAGGAGATGAAANCTATAACAGTGTAAAACTTGCTCAACTTAGGAACAAGCCATGAGATTTGACACTTGTTCCAAAAGCCAACCTGTATGAACAATTTCTGTAAAAGCCAAAAAATTATGCCAAACTTTGGTTAAAACTTGAATAAACTAATGATGCTGCAGCTTAAATTCTAAATGATAAGCACTTTTGTTTTTTCTCTCTAATTCTTTCCCATCCCCTCCTCTCTTTCTCTTAAAGGCATGGAGAGTAGAAAACTGATTTCTGCTACAGACATTCAGTACTCTGGCAGTCTGCTGAACTCCTTGAATGAGCAACGTGGCCATGGACTCTTCTGTGATGTTACCGTTATTGTGGAAGACCGAAAATTCCGGGCCCACAAGAATATTCTTTCAGCTTCTAGTACCTACTTCCATCAGCTCTTCTCTGTTGCTGGGCAAGTTGTTGAACTGAGCTTTATAAGAGCAGAGATCTTTGCAGAAATTCTCAATTATATCTATAGTTCTAAAATTGTTCGTGTTAGATCAGATTTGCTTGATGAGTTAATTAAATCAGGGCAGTTATTAGGAGTGAAATTTATAGCAGAGCTTGGTGTCCCATTGTCACAGGTTAAAAGCATCTCAGGTACAGCTCAGGATGGTAATACTGAACCTTTACCTCCTGATTCTGGTGACAAGAACCTTGTAATACAGAAATCAAAAGATGAAGCCCAAGATAACGGGGCTACTATAATGCCTATTATAACAGAGTCTTTTCATTATCTGCCGAAGATTATGAAATGAAAAGATCATTGTTACCGATTCTGATGATGATGATGATGATGTCATTTTTTGCTCCGAGATTCTGCCCACAAAGGAGACTTTGCCAAGTAATAACACAGTGGCACAGGTCCAATCTAACCCAGGCCCTATTGCTATTTCAGATGTTGCACCTAGTGCTAGCAATAACTCTCCCCTTTAACAAATATCACACCTACTCAGAAACTTCCTACTCCTGTGAATCAGGCAACTCTGAGCCAAACACAAGGAAGTGAAAATTGTTGGTATCTTCAGCTCCAACACATCTGACTCCTAATATTATTTTGTTAAATCAGACACCACTTTCTACACCACCAAATGTCAGTTCTTCACTTCCAAATCATATACCCTCTTCAATCAATTTACTTGTGCAGAATCAGCAGACACCAAACAGTGCTATTTTAACAGGAAACAAGGCCAATGAAGAGGAGGAGGAGGAAATTATAGATGATGATGATGACACTATTAGCTCCAGTCCTGACTCGGCCGTCAGTAATACATCTTTGGTCCCACAGGCTGATACCTCCCAAAATACCAGTTTTGATGGATCATTAATACAGAAGATGCAGATTCCTACACTTCTTCAAGAACCACTTTCCAATTCCTTAAAATTTCAGATATAATTACTAGAAATACCAGTGATCCAGGCTTAGGATCAAAACATCTAATGGAGGGTCAGAAGATCATTACTTTAGATACAGCTACTGAAATTGAAGGCTTATCGACTGGTTGCAAGGTTTATGCAAATATCGGTGAAGATACTTATGATATAGTGATCCCTGTCAAAGATGACCCTGATGAAGGGGAGGCCAGACTTGAGAATGAAATACCAAAACGTCTGGCAGCGAGATGGCAAACAAACGTATGAAAGTAAAACATGATGATCACTATGAGTTAATAGTAGATGGAAGGGTCTATTATATCTGTATTGTATGCAAAAGGTCATATGTCTGTCTGACAAGCTTGCGGAGACATTTTAACATTCATTCTTGGGAGAAGAAGTATCCGTGCCGTTACTGTGAGAAGGTATTTCCTCTTGCAGAATATCGCACAAAGCATGAAATTCATCACACAGGGGAGCGAAGGTATCAGTGTTTGGCCTGTGGCAAATCTTTCATCAACTATCAGTTTATGTCTTCACATATAAAGTCAGTTCATAGTCAAGATCCTTCTGGGGACTCAAAGCTTTATCGTTTACATCCATGCAGGTCTTTACAAATTAGACAATATGCATATCTTTCCGATAGATCAAGCACTATGCCTGCAATGAAGGATGATGGTATTGGGTATAAGGTTGACACTGGAAAAGAACCTCCAGTAGGGACCACTACATCTACTCAGAACAAGCCAATGACCTGGGAAGATATTTTATTCAGCAGGAAAATGATTCAATTTTAAACAAAATGTAACAGATGGCAGTACTGAGTTTGAATTTATAATACCAGAATCTTACTAAACTCCTTTGAAATACTAGAAAGTTGTGTTTTGGATGATGGGGCAGGGGTTTCAGAAGATCTGTAAAACAAGGTGCAAATAAGTTAATTTGATCTGCCACATTATCTGAAAGAAGTGTAGTGGGATTTTGTTGATAATTTTAGAAGCAAATTTTCTGAAAGTTTTGACTAGAAGTGAGACCCCTCCCCAAGTATCTGTTTATATAGTTAGTTTTCAGCTCATTTAAAAGGCAAAATTAAAAGCTTGGAGAGATAGTTTTCTGAATAGAATTTGAAGCAGTCTGAATGTTCTTTGAAAATAACTGGAGTTATTAGCATACCCTAGTACATCTTACAACTTTCCCCTTCCATGTTAGCACTTTACTGCTGAATTCTCAATTTTCTTAACATTGAGACAATAAATGTGTGTTTTGTCTTGTATATGGCATAAAGAGTAAATAAGTTTTAGAGTTGTTCTGGAAAATGTCAGAATAAGTCTCTGCTTGGGTTGTGTAATCTGCTAGTCCAAGCGGACAGCAACCTCCTGCTACCCTCTCTCCCTGAAAATAGCCATGCAGACAAGTCTCTCATCTGAAGAACAAATTAGATTTAGCTAATCAGAATTAATCTTTGCTTTCATTGCCATAGTCTGTAAAAGACTTTGGTGGCTAGACCACTTTATACCTTTGCAATGTGGTCTCTGGGGCAAAAAACTAACGAAAAAAAAAAATCTCTGTAATGGCGGATAGGAGGAGATGAAAAGTTCTGTTGCATGTATTTTTAATTCTCTGGCTACCACATTGTAGAGAATGGAATGAAGATTTCCTTTTTGCTTCTTATGGTTAAAAATATTCCCATGAAAATTTTCAAATTTTGAATCTGAAAGCCACCAAATGAATCTTTATGTATAAATCCTTGTAAATGATAGATTCCATGGGTGAGACTTTACATATTTTGGGTGGGAGGCTACTGGCATATATTTTTAAATGTTCATATTATGTAGAATCTCCAATAGGAAGTCTTTATTTGAAATAGTTGAATCAGTGATCTAGTATTTTCCTTTCAGCAAGATTTGTTAGGTTTTTACCCCTTCTAAAATAAGTTTTATTCCATCTGCAAATTGCTGCAATATTATAGCAATCAGAAACTACATAAGGAATGTTATATAGGCTTGTCAGTTCCCATTTTTCTTGACAACAATAAATACCACTTTTCTTTTTTTTTAAAATGACACATATTTAAACACTTAGAAAATAAAGTTAACACTTACTGAAGTGCTAGTACTAAAATGTGCTAGTACTAAAAGGAAGCAGGTTGGAACATACCATAGCCTAGCATTTATAACAGAATTGTTGAACGTCTGTAAATGATTTTTTGTTTTTTTGCAAAGGAAAAAATTGATACTGGAAAAGATTGTTGTGCATAGTTATTAGTCATTTGTAACCTTGCTTAAGTATTTCTTAGTCCAACGTAGATATTTTCTTTCTCCTTACCATGTATTTTAAAAAATAGTCTATTTCTTGACTTTGAACTTAAAGCTTTAATCATAATTTCTCATGTATACATCGTTCTTCTGACAGTAAGCTGGATTTGAAGGTAGTGGTTTCAGTGTTTCTTAAGTTGGTAGCTGAGGGTATCAGGCATCAGTACATGCAATAATACAAGAAAAAAATCCTTTGCTTGCCAAGGGGTAGAGTGATGTGCATTTACCTGTTTTCTGTTCTGTAAGTCTAGACCTTCAAACCATTTGTAAACTAACCCCTGGGAAATTTGAAATTACCTTATAACTTAAGACTGTGATCTCTGGAATCACCATATCTGTTTCTTTTTTGTGTAGATATTGATAACATCACTCTTTGACTATAGTATGCACTCTGAAATGTTCTCAGTGAAAATTTGTTTGAGTTTCATTAATGCTATTTCACCAGTTAGACATAATTACTTCTACCAATGTGAATGATACGGATGCCGGCAGAGCTTCCAGATCTTTCAGACTCAACTGCTAGGTCAATTAGTTTGTCATAATAAAACTTGGCAGTTTCTACAAGCCTATTATGACAAACCAGGAACTAATTCTATAATGGAAAACTATCCATTCTGAATAATAGGGATGTAATTATTTGCTGCTGCTGTGCTCTGTAAATTCTGAATATGACATTTAAACTCTGTGCCTACTAAAGGTATCTTCTGGAGTTTTTTTGGGAGGAGAGAAACTGGAAAATTAAATTGTATTTTTGCCAGAAGACTCTTACTTGCATGTGTCTCAGGGTCTTCAGTTTTTCTATAAGTTTCCATATCCAAAGTTCGCAGCTCATGTGAAATACTTCTTTGGGGCAAAAGTCCTTCATTCCTGGTGTTTATTGGATTGGAAATCTGTAGCAAGATGCTGTTTAAAATTACCATGTGGTTTTTCTATCTTATACTTAGCTCTCTGGCTCTTGAACTTCCTTTTTGTCTTTGAAGTTAGCTTCAGATTTGCTCCGATGCTAAATTACCTGTAAATATTCTGGATAGGAACTACTTGAAATAGTAATTTGTTAAGAGATATGACAAAATGAAAATGCTTAAACTACAGAAATTTTAAAATGCCATAACAGTCTTGCAAGACTAACTTTAAAATATACTTTAAATGATTATTATGATTTTGGTGGTAATGATCCCCCACACACGACCACTATGAAGAAATAATGCCACATTTTCCCCATTGTACCAAAAGATAAAAAATGGTAAACATTGATCAAGGTATTTTGTATTGTCAAGGCATGCATATTCTAAAGAATTAAATGCTAACTTAACAGCACTGGCTTTCTGGCTGGTCAACCATATGAAACCTTGTTCATTCCTCCCAGTACTGTAATGTTCACACTTGTACAATCTTCCCTGTCATGACTTTAAGTTCTACTTTTCATTAACCATGGCCTGATATTAGTTCTTAGAGCTTCTTGTGGCAAAAATAAAATGATTTAATTCTGATGTTTGAGTGCGTGTTTTACAAGATTGTCTTTCAGAAATTATATGGGTTTTATATTTTCAATTTTGTAGCAGGAGACTGGAGCTGTATTTCTGATGACAGCGTGGCAGAATTTCCCATTAGGTTTTATATGTTGGTTAATCATGTCCCCTTTTATCTTGAACCCTAATAGTCAAAAGTGAGTCAGCTGCTGTCAGTTGCTTTAGAGCATTTGCTGTACTTTTATAGCTACCTTGACACAAGTGGATAAGGAGGATAGTTTTATT
Organism: Rhinopithecus bieti; assembly: GCF_001698545.2. Classification (NCBI taxonomy): domain Eukaryota; kingdom Metazoa; phylum Chordata; class Mammalia; order Primates; family Cercopithecidae; genus Rhinopithecus; species Rhinopithecus bieti. Next base: position 32,241 of record NW_016807324.1, read on the forward strand.
CATTTGAAACATCACAAAAGCAGTCTGAGCTTTCAACATGGCAGTGATACAGATTTTAAGCAACATCCAGTTTATACAGGTTCTGGATTAATATTTTAATGTTTCATGCCCAGTTCAATACTTTAAAGCAGAATTAGGAATAAAGCAGTAAATGTTACAAAATGCGGTCAAGATACATATTGGAAATACAAATCCCTTCATTACAGCAAATGTTTTGCAAAAGAGTAAAGCAGCAAATATTAATTTTTCTAAGGTAACATGCACTTTATATAATCCAATGTAATAAAAGCTGCTCAAATTAAGTGTTACAAAATCTATACTGTTTCAGGTTATTTTGTAAAGTAAGAAAAATACATAGAAATGAGCCATAGAATCTTAACACTTTAAGAAATGTGATAAATATAGGATATACTGTGTAATGGTGCCTTTAAAAAATTAAAGACATTCACTAAAGCAAATGGTCAAGTGTAAATGGCAAAAAAATTCATTGAGTATTACAAGTTGATATTTGTTTAGTAAGTCAATTGGGTATTAGTCTCTTTGAAATCCAGTAGAATTTTAATATGCTCAGAACTGTAAAAAATCATAGTAATTTTGTATAACACAAAAGGATTATAGTTTTTCAGATTCAAAATCTGGATAAGATAACATTCATGATGCTGAAAGTTAAACTGGATATCTTGCAAACATTACTGTTAATAATGAGAGAGTGCACTTCCTGTGCCTTGATTCTTGATGGCTGGGTGTCTACAAGGTAGATGGGAGCACCAGCATTCGTCTCCTACCTCTATCCATTAAGTTGGGAGGTAGCAAAATTGGCCGGAAATTTTTCTAGTGTGTGTTCTGTGTTTGGAGAACTGTCTAATTAGGTACCCTCCTGTAGCCCCTGTATTTTTTACGTTATAAAGTTTAGGATTATCAATCTTCCTTTAAATCAATTCTCAGGTTAACATAAGATCACAATGAAGGTGTTCATTCTGAAGTGAAGGCATGGGTGCAAAAGTGTTTTAAACTCATCAGGTTGATGGTTTAAAGCTATGTGTAATTAAAAGAACTGTACAAATAACCTACCACGGTGTGCCAGATGGATTTTAAATCTACCATAACACTTAAGTATTTGTCAAGTTGGCTACGTTTGAGGTTTTGCAGACTTGAAGCGGCATTGTAACACTTTCATAATCTTGAATGCTGTCATGACTGGTCTCAACAGAAAAAAGGACCAGTAAGACCAGTGGTATTAAAATACAGATGAGTCTTTTGGGGTGGGGTGCAGGATACGTGCGGATTGCTGGAGTTAAGCACAATATCTGAAGATTAAATAGTCACAAAGATTAGTAACAATTCATATCACGACCCAAGAACCTAATTTATAACATTTTTAAACTCTTAATTACAACCATAAGATTTATATCTCCTGTAGCAAATGTATTTTGTAATAATGCAACATGTAGTAGAACCACTGTCTCCTAAGTGATCTACTTAAAGCATCTCACATGTTGCTGTGTATTTCAGTGTTTCCGGAACAATACATCCTGTTCCCCACTACTCAAGATGCAAGAATATTGCACTTTTCCCTTTAGGAGGTACCGATAACAAAAGCTGAGCTGAGTGATCACAACAGCCATTTTTACAATACTCACAGAGAAGAAAGGAGTAAGAGAGATGGGCAGCCTTTTTCAACATCCAGACACAAGCAAACAAAATCTTAGCCAGAACTCTCTGTATTGGAACTACTGTGTAGCCCCATCAGCTGGGAAATTGTCCTTAGGGACTGACTTTAGTGGTAGGGAAAGATAGGACCTATAAGTCGGGTGCTTCAACCTAGGTGCTGGGGTGGCAATCTGCCAAGGGCCTGAGGACAACACTTCTTTACATAAAGTGAAACAGATGGCAACCACACTTCTGCTGAATACAGAGGTGGAGCATAGGGTAATGCAGGTCCAAACACGACAAGCTTCTTGCTGGGCTGGCTCCCCAGCCTTGCTTAGAGAGTGTGAGCTGCCCTTCTTCTGTGCTGGGTTCAGCCTAGCCACCCCTGCTCTGCACTAATAATGAATAAGCTTCATCCCTATCTTTCCCTAGCCTGGCAGGCCATTGTAAAACTTTATGCATAAAAGTCACACTTTAAATTTTGTACCTTACACATTTCCACTGAAGCAGAAATACAAAAGCCACAATAATCTCAATAGCCAGCAGGCATTCCTCTTTAGGGACTGTAAGGTGGTGGCTTTTCAAAAGGTGGATAGTAGGGTGGAGAGTAACGGGGCGGTGCACTTGAGGACCACATGTAGCTGGGTGAGGGAGAGGCAGACTGGGGCTCATCAGAAAGTCCAGAGGGAGGGGAGGATGGAAAGACACTGGAATGCTGTGTGATAAAAAGAAAACATCCAATCAATCACCAAATCCTGTTGCTTCTACTTCTGTGTTGTCTCTTGGATTCATCACTACCTTTTCTACATTTATAACTCAAGCCTCCAATACCTTTCCCTTAAGCTATGGCAACAACATCCCAACTAGTCTTCAAAAAGGTAATTTTTGACCTTGAGAACATTTAATGAGGTTAAGCCATTGATCCCTGGGAAAGTCTTTGCTAAAAGAGTATATCCCAGAGAGGTAGTACAGTAGTCAGGAGCCCCTCTCATAGACAGGAAACTAAGGTCAGAGAGGTTAAATAGCTTGTTTGGATCTGGAGTCTTCTGACTCCAAGTCCAACATTTTCTACTCCACCTTAACTGCTGCCCTCTCATCCCCAAGTGCACAGTAGGCTGGAGAGCAAAGAGTAACAAAGTCATGGAGGTGAGAATGAGGACCAGTGTGTCAGGTTGCAGAGACACTGAGTATTCAGTTTTATTTTGTGTTGTCTTACTTTGGGAAAGGTTGTTAGTCTTTGGGAAAGGAATGGAAATGAAGTTTTTAAAATATGCAGTGAATTGGCAAGAGTCATTTTCCCCTTTCTCTCCCTGGCCTATGTATATCCTTGACCCTAGTGAGTTCCCTGCTGAAGGAGAGTTGGCCTGTTGTGTTTGTTGCTGTATCCTCCAGAGCTCAGAACAGTACTTGCCATGTAATAGGTGCTCAATAAATATTGAATGAGTGAATACAATTTCAGGAGCATAGTAGATGAACTTGGCATGCTTTTAAAAAATAAAACCTAGGCTGGGCGTGGTGGCTCAGGCCTGTAATCCCAGCACTTTGGGAGGCCGAGGTGGGTGGATCACCTGAGGTCAGGAGTTCGAGACCAGCCTGGCCAACATGGCAAAACCCCATCTCTACTAAAAATACAAAAATTAGCTGGGTGTGGTGGTGGGTGCCTGCAATCCCGGCTACTCAGGAGGCTGAGGCATGAGAGTCACTTGAACCTGGGAGGCAGAGGTTCCAGTGAGCCGAGATCATGCCACTGCACTCCAGTTTGGGCGACAGAGTGAGACTCCATCTCGAAAACAATAAATAAATAAACAAACCTGTGTCCAGATTTCTAAGCCTTGCTTGAGACACAGAAATATTTTCCTTACCACATAATGTTAAGACTGAGAAGAGATGATAGCTGCCATCATCCCCTGCCTCCCAAATCCCATGCATTATTTCACTCTGAGTGAAGAAATGGCAGGGTCATAGAACCTGGAGAGCCCTTAAAGGCAAAACAACCTGAGGCAGTGGACTCAAGACAATCTAGATTCCTTCCTAAAAACTCATTTTTTCTCCTCCCTCCAAGAAGACACCCTTTGTTAAAACATCAGTATAGTGATTTCCTGATTTTCCATCTTGTACCCTTCAAACTCTCCCTTCCTCCTCCTCTCCCTCCCTCCTGTTCTATTGCTTTCCTCAACTAAGAACTCTCTCTTCTTAACCAGAGAGGGAAACAAAAACCCACCAGGGCAAAGAATCTCTGTGCCTGTGCATGTGGCACTCACTGCCTCTCTAAATCCCACTACAGAGATGACATGAGAGGCAGCAGGCCAGTTTTAGGTGTTCCCAGCCACAGAAGGGAGAGGCAAGTTTCCTGAAGTGAAGCTAAAGGCAGTTCTGTCCTGAGAGGCATTAAAAGGCTTCTGTGGGCAGCAGCTGCTGTGGGTGGCAGTTGTACACTTTGATAATAAAAGGGGGTGGTACAACGGCCCTTGGGTTTTCACTTCTCAGTTTTGTGTTTGAGAAGTATGGGGGGGAGGGGGGCATGATTCTCACTTCCCTTTGAGGATGCTGGGAGTCTTAAGGATAAAATTGAAGGGTTCCTGGCAGAGCTAGAGAGCTAACTGGCTGCAGTCCACACACCCTTGGGGTTTAGTGGGGGAAAAGGCCCACAGTACCACTGCATAGTTTCCTAGCAACAGGCAGGCACCTTGGGAAAGATTTGGCTTTGTTGCAGCTGGGGAGTTGGCCTGGTGTATTCTGGTTCCTGCCTGAGAGTGTGACTTTAATAATGCTGTGGACAGCTCAGGAGAACAGAGCTTTGAATCCTTATGCACCACCAAGCATAAAGAGCATCTAAACAGCCTACTGCTGGGCCTAGTCAGCTCCAGCTTTCTGAGCTGCTTCTTAGAGGCTGGGGTGGCCAACAGGCTGATGGTGCTCAAAGAGGAGCACCACCCTTTGAGGGACACAGACGGCTTTCCTCTTCCACCTTAGCCTGGCTCCTGCCTGCCTGATGGCTGACCCACACTCTTCAAGATCAAGTGCATTTCCATCAGGGCATGCTTCTCTCTTCAGGAACCTTGTGGGACAGTGACTTCACAAAGGGCCCGGGAACTGGCTGGTGATAATTACTAAAGACACTGTATCCCAAGGGTAAAATCCAGCATCTGTTGGTACTGTGCATTCCCTCTCTGTTCTGCCCCCAGAAGCAAAGCCTGGGCAGATGGAGAGAACAGTGGATAAAAGAAAGATTTTTTAAAAAGGGGTGAGTCAGGAACAAGGGAAAGGAAGGGAAGAAAGGAAAGACTTGACAGCGGGGCGTAGGGCGGGTGGTGGGGGGAAGAAAAAGTTGAGTGATAGCAACAACAGCTTTCTAAGGCTCTCAGCAACCTGTGCCATAAACTGTACCCTCCTAGGATCAAAGCAATCCTTTTATTAAATGGGCCCAATTTATAATGAGTAACTTTTAGTGGCTAGGGTGAAACCTAGTGTACCCTCGTGATTTAATAAAGCAAAACAGAGGCACCTTTGAATTGCATAGGTTGAGACTTTTGTTTTAAGCTTAAACTTGGCAGGTCACCAAATGAATGGGAAAGGGACCATTCCATGGTTAGAGTAAAGTAGGGGTACTGGCCCAGTATGCCAGACTGGGAAATATTGCTGGGAACCTTGAGGGGTTTATAAATAGCTGGGTTTAATTTCCCAGCAGAAGTAAAAACTGATGCTTTGTACCCTACAGATTTTGGACTACTTGGCTAAAGCTGAAGGGGTGGTGGGGAAATAGTGCAAAGGACAAGAGAAATGAGTGTTGGTAGATGAGCAAGGAGGCAAAGATAGTCTCAGCTTATATCCTTCCTGCTTTGGAGTATGAGGAGTTCCTGAGAATCAAGGACACCCTGGAGCCCAGTGCTTGAAAGAATCCAGTTTCTCTAAGCTCAGCACTCAAAACTTCCTCAGGGCCAGCTGATCAGACCCAAATCCTTACTCATGTCTGACCACAAGAAGTGTTTCCCAAGCTGCCTCACTGGACAGCTACCCAATAAGGGTATGACTTTGAGGGGTTAAAACAAAATATTATAAGTCTTTTTTTCCTCATCCTTCTATTAGCCTCAGGGTCAAAAGGAAGTTGAAATCACCAAACCCAAAGACACAGAAATAGTCCTACTTGGAAATAACCAAAAATAGGAAGTCGTTCAGAAGAAAGTCTAGAAAGGCCCATTTTCTGGCTGTAACTTAGGTCATTTTACAATCAGAAGTACATGAGGGAGCTCTGGCCTTTTGGGGGTGGGTCTGTGCTTCAGGTGGTTTTATTGTCAGATCTGGAGTGCATTTGCTGACTGTTTTTTATTTATCTGGGAATATAAGCAGATGTTTCTTGGCCTCTTGACTTTTTTTTTTTTTTGAGACGGAGTTTCTCTCTTGTTGCCCAGGCTGGAGTGCAGTGGCGTGATCTCGGCTCACCGCAACCTGCACCTCCTGGGTTCAAGTGATTCTCTTGCCTCAGCCTCTTGAGTAGCTGTGATTACAGGCATGCGCCACCATGCCTGTCTAATTTTGTATTTTTAGTAGAGATGGGGTTTCTCTATGTCGGTCAGGCTGATCTCGAACTCCTGACCTCAGGTGATCTGCCCGCCTTGGCCTCCCAGAATGCTGGGATTACAGGCATGAGCCACCGTGCCTGACTGACTTTCTTATGTAAAGAATGGTATTTTTGCCTATGAAACTATAAGGGAATGAAACTTGGTGAGCAAAATAAAGCTAAACTAAAATACTAAAATGAAACCATTTAAGTTCTAGAGAGAAATCACTTAAAATCTTACCCTCTCAAGACCTAGGCTATACAATTATAAGGTCTTCAAACAGGAAATACTAAAGACATCTTGAGCCTTGGGAAAGAAGTGGGAGACATATAAAAAGTGTCCAAGCAGCCCCTGAATTCCCCCTGAGGAATGCATGAAGGAAGGGAATCCTTTTTCAGTGGGGATCAATTTAATAATTTAATAAAAAAGAGTAAAGAGACCCTTTCTGAGGACCATGAGTAGGAAGCTCACGATTTAAACCAGTAGAAAGTATAAATATCCCAAAATTAACTGGGGAAAAGATCTGTGCTCCAATTAGATTCACAACTTCAAAAATCCCCCAACCCAATCTCTGGAATCAGATAGTCCTAGACATAAATCCTTGCTCTTTCACTTACCACCTCTGTGACTTTGGTGAAGTCACTTAATCTCTCCACGATTCAGTCATCTTATCTTAAAAATGGCAATTACAAGAGTACTTCTCTCAAAGAGGTAAATGACTGAATGATGATATAGATAAAGCACTTAGCACAATGCTTAGTACATAGTAAGTACTCAGTGAATAGTAGCTGTTATTAAAAAGTAAGGGTGGGCCAGGCGTGGTGGCTCATGCCTGTAATCCCAGCACTTTGGGAGGCCGAAGTGGGTGAATCACGAGGTCAGGAGTTCGAGACCAGCTTGACCAACATGGTGAAACCCCGTTTCTACAAAAGGTACAAAAATTAGCTGGGCCTGGTGGCGTGCCTGTAGTCCTAACTACTTGGGAGGCTGAGGCAGGAGAATCACTTGAACCCGGGAGGCAGAGGATGCAGTGAGGAGAGACTGGGNAAAAAAAATGGAGAGGCTTCTACAATCCCTGAAGTCCCTGCTACTAGGTTTGGACTAAGTGGCTAAATCTGGATCCCTTCTTTGGGTTAGGTATACGGTTTCCATAGCATTCTGGGTAATGTTTTCTTTACTTTTTGTCCCCACTGCTATCCCCTGACCCTCCACCCCCAAGTCCCTAGACTAATGCAGGGGCTGTCTCATTTAATTTCTATTTCCACAGCTCCTGGCTCAATGTGTGGCACATGGAACACAGAGTAAACATTCATTGAACTGAAACCAACAATCCAAGTCACTGTTGGCATTCTCAATCTTGCTTTCATTTCTGGGTAGGATTTGAATGAGGAATGATGGCTCCACACCCAAAAGAGAGGTTTTCTATCTTATAATTTGTGGTAACCATCACCAGATGTATTATTGTCCCTACTTAAAGGGTTCATTATAAAGTGCAAATTCCTGAAATCAATGTAATTTACTTTGATATAAAAGTAGAGGAGGCCTCTTGGGCTAGACCCATGTGTGGCTCCTCTATTTCAGGATGATTTTTTATTATAGGGACCCCAAGAGAATGATGACCCTCCTTGTTTCAGCTTCAACATCCCTGCATTCTTTTAAAGAATTCCTTGTTGCCTCAGTCACTATTGAAATTATTCCCTTCTTGAACATACTTTTGTTTTCCAATCTATACCACCAATTTGGGTAACAAGTTACCTGGGTTGTCTACCTGTGTACACAGTAGGCTTTAGAACGAATTTTATCATTTTATTTTCTAAGCTTTAACCCATTTATGCCTAGTGTCCCATTACTGGAACACTAAGCTTGTGGGAGTTATTTATATCCTCCTGCTCAAGGTCATCGCTGAAGTCTGATTTATCACACAAAAAAATCTGCAACCTCTGGCATAAATGGGTTAATGGATACCTTTTTGAAGTAGCACTATATTTTATACAAGTGAACAAGTGCATGTTCACACTATATGTATTATTATTGCATTATAGAACCACAGACCTCTCTGAACGGTATCTAAACCAAACACAACGACACTTTATTCAACTTAATCAGATTTTTAAGTTTCAATTATTTTGCCAAACTGAAGTTCCAATTAGGTTGCCCAACGGCTTAGTATTGCCAGACTGGCTGATTAATTGGAAGTACCCCCAGATAGTCATAATTTTATGTCCCCACGGAACATTCATGGTCTCTTGATCAATAGAAGCAAATTTATTATGAGTTTCCCTTCCTTAAAAGGTATTTCCTTTGGTCACTAAAGTTTGAATTAACTAGATTTTAGTGTAACCTTGCTCTTCTGTGGTCAAGGGTTTATAATCATTATACATACCTAAAGGACCATTTCACTTGTTTGCCCAAAGTGTCTAGTTCAGTGTTCTGCATACAATGAATTCCTTTTAACTAAGTGCCTTTTTTGGTNTTTGGTTCTGTTTTCAACTAGTAGTCACAGTTCAAAAGGAAAAGGGGAAAGTGCAAATTTGGTAACACTGTTTCTGACCTACGTGATAACAGGGCAAAAGGGGAGGGGTGTTATAAAAATACTCTGTGTATTGCTCTGTGTAGTCCTAGTTAGGAAGCCTGGAGAAAAAGAGTGGGACTTCTTCCTCATTACAGGTTTGATTCAAACCCTTGTGTGGCTCAGAATGCCCTTGTATTAAGTAGCAGGATTAGGCCTCTCCCCATATCAGACGAATGGAAAAAGCCACTGTTGCACAGGAGTCCATGGTAGCGTACTAATGAGCTGCCATTTCCCAACTAGCTTATCTTCTCCTTGGTGTGGTTCAAGGCAATTTGGGATACCTTGATCCTACCTCCCTCTCTCCCTTTTTCTTCCATCTCTCTGTTTCTTCTCTTGGGCAGTTTCCACCCGCCCATCTCTGCCATCATTGCCTGCCTACATAGTCCTTAAGCTAGCATCCACAGGCTTCTGGCCATTAGGGAGATGCATGGCTACCTCATACATATGCAGACAATGGAAAGGTTCCGTAATTGAATTTAGGGAGAGAACAAGCGAGCATGAGTGAGAGCAAGGGTAATAGAGAGTTCTTTATCTCCCAAAACATACCTGAAAGTCATAAGCAGAATACGGTGGCAGGTGAGGAGGGCTATGGTAGTAGGTATTGTAGGATGTCACTTGGGGATGAGCATAGTAAGAAACTGTTGGATGGGTATTTTCAACAGAGCAGTTCAGTGCTGGGAGAGTTGGGTTCTGTAGAAAAACACAAATTAGAAACAACATAAACAGTCATCACTAGGAAAATGGTTAAATAAACTTGGTACTATGGAATACTATGCAGCTATTGATAAACAATGATGTGTACCTATTTAGGGAAAGTTGTCCAGGATATATTTTTATGGTTTAAAAGCCATTATGTTATATTAATATAGCATGATTTCAATTTATGTTTTAAAAAAAGACCCCAAAATTATACATGTATGTATGTTTGTAAATGCAAAGAAATTAACCTGGAAAGATGCATAGCAAACTGTTAACTGTGATTTATCTCTGGGGAGGGTAGTAGAATTAGGAGGTATATAGGGATTCTTAACTTTCTACTATATATGTCAAAGTGTTTACAACTAATTTGTATTGTGTCATTTTCCCCAAACTTTTTAACTTGAAACATTTAAACCTATAGAAAAGTTGAAATTATTTGTGTGATTTTAAAAAACAAGAATTAAAAAGAAAAAAATAAGACTCAAAATGCAAAACATCAAATAGACAAGGCTGAACAAGCTAGTGTTCTTGCTGTGACAGAGTGCATTCAATCACAAAGAGTTCGTAAAAGTTGTAAGGATTCTTAGAGATCCCAACCTTGCTAAGGGGCTCTCCTGAAGACATGAAGGGTATTCATTTCTCATCAGCCCTGTAGAGTAGAGGCAAAATTCTAGCAGTGCACAGAAGCCATGAAAGACCAAGAAGAATATATTGATCCCCCCCTTTTTTTTTTTTTGCAAATAAAACGATGCAGACATAATTTTATATCCTTTTCACAACATGGTGGTGTGTGTAGCCCTTCACGGGTTAAACATAATCTTGTCCAGAATGGAGGCCCTGTTCTCATCAGAGCCAAAGCACTGCTAAAGGAAGTTACCACTACTCATTAGTTCCCACGTAGGACTGTGCTTTGTGCCACATGGGTCAAGGTGTGGGGTAAATGTTTTTTCCATCTTCCATGTCATTGATACCTCCTCCATTCATGTGTATAATTGACAGATGTCTGAAAAATCAGTGTGTCTTCCTTCTGGAACATATCTACAGCACATTAACAGAGAAGCAGAAGCTTCCTCTCAAGTGATGAAAATGTGTAGGCAGGCTTTGGCAGTCACAAAGGCAACCATGTTAGGGTGTTGGCAGGGGGAAACTCCCTTCCAGCAAGTTTCAACACAGTTCTGTTGCTCTCTTCCTTGGAGTGGGTTACTGTTTACATCTCTAGGAGGTCTGAAGAGCTACAAACCTCAGTCATTATAATGCAGCTCACAGACAGCCAGATAAATGTTTGTTAGCCTCTTTAATGTGTGGGAGAGGGCTGAGATCTTGACCATTCCAAGGGCTGGCTCGCTTTACAGAGGAGAGCACTCAGAAATGCCCTTACCTCTCCACCAGAATTCTGAAAAGGAATTCTATCCCTCGGGAAGTACCAGAAATCATGTTCCCTTGGCATTCTGTCAATTAAAAACACACCCTCCAGCTCTTGCAAAATGAAACCAGCTCTTCTATCTAAATAAATTAAGCCTAACTGTGGAGAAACAATCATGCAATGTAAACTATATAAAAGTTTTTGTGTGTTCAGCAAGGCCAAGGGTCTAGACAATATTTGAAAGGAAGTTGACTATTATAGAGAAGGCAACACGGAAGAAACATGAGAGTAAGATTAAATGGGTATAGGAAAGTCTCTGAAGAGAAGAGAGTCGGGGGTAGAGGATATAGAGAAAATGGACAAGCCAACAAGAGAAGGAAGAAGAGGGAGGGGAATGGAGTGAAAACTTGGTCAGGGATGGGGCAAAAGAGATGGCCCAAAATAGTGGTCTGGTTATATTTTAAATCAATAAATCTGATTTTACAATAAATGTGGGCCCTGTTTCTATTTGTGTGCACATATAGGAGTGTGCATTTGTGTGTGTGTGTGTATGTGTGTGTATATGTGTATTTCTGTTAGAATTCTGGGACTTACATTGTGAGACAACTCCCCGCCCCCACCATTATTGATCAGTAGCATTCTGAGCTCCAGTAACACAAAAGGTTACTAGGTAGCACAGGAAATGGTGAAAGCAATCTTGCCTGGACAGAACTGAGTCTATTCTGAGACAATGATTGTGGACTTTGGAAAGAATGCTACTTTTTTTCCCTCTCCAGTTTACTCTAAACCAGCGATACCAATTAGGAGAAAATGGAAAGACATATTCACCTTTTAAAATTTGTCTCAAATCTTCATATCTTTGGTCAACAAACTCTTCTTCAAACATTTATTTAAGATCTTTTTCACCAAGCACCTCTTGTCAGGGTTCCTTTCATGATCCCACAGCTTTGGAAATGGTGGTTCCTAGCTGATTCCATTGAAGGCTGCCAGCTCACAGCCCTCGGCTTCTGTCCTCACTCTCTGGAAATGGCTTTCATCAGCCAGCACCCCTGAGCCTCCCTGCAGACCCAGGGGACTCTACTCAGGGAGAGGCACATCACAAGTCACCAACCACACTTGGATGTAGGCCAAGGATTGTACTTAGGCTCACCTGAATGATGTTCCTGAACTTTTTACACCATGGTCTTATTTTAATAGAGTGATCTAGGCAATGATTCCTCCTTGGTATCCTTATCTATGCCCCCACTGGTGTTCTCTAATCTCTTGAATCAAAGATCCTCTCCCCGGACCTTTGCTTTCATTTTTTCTGCCCTGGTCCTTGATAGAGTTCCCAGGATTTACATTTGATAATGCTCAGTACTTCTCTTGCTCTCCTTCCGTACTGTGAAAGAAGCTCCCAACAGGTGAAAACAACTTGCTTTTAATTTTAAATTAAATGAACTAAACAAAGGAGATAATATCTGTTAAAACACTCATAGAACCAGAAAGGGCTATCCAAATGTTAGTCAGGGGCAGCTGGGATGGAATAGAAAGAGCAAAGTCTCTGGCATTTGACAAATCTGGGCTCTAGTCCCAGTTCTGCTACTCGGCTCTGGGCAAGTCACTTGACCCCTCTTGGCCTGTTTCTTCACCTGTTAAACAGAGACCTACCTCATGAGGTAGTAATAGTGAAGATTAATTGTGCAAAAGCACTTTGTAGAGGGTTAGGGGCCATTACCATCAGCAAACCCATTTTTTCCTCAGGAGATCAAAGATAACAGTGAAATTAAGAATGCAGAAACAAATCTATATATCTGCAGTTAATTGATTTTTGACAAGGTTGCTAGGACCATAAAGTAGGGAAAGAGCAGTCTCTTCAACAGATGTGCTGGGAAAACTGGATATCCACATGAAAAAGAATGAAATTGGACCCCTACCTTATACTAGATATAAAAGTTAAATCAAAATGTGTCAAAGCCCTAAATGTAACAGCTAAAACTATAAAATTCTTAGACAAAAATGTAGAAATCATGACCTTGGGCTTGGCAATAGATTCTTAGATATAACACTAAAAGCACAAGCAACAAAATAAAATGTAGATAAATGACACTTCATCAAAATTAAGAACTTTTGTGCATCAAAGGCCATTATCAAGAAAGTGAAAAGACAACTCACAGAATGGGAGGAAATACTTGCAAATCACATATTTGATAATGGTCTAGTATCCACTATTTATGAAGAACTCTTTCAACTCAACAACAACAAAACATTTAAAAATGGGCAGGATTCTTGGTGAGTGGCCAGGTCCCAGCTACAGCAGGGGAGTGGAAGGTGTGGGATGCTGGGGGTGCCCAGCTCTGAAGCTCAGTGTGGGGCCCAAGACTGAGGCCCCCAGCCCTTACAGCTGCTCCATGGGGAGCCCTGTCTGCACCCAGGGCCCTGAGCATTTGCTGAGGCATCCAGGGCCCTGAGCATTTGCTGAGGCATCTGGCTTGTTGAGGCAGGGGTCCCCAGGTCAGAATCCGTGGAGGGCTCTGGGCACCTCTTTCAGTACTGAGGGTGCCTCTGGGGAGCATGAGGACCCTGCAGCTCAGGCCTTGTCCTTAGGGTGTGGGAAACTGAAGGTCCCATTGACTGAGGTTGGCTTTTACGCACTTGATGCACTGATATGGTTTGGATTTGTGTCCCCACCCAAATCTCCCCTTGAATTGTAATCCCTGTAATCCCCAGGTGTTAAGGGAGAGACCTGGTGGGAGGTGATTGGATCATGGGGGTGGTTCCCCATGATGCTGTTCTCATGATAGTGAGTGAGTTCTCAAGAGATCTGATGATTTTATAGGGGGCTCTTCCTCCTTTGCTTCCTTCACATGCACTCTTGCCTGTTGCCATGTAAGATGTGCCTGCTTCCCCTTCTGCCATGGTTGTAAGTTTCCTGAGGCCTCCTCAGTCATGCAGAGCTGAGTCAATTAAACGTCTTTTCTTTATAAATTACCCAGTCTTGGGCAGTTTTTTTTTTTTTCTTTTTTTTTTTTATGG
>NW_016807324.1:48681-54102 GCF_001698545.2 Rhinopithecus bieti
TTCATAGACAGGATCTCACTCTGTCACCCAAGCTGGAGTGCAGTGGTGCAATCATGGCTTACTGCAACCTCAACCTCCTGGGCTCAAGTGATCCTCCCACCTCAGCCTCCCGAGTAGCTGGGACTACAGGTATGTGCCACTACACCCAGCTAATTTTAAAAGTTGATTTTCTTAATAGAGACAGGGGCTGTTGCTCAGCCTAGTCTCAAACCCTGGGCTTAGTCAGTCCTCCTGTCTTGGCCTCCCAAAGGGCTGAGATTACAAGCATGACCCACCATGCTGGGCAGGTGATTCTTATATGAAGCCAGGTTGATAACCATAACTCAAAGCTATTATCTCCATAATTAGAGATCTAGGCTTATCAAATAAGCAAATAAATGCTTAGAAATGCCTTAAAGGGAAAGGAAAAAAAGAAGCCTACTATATGGAGTACCTACTGAATGCTGAGTTCTGGTGTGCCTTTGCAGACACATACACACAAATAGAAAATATTTGGAAGGGAAGAATGGAAAGTGGGGAGGCTGAGGTTGAGGTCCAACTTGAAGGCAAGACCTGGCAAGCAGCTTAGCCTAGAGCTGGCTCTGCGAATGCAAACAGAAAAGAGCCCAGATGCTCTTTCTGAAGAAACTTCAGGATGAAATACCTGGGGAGGGGGAGACTAGCATTAATCCTACCTGTAGCTAAAATAACCTTTCCTTCCATCTCTCCCAAAGTTTGTTAGGGGAAAACTATTCCCAAAAAATTTTACTAAAAGTGTGGGCCACTATGTTTACATAACCAGTGCGAATGGGAGAACTGAGAACACCCCTTCCTCCTCTCACCCCACCCCTAGAAGGTGCCTCCAGAACAAGATAATTTGTGTATAACAAGAAATATTTGCAGACTGATGACATTACCTGGCTCCTTCAACTTGACACATTTGAAGGCAGCTACATCCTTGAAGCAATTGCTTCTGATTCCTCCCTTCAAAATATGTGTCGGCATTTCCCCCAACTGCCTAGCCTTCTCCCTATCCCCAACAGGGGCCACTGTGAAATGCAAAGTCAATTCTTTCCTTACCATGTCCTTAAAGCCTCCAAGGACAGCGGCAGTGATGATGCCCAGGAACAGGCCAACAATGTTGAGGATGGTGGCAGACCAGAGCAGGTGGTAGAGGTGGATGATATCTTGGCAACTGCTGACATCGATGTATTCGTAGTACCCACCAGTGATCTCCACCCGGCTGGACAGGGAGGAGCACGCTCCAGTCAGTCCCCAGGGAGCAGGCTGTCCTCCCCGACCCCCTCTCCAACCCTGGGATTGGGCTACCATACAGCTCAGTGAAAAGACAGGTGGGCAGGTGGGGAGCTATAGTAAGAGACATCATAGCCATGCACTATAATAAATCAAAGTGTGATTGTTGATCCCCACTCCCCGAAAAAATCCTTCTACCTGCCAGAAAAATACTTGTAAACATCACTAACACTAATCCTAGATAGCACTTATTGATACTTGCTATGTACCAGACACAGTGCTAAGCATTTGACATATGTGAATTCATTAAATTTGTGCTGTTTAATATGGTTGCTACTAGCCACACATGGCTATTTAAATTTAAATTAAGTAAAATTAAGTAAAAAGAAAAATTCAGTTGGTAAGTCTCACCAGCTACATTTCAAGTGCTCAGTACTCACATGTGGTTAGTGTTTACTATACCGGACAGAGCAGATTACAGAACATTTCCATCATTGCAGAAAGTTCTGCAAATCCTTACAGTATTCTATCAAATAGGAACTATCATCATGCCCATTTTTACAGATGAAGAAAGTGAAGCACAGAGAAGTTAAAGAACTTGCCCAAGTCATAAGTGGTAGAACTGGGACCTGAATTCAGGCTTCAAAGACTTCAGTGTGTGCCCTCTCAAAATGAGCTGCGGTTTTGACATGTTGCCCAGGCTGGTCTTGAACTCCTAGGCTCAATCTATCCTCCCATTTCAGGCTCCCAAAGTCCTGGGATTACAGGCGTGAGCCACTGTGCCTGGCCAGTATTAAGACTTTGTAGGCACAAACCACAATATGGGAATAGGATAGTAGTTTGTCTTAAAATATTCAATAATTTTAGATAATATATACTTGGTTTCAGTTTGAGTGGTTACAGCAGCTATTTAATTTTTTTTTCACTGAACCATGAAGGAAAACAAAGCTAACAAACAAATAAACAAAAACCAATGTCCTGGTAAAGAACTAAAGCTGAGTTGCTGCACAAAACCTGAAAGTCGCCTCTGTGGGGAGGCCTTTCTTGACCACTCTGTCCAAAGACACCCCTTCCCAGCCCTGTTGCTCTCTATCACATTATCCGCTATGGAATGAATTTCGTCCCTCCAAATTCATATGTTAAAGCCCTATCCCCCAATGTGAGTGTATTTTTAGACATGGCTTTTAGAAGATAATTAAAGTTAAATGAGGCCATAAGGGTGGTGCCCTAATCAGATAGGATTGGTGGCTTTATAAGAAAAGGAAGATCTCTCCCCTCCTCCTCCTCCTCCTCTTTTTCCGCCTTCTCCCCTGACTTCCCCGCTCCACCCCNAGACAGCGTTTCACCATGTTGGCCAGGATAGTCTCAAACTCCTGACTTCGTGATCCGCCCACCTCAGGCTCCCAAAGTGCTGGGATTACAGGTGTGAGCCACTGTACCCGGTCGGGCAGTTCTTTATAGCAGTGTGAGAATGGACTAATACATGCACTTTACCTGGGTTATCACATCAGCCCTCACAAGTCCACAGGTAGGTGCTACTAGTACTGTTGTTTATAGGCTGCAGAAAATGTCAATGCTACTTTTGAAGATCAACAAAGGGTAAACAAATTTGCAAGGAATATGAGTAGAATAACAGAGCTGAAGGAAGAAACAGAAGTAAAAAGGAAACAACTCCACAATTTAGAAGATGTTTGCAATGACATCATGCTTGCAGATGATGACTGCTTAATGATACCTTATCAAATTGGTGATGTTTTCATTAGCCATTCTCAAGATGAAGCACAAGAAATGTTAGAAGGAGCAAAGAAAAATTGGCAAGAAGAAACTGATGCCTTAGAATCCAGAGTGGTATCAATTCGGAGTGTTAGCAGATTTGAAACTTCAGTTATATACAAAATTTGGGGGTAACATAAACCTTGAAGTTGATGAAAATTAAACATTTTATAATAGTTTAAAATTTTGTTTAACAAACTATAATATTGTTTGGAAAATAGAAAAAAATGGGCAAAGAACTTGAATAGATATTTCTCCAAAGAAGATATACATACAAATTGCACACAAACATATAAAAAGATGCCCAACATCACTGGTCAGCAGGGAAGTGCAAATCAGAACCACAACAAGATATCACTTTGCGCCCACTAGAATGTTTATAGTTTTTTTTAAGAAAGTGTTGGTGAGGATGTGGAGAAATTAGAACCGTCACACACTGCAGGTAGGAATGTAAAATGAGAAAGCTGCCATGGAAAACAGTTTGGCAGCTCCTCAAAAAGTTAAACATAGAATTACCAAAAGACCCAGCAATTCCACCCATAGGTGAGAAAAGAATTAAAGCAGGCAATCAAACAAGTACTTGTATATGATTGTTCATGGCAGCACTATTTCCGGTAGCTAAAATGTGAAAACAACCCCAATGTACATCGATGGATAAAAAACTAAACAAAATGTGGTCTATCCATACAATGGAATATTATTCAGCCATAAAAAGAAATGAAGCACTGATATATGCTACAAGGTAGATGAATCTTAAAATAAAATTATGATAAGTGAAAGGAGCCAGACCCAGAAGTTCAAATATTGCATGATTCCATTTATAGAAAATACCTGTGATAGGTAAATCCATAGGGACAGAAAGCAGATTAGGGGTTGCTGGGGCTCAGGGAAGGGGCAACAAGGAGTGACTGTTTAATGGTTAGGTAATGGGTTTCAGGTAATGAAAAAGTTCTAGAACTAGACAGAAATGATGATTGCACAACATTGTGAGTGTACTAAATGCCACTGAATTGTACACTTTGAAGTGATCAATTTTATGTTTGTGACTTCCACCTCAATTTTTTAAAAGGGGCACAGTGAGGGAAAACAGGGGACTAAAAGGCTAAAAGCTTGGCAGGGTTGTATTCCTTAGCTTATCACCTTCCCACTCCTCCCTTCTTTCCAACTTCCAAAAATTTCTTGAAAGTGTCCATCTAGCCACTCTCCTTGTCTTCCTCAGATGCCCTTTGCCTTCAAAATCCAATTCTTTCCATCACCATGGAAAGGGTCTTATCAAATCCTTCAAGCTGAGAGATTAGTAACTCAAAGTATTAACACCTCTGTGGCCTACAAGCCTATTCCTTTGTTTAATACATGCATTTTGAAAGCGGACAAGGAGAAAAAGGACAATGCTTATCTTAAAGTAAGGAATAAAACATGGTGGCAGTTTCAGCACCCACAGTAGGGTAAAATTGGAGAGGGAGGAAGCCTTACAGGCACCCCACAGAGCCTACCAAGTAGCTACCACCTACTCCATTTGTGCATCAAGGTAGCTTTGCCATCCAAGCCTGAAAGCTCTAAGGACAATTTAGAGAACTCTTAACGCCCATCCTGAGGTCCCATCTCTTCAACTCGCCAAACCTGAGAGCGTCTCTTCCAGCCAAAGCTGCTGAGATTCCACACAATACCTGTACTTTCATCTGCCCCCTGGGGAAAGTCTCCAAGAACAAAGGGCTTTTTTTCTCCAAAGAGGCCCCAACCCAGAAACAGCTTTTTTTGCAGCTCTCTAACCTGAAAGCTTTCTCAAGGCCAAATTTACAGGAAATCCTTTTCCCTCCTGGGGCTCCACCTTTGTTGATGCTTCCCCTACTTGTTAGTGCTTGGGCATTCCAGAGTCCGGGGAGGAAGCTGGGATGAGAAATGTGCAGATGAGAGGGAGAGAAAGAAGAGAGAAAGACAGAGTGCAGACGGGCAGGAAAGGATTTCTCTTGACTTAAGAGTCACTAGCAGGAACACTTAATACTTCCAGTCAGCCCAGTACTGCTGGAGACTTGTGGTCCAAAATGACAGAGCTTTTTTCTTTTCCCTTGTCCTACCCCACCTTTCATTTTCTGACATTTATCCTTTTGACAATCCAGTATCAAATTACAAACTGCCTTTCAGGTTTCTGTTCTTCAGGGACCCCAAAATCTGACAGAAACAGCCAAGGGCCTAGGGGCTAATTTCTGGGGTCAAAGGAAAGTCCCTCTTAGGCACAAAATAATTCCATAAACAGATGTGGGACGTTCATTTAAAGCAGTGGTATTCAATCATGGCTGCAAATCAGAATTACCTGGGAGCTTAAAAAACAAAAACAAAAACAAAAACACCTGATGCCTGGGCTTCAGTTTAGACCAATTAAATCAGACTTTTCAGAGAAGGGGCCCAAGCATGTTT
>NW_016807324.1:56334-77592 GCF_001698545.2 Rhinopithecus bieti
CACCAGCCTTTCTTTCTCTCCTCCCTACTTGAATGTGAAAGGAAATGTCACTGTGAGCACAGAGGGGAAGTGGCTACAAGCCAGGTAGAGAGCCCTCACCAGAGCTCGACCATGTTGGCACTCTGATCTTAGACTTCCAGCCTCCAGAATTGTGAGAAATAAGTACATTTCTGTTGTTTAAGCCACTTGGTCTATGGTGTCTTGTTATAGCAGCCCAAGCTAAGCAACACATCACCCTTTTCTAATTTCCCTGTAGCATTCTTTCCTATGTGAAAATATCTTACTGATGTGTCTACTACGTTATTGTCTGCCTCCCCAACTTGAACGTGAGCTCCATGAGGGCAGGAACCACTTCATTTTGCTCACTGCTGTGCTTGACACACAGTTGGTGTTACATAAATACCTGTGGAATTAATTAAATGAAAGTTCCTGTCCTCCTGGATGTCACAAACTAGTTTACAACTTGGCCACTGGAGTTCATCATGAATCCAAAACACTGTGGTTCTTAAAGTCACAACGAAACACCCTGGCATTAGGATGCTTGTTACATGTGACTCCCCTGCTATAAGAATGCAAAAAAGAAAAAAGAAAAACAATCAAAGGTTGATCTCCAAAATGAATCAGAGAGGGATTATTCACATATGAAAAGACTTAAACTTTACAGATGAATTTATCTTCAGATTGTTTAAAGTCAGTGTTTCTCTAAAGAGGTGAAGTCAGTGTGGTTACAGGGCAGACTGCCTCAGAATCATCTGTGATTGTGTCTATGTGTGTCTGCCTGTTTGTATCAGTACATTATTTGTGTGTGCCTGTGGGTGTCTCTGCGTGTATCTGTGGACGTATCTTTGAGAAAGAGAGATGGTTAAACATGCAGATTCCTGGGCCCAGTCCTAGTGAATCTGGTAGAATCTCTGGGGATGGGGTCAGGAATCTGTGTTAACAAGCTCATCAGTGTTTGAGACCCACTGTTTTTAATAGTAAGCTCCCGTAGTGGAATTTTTTTTTTTAATATTTTTTGTAGAGACAGGGTCTTGATATGTTGGCCAGGCTGGTCTTGAACTCCTGGCATCAAGTGATACTCCCACATCAGCATCCCAAAGTGCTGGGATTCCAGGTGTGAGCCACCACACTCGGCCCATAGTGGAATTTTAAGGGAGTTTCAATTAATCAGAGTTTGAATTGGAGTTCAGTATTTTCAGAAGCATATCTCAAGAGCCCATGCATAAGCATACATTGTCTCCTATTAGCTGGCATTTTACTAGGCCCTGGGGATAGGGCAGGGAGGATGCACAGATTACTTACTGCCCCCCAAAAGGGACAGCTGTACAAGGACTATTCTCTGAACAGGACAGGCCTCTGTGTATGGGTGAGTGTGGAACTGTAGGAGCACCTTTGTGGCTTGGGAGTCAACTTCTGACATCCCCCAAATTATGTTTGCCTGCCTCCTGAAACACCAAGGGTGGACTAGTAGTATATATAGGCAGGCAGTATGCCATAGCTGACTCTGAAGTCAGACTGTGTTTGAATCCTGGCTCTGTCATCTATGTTCTGTCACCAGATGCTGACTCTAGCAACTTACTTTCTTACTCTTAGGTTACTTACTTAACTTCTCTGAGCCTGGGGATGCAATGCCAGCAGACATGAAAGCAGTACTCCAACATATAATAAGATGCCCCACTAAAATATGTAGCTACATTTTGTTCCTTCTAAGAGCCAGCCTCTGGCAACACAATTCAAACCTTTGAACCCTGTTCTTAAAGGTATTAACACTTTATTTTGTTTTTTGTTTGGTTGGTTGGTTGGGTTTTTTCTTTTTTTTCTCCATTTTTTTTTGTTGTTGTTGTTGAGACAAGGTCTTGCTCTGTCACCCAGGCTGGAGTGCAGTGGTATAGACGTGGCTCACTGCAGCCTCAAACTCCTTGACTCAAGTGATCCTCCAACCTCAGCCTCCCAAGTAACTGGGACTGCAGGCTCACACCGCCATGCCCAGCTAATTTTTGTAGAGCTGCGGTTTTGACATGTTGCCCAGGCTGGTCTTGAACTCCTAGGCTCAATCTATCCTCCCATTTCAGGCTCCCAAAGTCCTGGGATTACAGGCGTGAGCCACTGTGCCTGGCCAGTATTAAGACTTTGTAGGCACAAACCACAATATGGGAATAGGATAGTAGTTTGTCTTAAAATATTCAATAATTTTAGATAATATATACTTGGTTTCAGTTTGAGTGGTTACAGCAGCTATTTAATTTTTTTTTCACCGAACCATGAAGGAAAATAAAGCTAATTCTTAGATATGGTTCGGGTTTAGCAAATTAATGTGGTTTTTTTCTGCTTGAGATTCAGGATTCCATTGGCTTCAGTCTCTGGGCAGAGCTTCCTCTGAAATTGCACCTTTTGCATTTCCACTGCTCCCATCCTCATGCCTCCATCACTGTAAGGCTGTCCTGCCAGACTCTACTGCTGCCTGATTACTCTTCCTAAAACACTTTTAAAAATATGTCATTCACTTAATCAAAACCCTTCTGTGGCTCCCCAGTACCTTCAGGGGAGTGTTCAAATTCCTCAGTCTGCCGAAGTCCAGTCCCAAAATGGAGTACACACTCCAGCCAGGCTGAAGTCCACAGAAGCCCCACACTGGCTATGCTGGGTACTAATTCCAAACCTGTGCTCAGAGTGCTCCCCCTGCATTGAAGGTATTGCTTTCTGTTCTCTGCCTATCCTAATCTCTCTCACTGCTCAAAGCTTCAATAGTGCCTTCTTCAAAGACGCCACTACCCATTCATTAGCTTTTTCCTTAGACTCCCATAGTCTATTCCTCTTAGTTTGGCACTTTGTGTATATCAATAATTCAGTTATTTATTTAATCTAGTATGTACTGGGAGCGTATCAGTGCTAAATACTGTGCTGGTGCTAATGTTACAATCAAGACCAAGGCCGACATGATGTCTCTGTCGAAATCGCAACGTTTTGAGGGCAAGGGTCGTCTCTTAACATTCCTTTGGGCCTCTCTCACTGCCTAGCACAGTGGTAGAAACATTAAAGGTCGTCAATAAATACTCGGTGAATGAGTAACTGAGTGCAAAGACTAATTATTGTATTGATCATGAGATTGATTACCCAATGTGGGCTTTTATCCCCTTGCTCTCAACATTCTGGGTGGACCTAGAGAAATGGATAAGTTCTCTGTGTTTCAGTCTCCTACTTAACAAAGTAGGTAGTAGAAGATCTTAGATAAGGCAGGAGGGTATCCTTCTGCTCTTCCATAAGGGCCTGGAGCACTCACCAATTCTTGGTGGACAGGCAGTGGCAACGGCCAGCCTCTGTGTGTCTCTCTCCTGCTGTATGCATTCTGCATATACATTTAAGTCCCCTCCCTGCAATCCCCTGGCAAATTGAGTTCCTTAAGGGCAAAGCTGTGTCTTATTGATGCCCATTCTTTTAGAACAGCCCCTAGCACATAGTAGGAGCTCAAGAAAAGTTTGTCGAAGAAAGGAGTGAATGGAAGTAGGCTATCTTCCTTCATTTTGTTACCAGCTAATGCTGTTCACAAATCACTTCATTTCCTTTAGGTTACGTGCTGAAAACCAGTGATTTTGATTTGACCTTTCCAAAGATGAGTGAGTAGGTGAAAGCCTAAAGTACTCTGAAAGGCAACTGCTGAGGAGCTGTGTCCTAGAGAAAGCCACCTTCCTGCATGAGGCTAAATAGAACAATCTATGTTTGGTATTAAACCCTCAACACCCCTGATGTCAAAGAAGGTCTGTGGGTTCGGAGGGACAGTAGAGACTCTGTTTCTGTAGCACTGTACAAATGACTGCCTGATGTTTTTGTTCCCACTTTTTTTTTTCTTGGCCTCCTTTCCAGGAAATGGACTGGAGGAGCTGGCAATTGATTAAAAATAGGCTTCGTGTGAGGAAAACAAATACACATTTGGCAAAATTAAAGTCTCCAAGCCTCAGAATAATGCTTATTGCCTAGCATATATTTAGGCCTTGGTTTAGGTCTCTTAGCTCTGGCGTGGAAAAGCCCCGAGGTCAAGAAAACGTTTTCCTCTATTGTGACCCTCGCGTCTTCAGTCTCAGCCCGGGGTTATGGCCTGGTGGGACTGTTTGCCTCGAGGAAGAGGCTAAGGAAGTCTCTTTCTAGTGGTTTTGCCCTTGGAATCTTAGCAGCTACGACTGGGAAAGGCTTTGAGGAGCAGTGTTCTGGGGCTGACCTTCCGAGGCCTTAGGTAGGTTGAAAGATAGTTCTAGACTTGGACAGATGCTTTACGCAGGACTGTCTCCATGACCCCTCTCAGTTGCTAGTCCATAGTTTATTTCCCAGTGAAAAGGGGAGTCTTCTTTTTGTTCTTTTCAGAACCAAAACATGCACTCTCTTTTTCATCATGCTCCTTTATTTCAGGCCAGCCTGTGGCTGGTGGCCAGGGAGGTACTAGATAGAGATTAAGTCATGGCTCCCTGCCTTAGGGAGTGCATAGTTTAGCACAGCTCTCATAAAATTCCTGAAGACTATCTGGATAGCAACTTGCTTAAGGAAAGTAGGAAGTCGATTGTTATGAGAGTCAGATGGACGCGGGAGAGTAGGGAGCAATGAGAACTTGGCTCCACTTTCAAAAAGCAATACCTGGAGGGCTCAGCTAATGGGAATTTAAAGTAAGGATTTGCTGTATTCAAACCTTTTCAGAAACACCACTGTCCACAAGAGAGAAAGTGTGTCTTGCAAGGAATCTATCGGCAAGCCCTCGTCAGTGTCTCTCTCCTTGAGATCTCAGGCCCAGTTCTGGCCAGCTCCCAGCACCACCCTAGGAGGCCATGAAATGGGAAAGGAGAGGAGAGCACCAAGGAAAACGGAGAAGGATGGCAGGAGGAGGGAGAGAAGAGGGAAGAGATAAAAACAAAGGGAAAGACAGATCGGGGAAAGAAGGATGAGGGGAGGCAAGAGGAAAAATAGTAAAATAACCCCAATTCCCCTAGGACCCGTGTTACATTTCTTTGATCATGTCTGTAAGGATGGGCTGAGGAAGTACAGTTATAGCCAGCTCTCAATCATTGCTGCTAAGGAGGGAAGTCTTTTACAAGTGATGGTTATTATTACAACATAAATAATTGAACTCCCCAGACAATCCCTAAACCTCATTTGAATCTGTAAATTTCTCTTTCTCCACTGCCAAACCTTTCAACAAAACAAGACTGGCACAAGCCAAGAAGGTAAAGGGCTGGTGTATGGTCTCTGCCTTCTCCTCCCTGCCTCTAGTCTGGCAAGTCTTAATCCTTAAACCAGAGTAACTGACCCCAAAATATCAACAGTAGGGAATGTGAGTGAGGAGGGGGCTGCATCCACCTGCTGCCTCTGAATCTAGCTCCATCCAGCCCCACTCTGCAGGTTCCTCCCCTTACTCTCTCCCTCCCATGACCCTCAGTTCGCCTTCACTAAGATTCTGAAGGAAATACATGCATGACAGACATTGGTCAACATACCCTGCATGGAGAGGTGTTCACTCACTGTGCACATCACCTACTCACACATCCCTATTGATTCCACCTTCCAAATTGCTCTTAAAATGATTCCCTGCTTTGCATTGTCTTCAACTTCATCTAGGCTCCATTCTCTATGGCCTGCACTCTTGCAGTGGCCTCCTAGCTGCCTCCATTCCTCAACCACTCAAGTCCATCTTCCATGCTGTACCCTTCGATGGCCCCCAATTGCCTACAGGGTCAAGTATGAAGTCATTCTTATGGTCAATGAGTTCTCTATCATCTGATCTCTGGCTGCACCTCTCTGTCTCACCTCCTACCACACCTTCTGTAACTACCTCCACCTCCTACCTCTTCACAACTACCAGGAATATCCTTTCCACCTCTATCTTTTGGTTTGTCTCCTAATTCCCTACTTATTCTGTAAGTTTCAGCTCCCACATCACCTACTTTTTGACACTGCTCCCTCCCAGCAAACTCTGACTTTCATTCATCGGGCCTCCAGAGTCCTCACCACATCCACTGATCCCCACTGCACTTATCACATTATATTGCAATAGATTGTTCACATGTCCATCCTCTTTACTAGTCTGAGAGCTCCTCAGTGGCAATCTCTGTATTCCTAGCACCTAAATATGTTTTGAAAGAAAGAATAAAGGATATTTTAGCAATTTGGAGTGCACAGAGCCAGAGTGGTTGCAGCAGAACCAGCACCAAAACTGCTCCTGCCCCAGAACCTTTGCACTTGCTATTCCCTCTGCTTGAAACTCTCTTTCTCCAGGTATCTACCTGGGTTGCCCACCCCCACAACTACATTCAGGTCCGCACAAATGTCACCTGCTCAAAGAGGCTTTCCCTGGCTACTCTATCTAACGTAGAGTGTGCATGCAGCTGCACCTGCACACACACACACACACACACACACACACACACACACCTCATCACTATCTACTTCTCCTGCTTCATTTTTCTTCAGAGCTCTGATCACCACCTGGCATTATATTATATATTTATGTATTTCTTGACTATCTCCCCTACTATAATATAAGCTCCACAGGGGAAAGGACTTCTGTTTTGTTGGCTGCTGAATCTTCAGTGTCTAGAACAGAGCCAGGCACTGAGAAGGTACTCAGTAACATTGTTAAACGTGGGTATAGACAGAGCTGAGTTTGAATCCTATACATACTATTTTCAAGTTCTGTGTAACCTTGGGCTAGTTGTCTGTTTCCTCTGAACTTCACTCTCCTCATCTATAAAATGAGGATTACTCTGCATACATCATAAGTAAGAATTAAATGAGATTAAGCATGTGAAAGTACCTAGCATGATGCCTGGCACAGAGAAGGCAAGTAATGTCTATTAGCCAAAATCTGTTAACAGATCAATGTCTTCCACTTCCCTAATTCCCACAATACACCCTTCCTTACCCTCAGCCCTTCTAGTGTCCATTGTGGTCAAACTGTTATTCCTGTGTCTGGCCTCAACACTTACTTGCCACAGTTGTAGAGGTCACAGCAGAAGCAGGTGTTGCCCCGGATGCGAGGTGTGCAGAATTCACGGCTGAGGTGCGGGCAGTTAACCTGAGGGTATATAACAGTGAGGAGATGAGCTGGCATTGGATAGGAGGCAGGACCCTCTGGGATTGGAAATGCGAGTTAGTGACTGATGGAGACAGTAAAGATGGCTTTGAAATGAACACACCAATGTGTGGGAGGGATGGGGCTGGGCGGTGAGCTGGCCGAACTTGTGCATGAGGCAAGTCACTGTGTAGCTGGGCTCATGTCCAGCCTCAGCCACAGCCCTCGGTGCCCCATGCCTGAATGGTGGAGACAGAGAGGAGGAAGGACAGATGGAAGGACAGACAGAAGAACGAATGGACTGGAGGAGATGAGGATATGAGGGCAGGGAAAATCAGGGTACAGGAGGAAAGCAGATAAGGTGGGAAGGAAGACAGAGGGGCCGGCGCATGCACTCTGAAGTACAATAGTACCTCTCTAGCTGCCTGGGTAAGGTTCCTCATAACCCTCGTGGAAGGAGAATTTTTGGTTGAGGAACTTATGACCTTATATAGGAAAATAGGGTTAGGGGACCAGGGTTACAAGTGAACCTATGGAAGTCATTGTTAATATTTTTACAGTCACCAAATAAACACAAGAAAGTTATCACGACAAAATCTAGAGAACAGCAATGACATTTTACACATTTTGAGTTAGCAAAAGGGTTTTAAAAATGGAAAAGAATTCCATTTACCATCTCTTCTTAGCAAGAAATTTTCCAGCTTTCTCCCCCATCCAGATACAATGAAGTGCTGGTAAATTTGTCTTGCTTTGTTATAGAGAATATTCATAGCAAATAGGCATTTTTTTCTATGTTGGGTCCTTCATCCAAATGCTCACTGCCTTTCAGACAAGCTGTTATCATATACGCATTTCTATTCTTCCTATCTAACCTGAGAACAGTGAGAGAAATAGTAAATTTATGGTTGTTAAAAGAAAAAGTAGTCAAGTGGACGGCAGAGACATAATCAAAGTATTTGGCATAGTGCCTTTGGAGCAGGACTGCTTTGCCTTACTCCAAGGGCATCTATTCACATTGTATTTTATGTAAAATGGCTTCCCTTGAAGCTGTGCAATGCAGTGGCCATTTTACATCCACTTGCCTTCCTTTTCTCTTCCCCACTGAAAGTTTACCATTTTTCTAACTATTTGGGAATGATTGACTTTCAATGTGAGGTTAATAGAGTACAAAATTGTCAAGATTCCTGGAAGCCTAGGTACAGTTTCATATGGAGAAATCCCTGGGTTGGGGAGGGATTATTGCATACTGAAATGCAAACTCTCCCAAAATGACCTGGAGTCATACTTTGCCTCACTACGCATTGCATCTAGCTCTGCCTGAGGCAACATGGAACATAAGGAAAGCTGTTTGGGGCAGAAGAGAGACTCATCTGTGCATGCTCAAGCATTATTAGGCTGGCCTCTTGGACGTGTTATGAGAGGGGCCAGGCTGACAGTCCCAGCCTCCCCAGAGCATAGAGGTGGATCTGGCTTCTCAGTTACCTTCATTTGGCTTCCAGACCCATCCTATGTGTGGAACTCAGGCTCTGCCTCCATAGTTCAGGCCTAGTGCCCTGGTGGGGCTCCCACTTTTATTCCAACTGAGCACTGAGTTCAGGCTCCCGTTTTATTCCAACTGAGCACTGAGTTCAGGCAACTGAACCATCATCCATAGAGATGGGGAGGGGCATGTCCTGTGGCCTCTGTACGCTTATCTGTCCCCCTGAGGATCAAAGCCACATACGGGGAGGCTTCTGGCTGGGGTCAGAGGGTTAGCCTGTGGCCACAGAACAAAGTAAAACTGATTAGGCCTCATGAGGCTCCAACCTATGACCATGGCCTCATTAGCAATGTGCTCTGACCCACTGAACAAATCAGCTATACATACCTAGAAATAAACCTTAGGCCCATGAAAAGGAGTAAAAGAAAGGGTGTTTCAGGCAGAACAGGGGACTTTCCCAGGAGGTAAAGACATGCAGCCTCATTCTGGCTCACCTCCTCAGCTTCCTTCTGGGATGTCTTGGGAACATAATGATGGCACCGGTTAGCATAGAGTGGTTTCCAGATCCTGAAAGGGAAACACCAAACCAATAGGGGTTTGGCTTTGGAAAATAAAAACAGCAGTGTTGGTACTTGGTTAATAAAAGGTTTGAACACCACACACACCGACAGCACCACACACACTACACACAACACGACACACGAGAAGCAGGCAGGCAGGTAGGATTGGGTTAATTCTGAAAGGTCACCTGTTCTCAGGAGACTGAGTGAAGATTAGACAAAGAATTACGTTAAGAAGGATTACTTTGGTTAATGAGAAATTATGAAACTGATTGAGAAATGGGCTTCTTGAAATTTCCTCTCTGTTTTCTTTTACTTCTAGCCTTTGTCTTCTTGTAAACAGTCCCCAGGGGACAAGATGCAAAACTCCAGGTTATTATGAAATGACACTTTCAAACTAAGGGAGATGAACTCCAACAATGAGGTTTCATTATCACCTGCGGACAGGACTAAGGCTGGCTGACTTGTACCTCTTGCTGTCATTTCCACATCACTTTCAAAAGGAAGAGCTCGGGAAGCAAGCCTCAGGAGAAGGGGCAGCTCCTAAGGCTGCTGTAGATTTTAACTCAATTGAACTATGAGCCATTTTCACCCAACTACATAGATTAGATAAAGTCAGTGAACTCCAAAAACACTATTCAAGCCTCAGAAAACTAACATGGGGCTCAAGGACAGTCGATATACTCTGCTGGCTTGGCCAGCTTCCTGATGAGAGAAAGCTATCATGCATGGGGGTTGGGGTAGAACCAATAGACACAAGCCAGGGCTGCCTGGAAGCTTCCAGGCAGGAGCTGCTGTTCACTTTCCGGACTGATGCTAAACATCCCCTGAGTGGTAGGGGGCTTCTGCCAAAGGCACCTTAGGACAGGACAAACAACTTATTTAAATTGACCTTGGGATTTGGCAGAAGTACCCAGGCAGAGGGAATTTATATATTGTCTCCTTCCCTTCTGCCCCTACTTCTTTCACCATTTCCGGTCATCTCGGTGGCTGCTTTTCCCCACACATGTGATTTAGCATCTCTTGTACTTGGCACTCAAATGCCTCCTGCCTTCTAGCCGGCCTCCCCATTAAGGATATAGGACTTTTCATCAGCTAGCTACTTCTACATGAAACTCCTGCCTGCTCAATGTTCTAAAAGTACCTTGCCTTGTTAGCTTAGCCTGGAGTCTGGCTGGAAAGGAATGAGGGTGTTCATGCTCACACCTGGAATGGCTTATTGTCCATGTTTGGTGTTTGGGTGGTGGCAGAATAATTATCATAATTATCCTGCTGAAGAGGAGGCTTAATGTGCTGGTTGCAGCCCTTCTCACCTCCTGGTTTTGCAAAAAGCATTCAGCCACCAAATGCCCTAAATGAAGACAGATGTGTGATAGTTGCCCATTTGCTGCCTCTGGCTGATACTCTTCACTGAGGTCCAGAAGAGGAACAAGAACAAGACAACTGGAAGGCAAGAAAAGGTCACTAAGCCAGGGTTTGGCAACCTCTGTAATCTGAAGGGCTACCAACTATGGCGTGAAGGGGTAGAAAAGGAAATTGTTTTATATTGAGTGTCTGCTCCATGCCAGGCCCTCTTAGGGCATGTCCATACCCATTATTTAATTTCATCCTCATGCTAACCCTGAAAGGTAAGTTACTACTATATCCATTTGGAAGAAAAGGAAACTATAGTACAAGAAGGTAAAGTGATTTTCCAAGCTAGCTAATGGCTATACTAGGGAGAGGGGAAAGGAAAGAAATATGAGACAAAAGAGAGATGACACAAGACACATAGAGAGGGGTGAGTGAGAAGGTAGTAAGTAGGTCTTGAGAGGAAGTTCAGATTCACCCAAGCCAAAGGAACAGGGAAAGATGATGTTAAAGGGCCTCAACAATAGGACAGCTGGCTCTCACCCATCCAAGCTGTGCTAGGGTCCAAATGTGCCTTTCATT
Organism: Rhinopithecus bieti; assembly: GCF_001698545.2. Classification (NCBI taxonomy): domain Eukaryota; kingdom Metazoa; phylum Chordata; class Mammalia; order Primates; family Cercopithecidae; genus Rhinopithecus; species Rhinopithecus bieti. The sequence goes on from NW_016807324.1 coordinate 67,358, forward strand.
TAAGTTGGCCAACAGATATCATCATAGATTAATAAAGCCTCCTTCCTCAAAACTCTTTGGATGTCAACGAGGACTAGCCAATGTCTTAGGGCAGGTACAGTATAAGCAGAAAGATTTTCTTAAATATTCATCCAGTCTTACCCCCAAATACTTGAGTCAAATGCTGTACTGCAGGTCACCAGCAGCAGGAGGTACAGAGGGCCTGGACTCAGAAGCAAGTAGTGGTCATTAGAGGAAACTTCCAGTAAATATAATTTGAATTTTGCCCATTGCCTTTGACTGGAGCCAATGAAAAACATTGGAATGTCAGGAAAATGCAAATCAAAACCGTAATGAGATACTGCTTCATACCCACTAGGATGGCTGGAATCAAAAAGTAAGATAATAATGAGAGTTGATGAGTATGTAGCAAAATCAAACCCATCAAATACTGCTGGTGGGAATGTAAAATAGTGTAGACACTTTGGAAAACACTCTGGCAGTTCCTCAAACAAATAAACATACTTACTATATGATCCAGCAATTATACTCTTAGGTAGAAAGAAAATGAAAATGAAAATGAAAACATATATCCATGCATAAATTTGTACATAAATGTTTACAGTAGAATTATTCATAATAACCAAAAAGTGGAAACAACTCAAATGTACACCAACCAGTGAATGTACAAAGAAAATGTGGTATACCCACACAATGGAATATTATTACTCCGTAAAACGGAATGAAGTACTTGATACAACAAGAATTAATCTTGAAAATATTACACTAAGCGAAAGAAGCCAGTCACAAGAGAATATATATGTTATATGATTCCATTAATACAGAATGTCTAGAATAGGGATACCTTACACAAAGAAAGTATATTAGTGGTTGCTTGGGTCTGGGGAGAATGAGGGATTATGGAGGTGAAAGCTAAATGGTATGGGGTTTCTTTTCAAGATGATGAAAATCTAAAATTGACTGTGGTAATGGTTGCACATAAGTAACTGATATATACTAAATACATTAAAAATCATTGAATTATACACATTAAATGGGTGAATTGTATGGGATGTGAATTATATCTCAATAAAGCTATTAAAAAACATTAGGAGTGAGAGGAAGAGGGGAAAAAAAGGAAGCCATTTTAGTTCATGCTGCCATCAAAATCTACTGCAGGCTTCTTAGCCACTAGGCCTATGTTGCCATGGAGACTGCCTCAGAGTGAATACTGTTTGTCAAATGGGGATAATAATGCCTACCCTATATATATCACAGGATTACTGTGGGTCTCAAATGAGGTAATAGATGTGAAGGCACATCGAAAAGCTAAATGCACTACACAAAAACAAGGAATTATTGTTATTAAGATGGCTTCTGTTAAATACAAAATAGTATGCATACTATGATTGGCTGCAACTATGCTACAAAAATAGGTATATACTCAACAGCTAATATGCAAAAACAATAAATATTGTCAAGTTAGGGTGGTAGGATTATGGATGTTTAAAGTTACTGATGTGTCATTTGACTTTATAAGAAGAAAAAATGATGAAAAAGATGGCTGATCTCAGCTAAAATCAGAAGGGATGGATCTGGTAGAGGGGCCTACATTTATATTCCTGGTCCTGAAAGAAAATCAGGCAAAGGGCCTTTCTCTGGCATCTCTTATTTTTCCCCTTGCCCAGGAATTGTTTCTTCAGATGCCATTGCACAGACTGTTTGGGTGACAGCATTGACCATAAGTCATGTGGCTTCTTGGTGCTCTCTCTCTACCCTGTTACCCCCAACACTAGTTCTAAGCAATTCCCTTGACCCTTTGCCTTCCCAAATCTTACCCACATGTCAAAGGCCTAGCTCTAGCCCTACCACCACTGAATGCCTTCTCTGACCCCTGGAATCCAAGATAAGCCACGATGGCACTTGGAGTTTGTTCCCCCAGCTTAGACCACGTTCTCTAGATGTCTGCATGTCCATTGATGTCTTCACCTTGACTGCCAACTCCTTGAGAAAAGGGACTGTGTCTTCTCCCTCTCATGTAACCCTCATGGCACTTAGCAAAGGGCTGAATATCCAGCACACATTCAGTGCGGCCTTGTGGTATTGCATATTTACTTTAACTCAGGATGAAAAAATACTCACAATGTGTCTGGCAGCAAAGACCCCGTCAACTATGGCACAACAGAAAGCCGCAATCACACCAAAGCTGATAAACACGATAGAAGCCACCAGCTGTAGAGGGGAATAACACAAAAGCGTCTGTTAGCCTTCCACTCTTGCCGCCTCTGGGGACCAGGCGATCCCCAAGAGACTTCCAGCAAAGCAGAACTCTAGCCTACCACCCCATGGGAATGCTCTTTTTGGTCATGCAGGATGAGTGGAAGGGAGGTAGGCAGGGGAGGCAGAGAATGGGCAACTGAAGCAATTTTCACATTTTCAAGGAAAGCTAAGAAATTCACTCTGTGAGCACCAAATGAAGAGGAGGCTTGCTGGTATCTAGCGTGCTGTCCATGAAGGAATTTGACTGCATGACCCTTCCATCCTTGGACTCAGAAATAATGTTGGACTTTTGACATTAGGTAGTTCAATCCTCTATTTTATTTATGTAGAAATGGAGTCACAGTGAGGGGAAGTGGTGTGCCCAGGGTCTCCATCTGGTCTGTGGAAAAGCCTGGTGCCCACCAACTCCTAGTCCAGTGTTCTTTTTACCCCCTCACACTGCTACTTAATGCTATAGTGGGCACTGATGAAGGCAATGATGATTCTGAGGTCCTGCAAAACTCTACATGACCTTCCGCAACATTGAAGAACCAGGACATTCAACTTAAGACTTATATGTCAAGGACATTTTACAAAGGATTGAAGTCTCTGAAACTGATCAACTTTGTATGGCACATATTTTTCAAATTTTTAAATTTTTTTAGAGACATGTCTCCTATGTTGCCTAGAGTGGTCTCAAATTCCTGGGAACAGGCAATCCTCCTGCCTCACCCCCCCAAAGTGCTGGAATTACAAGTGTGAGCCACCATGCACAGCCAGTATGGTACATATAAAAACTTTCAAGTAAGACAAATGTTTACTTGAACCAGGCTGCCCTATTCTCTAATTGTGTTAGATAACAGAAATTTTCCCAATAATTTGTCTACTATTACAAAGATGCTACTACAGCCCAATGTGGGGGAAAATAGGAATTTCAAGGCATTTCCAGGGGCAGGAATAGATGCTACCTGAGCCCACCATCTGCCTGTGTTGACCCTCAGAACTAGATGGAATCAGCACTTTTTTTCCCTGAGGTTTTTGGAAGAAAAGAGGGGAGATCACATGGCATTAAGTTACTCTCTAGGGAGAAGGAGAAAATCAAAATCAAGGCCACCCCGGGCGCAGTGGATCACGCCTGTAATCCCAGTACTTTGGGAGGCTGGGGCAGGTGGATCACTTGAGGTCAGGAGCTCAAGACCAGCCTGACCAGCATGGTAAAACCTCATCTCTAATAAAAATTAAAAAAAAATTAGCCAGGCATGGTGGCGTGCACCTGTAATCCCAGGTACTCGGGAGGCTGAGGTAGGAGAGTGGCTTGGATCTGGAAGGCGGAGGTTGCAGTGAGCTGAGATTGTGCCACTCCACTCCAGCCTGGGCGACAAAGCAAGACTTCATCTCGAAAAAAAAAAAAAAAAAACAAGGCCACCCTAGGGTTCTCCCACCTCAACAGGCTAGGAGGAAATACTTATCTCCTTTGGGAGTTGTTCAGAAACCTCTCCTCATAATTCTCACTTTACAGTGCTACAGAGAATTGGTAAATAATGTATGAACAATATCATGAAATTGGCATTATTAGCTACGCTATGATTAGTTCTACAATTAAAATTCCCCCATTACTTTGAATAATTTAAGCCTAAAGTGCAAACACAACTGGCAAGGAGGGAGTCCAGGTGAAATGGAAGAAGAAAACTATTAGAACTCCCTTAAGGGTGATTCCCCACATCGCTGGGGGAAAACATATGGTTAGAGTTCTCTGTCCCTGGAGCTATTACGTTATCTGATTAAACTTGCTGTGAAATAGACCCCATTATCAAAGTTTCAGTGCCACAGAGACTGTACAGGGGGAGCCCAATCACAATCTGACCACTCACCAGGCATCTTGATTTACAACTCTATAAAACTGCAATATGCTTTCAATTCAGTCTGTATCTTCTACCCTTACCCTTCAGGAAGCCTTTTCAGATTGAACCAGGAAAGTACAAAAGCTTGCCCTTGTGGATCCCTGTTAAGACATAGAAGCTTCACCTTCTGTTTAATGCTTGTCCTTCCTTTCTTTTTTTTTTTTTTTTTTTGAGATGGAGTCTCGCTCTGTCACCCAGGCTGGAGTGCAGTGGCCGGATCTCAGCTCACTGCAAGCTCCGCCTCCCAGGTTTACACCATTCTCCTGCCTCAGCCTCCCGAGTAGCTGGGACTACAAGCGCCCACCACCTCGCCCGGCTAGTTTTTTGTACTTTTAGTAGAGATGGGGTTTCACCGTGTTAGCCAGGATGGTCTCGATCTGCTGACCTCGTGATCTGCCTGTCTCGGCCTCCCAAAGTGCTGGGATTACAGGCTTGAGCCACCGCGCCCGGCCTGTCCTTCCTTTCAATCTTACAACATGCTTAGCTTTGAAATATGGGTAATGGAGATACTTTAGGATGGCTTTATAATTTTATTTTACCTTTTTGTTGTGCCACAAGTACATTTGCTCATGCAATCAAAGTCTGCTGTATTGTAATCTCCTAAAAGGCAGGAACTCTCTGTGAAAACTTGCCCAAAAGATTATGTATCAGAGAGAAAGATGTGAGGGCCACCAGTAATCCAGGGCTGTAGTAACAGAAATGGAAGCAAAAGCATTCTAGGTGAGGATCATAGCCAGACTGGATAGGCTGGAGCACTCCTTTGGGAGTAAGGAGGAAAGCAAAGGGCAAGATCCAGAATATTCTATCCCTTTGGCATAAGGAATCTAGCTAGGCCAGTGAGGGAGCATCAAGCAAGATGAGAACCAATCCCATATCACAGGGTCACAGTAAAACACATTCCCGAGAGGTTTAGGAGAAAGGGCAAAGTAGCAGTTCCTTTTATGACCAAATCACGCAAACTTAAGAAATGTGTTACTTATCCACATAAATGTTGTGCTTTTTTAGAGGAAGAATTTGACTCTATAAGGGATGAAAACTTACCATCTGCCTTTTGTTTTCAATAAGGTTTGATCCGATGATTCCAAGGAATGATCCAAAGCCGAGCTGCAAAGCAATATGGCATACATAGTATGTGGGATGACAGTCAGGCTGACCACACAATCATTCCAGTCCCTGGATATGATTCAGGATAACAGAAAAAACTGGGATATTGACGCTAAAGCCACATGCAGCTGTTACTTACACAAATACAACATGTACAATAAAAGTATTTTTCCCACCATTTGCCAGTTTTCCCTTGTAGCTATGAATTATACCTAAGAAGAAACTCATGTGCCCAAAAACTAAAAGTAAAGGTCAACCATAGCTTTTCAGAGCCTGCCTATTTCAATTGCAATATCTATTACCTAGCGTGTGACCTGGCAGTCAGTAAGAGACATCTAATGGCAGGACACCGCACTGCTTACCCCACATATTCTTTAATACTTTATATTCATTTTTGAAAAAGACCTTCCCACTTTGAATGGTGTAGATCACAAAATAAAGGTTTGCAAAAGCAATTTTTGATGCCTCCTGGCATACCAATCAAACTCAGGAAGTACTTTAGAAATCAGCGAAGCACCTTAACCCACACTAAAAAAATTTTTAAAAATCTTTTTTTTTTTAAAGCCTATATTTGTGGTTGCCCACTGCAATTTATGTTAGCACTTATTCCACCCTCTTCCTCCATCCCCTGCTTCATTTATGGACAGAAAGCATTCATTAAAGGCGGTGAACATAAATGGCAGTGTAAAACCTAAAAAAAATTTCCTGTCTAAGTGGCTGGGATTATGGCTTGGTATAACAGATCTCCACTGCCCTCTCAGCTCTGCTATTAGAGGACTGAGTCTGCCAGTCTTAGATGAAAATGATCACTAACCGATAGTTGTTGATGGGGATGAAAGTGGAAGAAGTAAAAAGTGGTGAGAATGGACCAATAAATCTTAACACAAGTTCAGTGATGTAGTTACTTTCCTCTTTAGCCTCACTAATGGTCTGGGTTTCCATCTGCAGCCTTACTTTGACTCACAGGGACATCTATTTCAATTTGAGACCCCCAAGCCTTGCACCTAGGTTTGGGAATCTAACAGACCCAAGGGCTGGGCAGCAGCTTAGTAGGGCAGTGTAGGGGGACTGGGTGGTTGTCTCAGACCCCAAGAATGAGAGAATGAACGGAAGGAATGAATATAAATCTCCAGGACTCCTTGTGCAGGGCCACTCAGACAGCAATGTCTCTTGAGAAATAGATACTACAGTGCGTGAGGGTAATATCCAAGACTACTGAGAACATCCTCATTCAACAGTCAAGCTATGCCTGTCTCCCGCCTGGTCTTATTTCAGATATAATTAAAATATGTTGTCATAAAATATACTGATTAAAACTTAGTTATCACACTAGCCTGGCTTCCAACCCCAGCTCTTCTATGTCTGTGTAACTTTGAACAAACTGGTTAAGCTCTCTAAACCTCAATTTCCTTATATTGCAAAAATAGGAACCACAGTAGTGACTACCTTATAGGGCTTTTGTGAGAATTAACTAGGATGATACATTCAAAGAACTTTGCACAGCGCCTGGTACACAGTAAGTACTCAGTAAATATTACTTTGTTCTAGTGATTATTATTATTATTATTTTTAAAGTCATTTAACTTTTGAACCACTCTAACCCAATTTGAGCTGGAAAATCCTATAATTTTTTATAATGTGCTCTATTTTGTGCTAAGAGAGTTTCCTTGTTCTATCTTGTCTCCCCCTCTGATATGTTCCACGGCTTCTATTTTTTAGGAAAAAGTCCATGAATAGTCTGTGCTTTTGGCACTCTGGGCCACTTGTGGAGTTGAGAGAAATTGGGAGGCAGCTTCTTACAGGTTAAATAAGTCATTTTACTTAACAATTCATCAGCTTCCAAAGGTATTAACAGAATGTCTCCTGAATCATGATAGCAGTCTTTGTCCTAAGACAGGAAGCAAAAACACTCGTCCCCCCTCGCCGACCCCACTATTCCTCATACTCTCTCATGGCAAATAACTCTCTGATGGCAGTGACCAGAAGAGGTGGGTGGAAGTCTTGTGGAATTGTTTGGAAAGACAAGGCACTCCAGAACTGGAAATCCCAGGCCAGTCAGTTACTTCATCCAGTTCTCTCCCCTTTCCCTCTATTCTACTCTATTCCACTCCGATGCATTCAGTTTTCTGATGTTAACTACTAGCTTTATGTCAGATGAATAAGACGTGGCTACTGTCCTCCAAGAGCTCACAGTCTAGTAAGGGAGAGACAGACTGGGTTAAGGACCACAGACCAGGTAAAAACAAAGTGCTATAGGAGCAAGGAATAATTCGTGCAGCCAGAAATATAATATATTCCTAGCTCTGCTACTTATAAACTCTGTGCCCTTGGCCCAATTCCTTAACCACTCTGTGCTTTGGTTTCATCATCTATAAAATGGGAATCATGATAGAGCCTGCCATACAGGGTTGCTTTGAAGATTATATGAGATGAAGTATGTAGTGTGATTTGCATAAAGTAGGCTGCTAAATAAACGGTAGTTCTAAGGTTTCATAGAGAAGGAGACATTTTTATATGGGTTCAAAAGATGGATTAGAGCTCAGCAGGCAGGGAACTAATATGTATTGAGTCATGGCTGGAAGAATTCACTTACCTGGATGGCAGGTTAATGAACTCACCAGTGTTGCTAAAGCAATCTTCCATTTCATAAGCATTTTAAGTTAAAGAAGTACTTGCCCCCTAGTTTGGTCACATGAATATGACGGAGTGTGGTGGAATTGATATCATTCCCATTTGATAGACAGGAAAATGAAGGCACAGAGAATTGTAAGGATGTATGCCCTCTTATGGCAAGTTAATGGTAGGTCTGGGACTAGCCCTCGGGTCCCTGAATAACAACTTGCATTCTTTTAGCCACACTTTGCTGTGTTTGTGGCCAATGTTAGTAGAATAGTGACCTCCAAGTGATAAGGACCTAATTGTTGCTCCCTAGAGAAGAAGTTCTCTGCAAGGATGGGGTGAGAAGTCTTATTTGTGGAAGAGCTGAGGGGTTGAAAATAAAGAAGGGAAAACCAACAGTTTCCTTAAAATGGACAGCTGCTTCTAAACAATTGCTTGCTCCCCTGAGACCTCAGAAAGGTAAGCTCTGTGGTCTCCCCTCAAGAGCTTCATGGAATCATGTAATGTTCAGACCTTTGGACCTCCATCTTGATTCCCCATTACCTGAACAAATAACTAGTTTGCTTTGTTTTGGCTGCCCTCCACTTGTGGGGGAAAAAAAAAGGACAGATGATTAGATATCAAAGTCAGATTCAAGGGCTTTTTTGAGGCTGGACTCTTGTCACCTATGCCTATTCCCGTTCACTGTCCCAGACATCTAGGACTAAGGCTAAAAAAATTAGTCATTAGGTAAATATTAATTGGACATCTACTCTGGCTGGCACTGTATTCAATCTGTGATTTAGAGGCCAGGAGGTGGGATGGGGTATGATCAAGACCACTCAAGCTGAAGGTATGATCAAGATCACTCAGGCTAAAGGAGCTCATACTATAATCAGGTAAACCAGTCCACAACCCCTTTCCATAATATTGAAATCCACAAAGCTCTTAAAACCAAAAAGTGTGTTTTTTTTTTCTTGAATGTAACTAACTTGGTGGCAAAACCTGATCTTGAACTGATGTGAGGTTATATTGCCATCTTTTTAAAAAATATTATCATCTTTATCTCACTTAGTGTAAAAATCCATGTTTTATTATAGAAACACGAGGTGCTTGATTATGGGATGCTTCTCAAGGCTCTACTTGATTGTTAGATAATATGTGGTATATGTACTGTATACTTTTTCTACTTTTTCTAAAATAAAAAGTCTAAATTCTGAATCCCATTTGACCCAAGGGTTCAGAGAAGGGATTGAGGACCTACATAAACAAAGCTAAATGAGAATATAGCCCCAACAGATGCCACAAAGCAGGACATAAGTATTTTCCAGCAACCATGAATAGGAGGAATATATGGTAGGGAGTTCAAAGATGGTAGACACCACTGTGGACCCCAGTATCTGATAAATGTTTCTGCTGTGTCTTTAAGTTAGGATAGAACAGAGCACTGAGAGAGAGAGAGAGAGAGAGAGAGCGAGAGCGAGAGCGAGAGCGAGGAGGATATTTCAGGTGCAAGGAAAAAAATGTTATGATGGCCCCAAGGCAGAAAAGCCCAAGTCATGTTCAGAGTACTGTGAATTGACAATTTTGGCAAAAGAGAAGTAATGAGAGACTAGGCTGAGGGCATCTATGGAGAGCTCTGAATGACATGCCAAGGAAGCAACAGTGAGCCAATGAAGGTGAGAACCTTATGGTATTATAAAAGTCTTACCCAGCAAATCAAGATTCAAATGTATTTATTTATTTAGAGACAGGATCTCACTCTGTCACCCAGTCTGGAGTGCAGTGGTGCAAACAAGGCTCACTCTAGCCTCGAACTCCTGGACTCAGGCAATCCTCCTGCCTAAGCTTCCTGAGTAGCTGGGACTACAGACCTGAGCCACTGTGCCTAGCTAATTCTTAATTTTTTTTATAGAGACAAAGTTTTGCTATGTTGCCCAGGCTGGAGTGCAGTGGTATGATCCTAGCTCATTGCAGCCAGCCTCGACCTCCTGGGCTCAAGGAACCCCCTTGCCTCAGCCTCCTAAGTAGCTGGGACTACAGGTGTGCTAATTTTACCATCACACCTGGCTAAATTTAAAATTTCTTGTAGAGATGGGGGTCTCACTATGTTGCCCAGACTGGTCTTGAATGCCTGGCCTCAAATGATCTTCCTGCCTTGGCCTCCCAAAGTGATGGGATTACAGTCATGAGCCACTGTACCCAGCCCAGGTGTCATTTAAAAAATGTACTTAGTAAGTTAGGGACTTATACTTTAGAATGAACTTAGATTTTAGAAACATTTTCAAACAAGAGGTAGAAACTTTTTCACCTCTTGTTGAAAATCTTTCTGCCTGGCCGGGCGCGGTGGCTCAAGCCTGTAATCCCAGCACTTTGGGAGGCCGAGACGGGCGG
>NW_016807324.1:78604-81614 GCF_001698545.2 Rhinopithecus bieti
AGACAGGGCCTCACTCTGTCACCCAGGTTGGAGTGAAGTGGCGCGATCTCAGCTCACTGCAACTTCCATCTCCTAGGCTCAAGCGATCTTTCCACCTTAGCCTCCCACGTAACTGGGACTACAGGCTTACACCACAGGGCCAGGCTATTTTTTTTTTTTTTTTTTTTTTTTTTTTTTTTTTTTTTTTTTTTTTTTGTGGAGATGGGGTTTTGCCATGTTGTCTAGGCTGGTCTCAAACTCCTGGACCCAAGCGATCCGCCTGCTTCAGGCTCTCAAAATGCTGGGATTACAGGTGTGAGCCACCGCACCTGGCCGTTTTTAGTTTTTAAATTTTATTTATTTATTTATTTGAGACAGAGTCTTGCTCTGTTGCCCAGGCTGGAGCCCAGTAGGGTGGGTGATCATGGTTCACTGCAGCCTTAACCCCCTGGGCTCAAGAGATTCTCTCACCTCAGCCTCTCCAGTAGCTGGGACCAGAGGTGTGCACCACCATACTTGGCTAATATTTTATACATATACTTTTTGTAGAGATGGTGTCTCACCATATTGCCCAGGCTGGTCTTGAACTCCTGGCCTCAAGCTATCCTCCCACCTCAGCCTCCCTAAGTCCTGTGATTACAAGCATGTGCCACCGTGCCCAGCCTGGTTTTAGTTTTTTAAAACTTTACAGTTCAGCCTGTACAGACTAGCACATCTTTAAAGAGGCATGTGTGCATATGTCTCTTAGAACGATGATACCACATTCTAGCTCAGGTAGAATAGCTAACATGCCATGAGAATGCACCTCACTGTACAAAGATATTTCATTTGGCAAAATAAAGATGCTCCCGAAAAGCTTCACATGACTTAGAATTACGCAAATTGAGTTATATTTTAAGTATCTGAGATCACAATATTTAAATGATTTGCATGGTAAGTCTTCTTTTAATCTAATAACTTCTCCCTAATTTGTTTTGAAAATTTAAATTCTCATGTATTGTTAACACATTTAATCAAAGTCTAAAACATCAGAGTTCCGAATAAGCTGAAACTTTTCCACAGTTCTATACATTAGTAATTTATATTTAAAGTGACCAATTTGACAGTGCAGAATCTCCAGATGACACATTATGATCGGGGTTTTATTGCTAAGCATATTTTACTGTGTGTAAATTCTCCAGGTGGTTGCTAGCCCACCTGAATTAGACTCTTCCCCCCTCCCCCCCGGGATTCTTTCCCCTCTGGTGGATTCAACATGTATTACTTTCTCAATCAAAGGTTAGTTCATGAAAAGAAAATTCAGATTGCTGGGGCCCATGCAGACCAACTGAATCAGAATCTCTTGGGCTAGGGAGTAGAGATCTGCATTTTTCACAGGTTCACCAGGTCATTCTGATTCACATCAGAGTGGGGAAACCACCGGTTTAGAGTTTCTATAGTAACTCCCTAATAACCAAGCTATTCAATTAGTGAAAGTACCCCATTCCCAGACAAATCTGGATTCTCAGGCGTTTACTGTTTCTGAGGTATGAGTCGTAATTGTATTTGTTACTACGTGATCTGACCTATAAACTCAGATTTTTCTGCTATTCAATCTGCTATCTTTTCCCCTTTATTCTATGTAATTAAAATGCATTTTAAAGAAACAACATCCAGGAACTATGAGAGCACATTTTTAAAGGTTAAATCATGGGGGCACAGTATCTGTTAGGGATGGCTTTCCTATTAACACTTCCATATCAGCTCTTAGTGAACCACTCACATGCAAACACACGCCCCCACTGCTTCAACTTCCAGTGCTAACTGAACATCAGGTACTTGAATAACAGCAATCAGTCACCCTCTTTCCTTTGTTAACGTATTCCAACCTAGCCGCCCACGGTAAGATATTCCACAGAGAAGGTTCACAGCCACTGTTCATGAATAGGAGTTCGTACTCTTAAATAACATGGAAAATACCTTCCCCTCACCCACAGAGACTCTGAATCTTGGCTTCAGCATTTGCTCATCAGTCAGAAATATTTTACTAATGCAGCTACCTGAAATACACAAAGTCACGCAGACCCTATAAATTGTTTTTCCAAGCCACCGAAATGCTATCTTACCCACTCTGTTCCTCCCCGCACACCCCCCCGCCTCCCGCCGGCTTCACTTGTGTTTAAAAATAAAACCCAATTCTGCTGACGACTGGTTTTCTTGCCTCACCACAGGAAGTGGACTGGGTGAGTTCTCACATCACATGTTTAACAGAGGGCACCAAACAGTGTCTGTGGGTCACCTGCCCTCAGCTGGGAGGAGCCCTGCCTGCCCTGGAGCTGTGGAGGCACTTCCCCCAGCAGCCTTCAGCTCCAGGAAGGCATAGCCTACCGCCCACGTTAGGTCCCAGCTTCTCAAGAACTATTGAGGAGGCTGACTGTGGAATGAAATCAGTGACCTAGGCAACAGGCTCCAGGCTTGGTCACTCATAGCTCTGGCTTGTCCAAGACATCATCTTTAATCTCTTCCTCTTGCTTTGCTTCTTTCTCCAATCCCCATCTTTCTCTCTCCCCCTCCCCTCTCTCATTTCATTTCAAAGAGAAATGAAACAAAACAACAACAGAAGATACATCTGACCTCTTTGCTGTACTAAAATACTTATTAACTGAACTGTCCTAAACTTCCTTCTGCTCTCTAGCAATTGAGGAGCCATTTAATTGATATTTAAAATATGATCTCACCTCTAGAGTTAGGTTTTTGGGTTCAACAGCAGTGTACGTAGACTCAAATGAAGTTTTGGTTTTTCTAATGCAACTAGTTTAGCAGTCTCCAAAGGGAACTGCATGCACCCTAGAGTAGATAAAACAATCCACTGGAATACGGCTGTTTCCTATTTATTGTTTATCTAAAATAATAAGAAAGAAACCAAACATTACTAATATTTAATAAACAGACTGTCACTGGCACCCTCTGTCCGTGTGAATGTTAGGTGATCAGGTGAGCTATCCTTCTGAAGAAGGGCAAGTTCCAAGCAGCAAAGGGTTGATGGTGGGGC
>NW_016807324.1:83016-89096 GCF_001698545.2 Rhinopithecus bieti
CTGAGAAGGTTTTCCTTTCCTATTCCTACTGGTAACTGAAGTTATCTTTGGTGGTGATGGTGGGGGAGTGTCATGGGGAAGGGATAGAGCATTAGTTTTTGCAGTCATCAGGTGCCACTTCTATAATAAAAAATGTATTTCCAGTTTGAAAATAAACAACAGAAGAAATTTCACCAGTGAGTGCTCCTGGCACTCTATAAAAGATGTGTCATAACTACTTAGTAGAGTGGTTTTTTAGACCAAATTAGAAGGCATATGATAAATGGGAAGTGTGTGGGGGGGTATGAAATGAAAACATTTTAAAGCCAATACCCAACTAAAGAGATTTTTTTCATAAGCTAGAGATATGAAATTTCATTTTCAGTGTAAATATCACAGCCAAGCCAAGTTACTGGGATTTTTTTTTTCATTTATTTCTGACATTTGCCACCTCATGTATAAACTTTAAAATGGTATATTGGCAAGATTTGTCACATAACAAATGTGTGTAATAAAGTGAGTGTTTGGAGGCCATTAGTCCACAAAGATATGTATCGGGGGAGGTAGGTGGGAAGGATTATAACTTATACACGTTTAGGCTTATGTGAGGGTGACATAAATATAAATGATGAGAAAGCCATTCTCCCGCTCAGGGCTTATCAGACATGATAGTGCAAACCAATATTTTTTTGAAAACAGGATTATTAAGTCAGATAGAAAAATGGTATCTAAGCTCACTTTTTAATTTAATTTTTTTTAAAGGAACCGAGCACTGTCCCACACTCTGCAGGGATTTCTCAGGCATAGGGAGAGGGCCTTCAACAGGACATATCAGGGGAGAGTTACCACCTAGGAGTTCTTAAAAAAAAAAAAAAAAAAAAAAAAAAAAAAAAGCAAATGAGAAGAGTCTAGCTCCCTAGTGGAGGTGTGGAGCATGAGGAGGATGAAGCAGTGAGGACCCCTGATGGAGTCGCCCACTCACATGGCTTGACTGTCATTTATGGCCCTAAAGAGATCACTTGAGTCTGTCCATGAAGACCCTGTCATTCTGGAAGACCTCACTGCAGCCTCAGGAAGCAGTTGTTGAGAGAAGCCATGCAAACTGTTCCACAGGGAAGTGGGGGAGAGGGGATGGAGGAAGGGGGAGGAGGTCAAGGAAACCAAGCGAGACCCAGGAGGCAAGGTGGTGGTGAGACAGAGGGGCTGTGGCTGGCCTTGCAGCCCCCTGCAGATATCCCCTCTTGTATGGAAGAAAAGCATTGGGAGTATCACCCAGGCTTAACCCCACCATCCGTCTTGTCTTCCCCAGTACAGTCCCTGCTGAAGTCTCCAAGGGAGGTGGGAGGGGCTGGTGGTCTCCCCTGACATCAGCCTCGAAAATGAGGGATGTGACTCATCAGGGTCATTTCTAATATGGGACTATTCTAAGACTATTTTTCATTGAAATGTAGAAGTGGTTTGAACGTTTGTAGGTATCTACAATGCTAAAGCACCATGTCTCACCCTGGGGAAGAGGTAAGAAGAGTTGGCAAATGAGACTCCTCTTTAAAGAGACCTGAGTCCAGCCTCCAAGGGACAAAAACATAAAGGCCCACTAGAGACACCTGTAACATCAGGGCCCTTTCATGACAGAGCTATTAGGGATGCAAATGGGAGCTGACTAATGATAAACACATGAGCAAAGCTGGGAGCTCTGGACTGCATGGTACTGGGAAAGGAATAGTAGAGGGGTTGGGGAAGGCCAGGAGTTATTTCTTCTGTTTACCTGAAGTGTAGTTATCCTTCCTTTTGATTTTGAGGGACCCTAAATGAGTCTCTAAACCAGAGTGCCTAAGTTTATTTGATGGTAGATACTTCTCAGTGAATCTGTGAGTTGGTTCTACAGAGGGGCTCTAACATAAACTTACCAACACGGCCTCCCATTCTTACATCTTCCCTTCGCTTTTGTCACTCACACAATCTCTAGCCTTCCCCTGCCCCAGATTGGCAAAAGAGGGTGAGGGAACATTTGGATACACCACGGATATCTTTGTGACACGGAAGTGTCTCAACACCTTACCCAGAAAACATGTAACCTTAGAGACTAAATTGGAGAAGTGTGTGTGCATGCATGGTCTTTTTAATTTTTGTTTGTTTGTTTGTTTCATTTGCCTGCTCCTTCCCCACCAGCTGGCCTTTAATCTTATTCACAGCTCTTGAGTCTTCTTTGCAAATAATCACTCTAACTTTTAAAAGCGCAGGAAGGGCCAGGTCAGAAAAGTGACTCAGCAAACCACATAGTGTCATTTGAAAATCTTTTTTCCTGCTTTAGAAACTGAATTGAAAATTCAGTCACTTGAGCAACCCAGGCAAAGATCCCACAGCCCCACAGGGGCCTTGCCTCCAGATAGGATTTGCTTTGGGTAAAATTTCTAAGAAAACTCTTCCCATCACCAGGTCAAATATCTAATCTCTGTCCCCTCACGAGCATCCTTCCCTGTCACCACTTATTTTATATTATAAGGACTATACTTGTGTAACATGAAATTATTTCTAGTTGCACTTGGGAAATTGACTGTTTTAAGGAACTCTCTCCCAGGATGACTCGTTTTGAAAATGAAGAATCACCCCTCAATTTATCTTTAGTGTCAATTTGACTCAATAAAATTCACATCTACTTAGAGCAAGACATACCCATTTTCTGAAGGTGTGGCCCAGGCTTCTAAAAGGCAGTTTATTGTGTCTGCTTAGGACATTTTCCTGGTGGTTGTTTTATTTTAGAAGGGAGAAGTACAGCCCTGTTCTTGTTTGGGTACAATTTGGGGCTTGCCTTAGATGTTTCTGTAAACACAGGACCATCTTATTCTGATTTTGTTCAGTAAAGTGACACATAAAAAACTCAGGCACCATGAGGTACTTAAATAAAGCAGCAGGTATATGAAAATCACGCCTATTACAATTTATACCTAGTGTTTGATACCGAATAAACAGTCCGTACTTGTTGAATAAACAAGAGGCAACATCTCAGAATTGTTTCCCTTGTAATCAAGGAGGATGTGGGAGAAATTGTGTGAATAAATATGGGCTGTTCTCATAGAATTGATTTTTTAACGTAGGGTACACCTGAGGGTTCCCTCAAATTAAAAACTTTCTGGCTAACTAGTGTGAAAACTACAATATCTCTCACTACCCTGTCTCCTTGGCACCCGGTATATTTCTGCTTAAACAACAACCACCTCTGCAACCAACAGCAGTGAGAGAGTCTGAAATCTTGTCATTGGCCTTGCTTGCCTCCCCTCGGCAGACTCCCTGCAGAACTACTGCAGCCCTCCCTCTCTGCAGTGCCCCACCTCCACCCCAGATTCCTGATGACCAGGATACTTAGCTCTAGAAGCACCCAATTGTTTGCTGTCTCCACCCTTCCAAAAACAATCAGCTTTTCTCTCATCTGAGTTTTCCCCCCATCAGAGCCCCCATCTGCATTGCGGTCTTTGAATCTGGGTGCCTCCCTTAGAAGCATGCTCAAAATTCCTCTCCTCCAAGAAGTTGTTCTTGATCAAAATTAATCACTTATTCATGTCCCTAAATTCCCAGGTACCTTACTCAATAAGTATATTAATTGTAACTGGTACCATTATAGTTGTAACCGTGGGTCTGGTCCACAACCCATATGATGTCTGCCAGTCCCAGGATTATGTATCTGAGGGAACCAAGACGTGGGTTGCTAGAAGGTAGGATGCTGTATCTGTTACTTTGTTTTACCTTGCACACGTTTCTTGATTATCCTCTCTCAAGAGAATAGATAAGGTGTATAATCTTTATTGGGCGCAGTAAAGTTGGGAACCCAGTATCCAGTCCTGTACACGGTGTTGTTGATGCCTGGCTAGTTCTCTGGGTTGATCTTTTGAACCGATTAGGATTTGCTTACCTGAGTCAACTTTGCCACACAGGGTAGGTCCCTGGATATCCCCGCCTTGAGTATCCCTAGAAACAGGTGGCTGCCCACACAAGGGCCTCAAGACCCTGCCAACCTCCCGAACATTTCCTTAAAGGCGCTGAAATCCATCTCTCCCCACTTTAGACAGTTCTCTGAATGGAGAACATCCAAGGCCGCCGGCGAATTACAAATGTGTTATTTGGGAGGAAGGAATGCCCTACTGTAGTAGAGGTGCCTTTGCGCCTGGGGGCGGTGTTGCCAAAAGGGAGAAGGGGGTTGCTGGGAGGAGATGGGGGGACGCCAGAGTCAAATTACCATCTTCTTAATTGCCAAGTGCCTGCTCCACTCTGAGCCTTGGACGAACTGCTCTATTCCCAGGCAGCCAGCAAGCGTAGAGTGCAGGCTTGGTGCAGTGTGTCTGTGTGTTTTAAATTTTATTGTTTTGGTTGCGGTTGTGTCTTGACAATAAAGGAATCCCCTCAGAAATGCTGCCCTTGGAGGCCGAAACACTAACCCACCTACCCATTGTCTTCTTCCCCCCACGCAAGGGAAGGTGGTGTTGCCAGACGCTAAGTGGGAGTAGCTCCTAAGTAACCTAGACGCTGATTCAGGCCCGGGTTGTGCTGGACCAGAGCCAGGGAACTCCGGGGAGACTCCCCTGTCCAAACTGTGGAAACCCAGCGTTACCACTCGACTCAGGAATTTGCTAGTGCCGTCGGTCTGCGGACTTTAAAAAGTGGAATGCGTGGCGCCGGCTCCGCTTCTGTCTGGGATTTATGATTCCTTTCCCGCAGTGTGGAGACTAGGCTGGGCGAAGCCCACTCAGCTGTTTGTTGCGCAGACCTTTCGAGAAACATAAGATCGCTGAGGGCCCCTGGGAGTCCAAGAAAGAAAGCTCTTCATCTTGTTCCCCAACCCACAGAGCAGTGCGCCAAGTAGCAACTCTTTAAGCCCTGGACCACCAACCAGCCCACTCCCCGAAGGCAGACGGGCTCGGGGCGTTGTGGCTTGATTTGCAGGTGGTTAGGTGGTTGTCGTCCGCAGCGGGAATGGACGCTGCGGAACCCTAGCGGTCTTCCACTCAGCCCTCCCTCGCGAAGCGCAACAGCTTGGCGTCGGGGAGCCAGGACTGCGTTGTTGGCGCCGCAGCTGGCCAAGGTAAGGAGTGCATTCCCACCTGTCTCTGTTTCTCTGTCTCTCTGTCTCTCTCTCGCGCGCGCGCTCTCTCTCTCTCTCGCTCGCTCTTTCTCTCTCTCTCTCCCTCTCCTTCTGTGTTTGTGTGTGTGGTGTGTGTGTTGAAGAGAGAGAGTGCGCGCGCGCGAGCTGGGAGTAAGGGGGAGTCTGGTACTGCTGGGCTCTGGATTCGGACCAAGTCCTTGGCCTCATTTGTACCCCGTTGTAAGTAACTACGCCCTTAAAAATGAAAAAGTAAATTCTTATACTGAATATGCAAAACCACTGAGGATACGGATCTTTCTACCATCCAGGAGATAACACTTTCTGGGGCCCCTCCGGTGTACGAGTTTTGTTGACACCGAGTCTTCTGCGGGCAGTAGGGAGATTATATAGGGGGTTCCATCTTCTCCCTGCCCCCTCCACTCGAGATGTTCCCGCAAATTCATCGGAGAAAACCTGAGCAGACTGGTGGCAGGAACTGCGGGACAAAGGGATTTTGCAGAATGTAAAGTATGTTGGAAAGAGCGAATTCGATTTGATTGAAGTGTACCCGAGGCGAATTTTAAAAGATTAGGTGGGATCATGATTTTACAATCCCCTCCCGCTCTCCGGGGCTCCAAATTAATTTCTCCGCCCAGTAAAATCGTAGGGCTTGGGAAGATGCCTAACAGCTGAGGGGGACTGGATTTGTTTTTTGTTTGTAACTACCAAAAAGCAGCTTCAAGCGGCAGCCAAGTTGGTGCCGAAGGTAGCTGTCCCCAGTTTCTGTAAGGAAAGGAGTCGAAGGATGCCCCTCCCCCTCCATTCCGCCCTGAGAGGAAAAGCGCTACTTCAGAAGATGCGCGGGCTCGTGCTGGATGTTTCTCGCGCTCTCACTCCTGTACCTTACTCCCTTTTCACACTCATGCACATTCCGTGCATTTGGAGCAGAGTAACAATCAAATTCAAAGAATGTTGATCCTGCCGCTGCAGAGGGCAGGGCTCGGCTGTCTTGAGTGAGTCCTCAGGC
>NW_016807324.1:89502-93248 GCF_001698545.2 Rhinopithecus bieti
GCCCCCCGCATCAGCGAGGTGCAAATCAGGCCCCTCCCAACTGCATCTCTAAATTTCAGGGCAGCTTCAAGAGAGTTGGGAGGGGGCGAAGACCCTGCTTCTTCTAATTGTCGTTAGTTGTGAGCTCTTAGAAGTGACCAGGACTTTGCAAAGAGGGAGTGTCGAATGGAAAGCTAAGGCGCAGGTTGCAGGGAAGTGTTTTGATCCTCAGATTGCTGGGATTTACTACCCGACTGCAAGTCTGTAGACACACGCACACAAACAGGCACACACCCGCACTCCGGGGCAGAGATACTCCGACGCAAGCTTGGCGCTCCGATCTCCGCACGTCGCTCCCGCTGCAGCCAGGCCGCTCCCCTGGGACTCTGGTCCATAACCCAGACGCTGGGGCGCGAAGACCACCCCACCCATGCCCCATTTCCCGCTCTCTGGCTTTTGGGGCAGCCGGGGCGTTCACAGTCCAGAGGCCAGCGCACTCACCCCCTGCTGCCGCCGCCCGAAGGAAAGGCCGCTAGACTTACCCATGGAATCGGGCAGGGACATGTCGCTGGACCGCTGCTGAGTCAGGGACTGATGCATGGTGAAAACTGCCCGGTTGCCCCAGTCCCCGAAGCTGCTTCAAGCGCCCCCGGCTCTGGGCGCCCCGCAGAGCATCCTACTCCGCGGTTGCCTCTCTCGGTCCCTCCGAGAGCTGAGAGAGACTGCCTCTGGTTGCGAGCTGCAGCCCAAGTGCCGCCTCCCCCTCCCTTCCCCTCTTCTCCCTCCCTCCTCTTCTGCCTCCCTCTGCTCCGGGAGGCAGCAGCATTGGCGGTCCGTGCAGCCGCGTGCGCTTGCGCAAGACCCCCCCTCCTCCCTCCCCCTCAGTCTCCCCATCCTAGTTATCAACCTCCCAGCTTCCCAAGCCAGACAGGGAGCAGTTTTAGCCCCTTGGGGCCAGGGCTGCGCAGAGAAAGAGGGGGAAGCTTCAGTCTGAAGCCAACCAACCTTCTCTGTAGTTGGACAAGGTCTTGGGTAATTATCCTGTTCTAGGATTTATAACTGGGGAGGGGGTCAGAGTCAGAGGTTCAGAGCTGAGGAACACACACACACACACACACACACACACACACACACACACACACACACACTTGAGCAGGTCTGGTCTTAGTGCTTCCAGAATGACATAATGGAGCTGGAGATGATCCAGAGAAGGGCCACTCTATAATCAAAGGGATGGTGTGTGTGTGTGTGTGTGTGTGTGTGTGTGTGTGTGTATGTGTGTGTGTGGGGGGGAGGGGCTGACATATGAAGATAGATTAAACAAATGCAGACTCTTTAGTCTAGAACGATGAAGGCTGGGAAGGGATGTGACCAGAGTGTATAAAATTATGCAGAGACGGAGAGAGGGAGCACAGCCTTATTCACCAGATCTGAGAATTCTAGAACCAACGGCCCCCAATCTTTAGCTAGAAAATTCAGCTAAAGTATGACTCTGCACCAGAACCCCAGCTTGTACTGTTCAAGTGCTTTTATATCAAGGATCTTATTTTCTCATCATAACAGTCATGCAAGGGAGGAAGAGGAGTTATCAATAACCCCATTATGCAGAGAAGGAAACTGAATCTCAGAGAAGGGAAGAAAATGTCCTGTGCCCACTCAGCTAGTAAGTGGCAGAAGTGAGAGCTAGAACCTAGATCTGTTGGACTCGAAGGTCAGTGTTCTTGCTATGGTGGCTGAAAAGAACTATTATTCTCTATAGCAAATGGAAAACCTAAGGAATTCATTAGCTCCAAAAGATGCAACAAGATGAAAATGCAAGTAGCTTTGGAAAGAGTGAAAGTAAAGTCATGGCTGACAGATCCACTGTGGATTACTAAGGGAAACTGGGGATGAAGTGGGAAAGTCACTGATCTTGGAAGACAGCCAAGTCCTTCTTGAACCTATCCTTTTGGACCCCATTAGGATATTGGGCTTGAAGCACCTTGTGGTTGGACCAAAAGGTGGTTCGAATGTTCTCAAAACAACTGGAGGACAGAATGAGGCCTCCTTGGAGTGCCCCCAAGACATTTGTCTGGTGGCCAGGGGAGGTGGAGAGTGAACAAATGGGTAACAGTGGGCTCCACCTCCCTCTGGAAACAGCCCTGGAAGCCTAACATAGCTAAGGGAATATACCTGTTTGGAGGTGCCCATTCTGTCCCATTGAGGAGCTCCCAGGCTCTGCTTGCCAGGTCTCCTTCCAACCATCTCCTCCTGATGGTTGCTGCAATCCTCTCTCCATGTCCCCGTAAAACCCAAATTAAATCAAGTGTAAAACTATTCTAAGAGTCAATGGGATGAAGAAGAGTACTTGGCTCTTTCCAGATCTGCCTTGCTAATCTACTGCAAAGCTTTGTTTTTCTTATCCAGGAAATGGGACTGAAGGCCCTTGCCCTTTCCCATCTTCTGAAGGAAGAAAATATGTTTCTTGAAGGTTAAAAGGAAGCCCTTTTAAGAACTTGGGCACCCCAGGGGCCACGTTGAATGCTGTGTCAGGTATTATTAGCAGCCCTACACTATAGATGTGGTTTAGAAATCTGTGATATATGTCCTAGATAGAGACAAGATGCCTACTATTGTAGATGTGTGTGTCTTAAGCCTGCTTACCTTGTGTCAGGCTCTCCGTAAGCTCCACAAAGGCAGAGAGAAATCCTGTATTTGTACTTCTGCAATGATTGTCTTTGAGTCCTGTTTACTTATCTCTTTCTCCTCTCATTCTAAATATCTCATATTTAATGTGGAGGACTCCTGCAACCAGCACTGATTTCTCAGGAGTGCTTGCTAATTAATATATTTTGTTTCTGTGAAAGTAGCCTGAAAGAAAAGAGGTTTTACACAGGCTCTAAAGACTATTTAACACCTTCTTTAGAGATCCTTGGCTCCCCTATAGCAATCACACAGCGAGAGATCCCTAAAGAAGCCAAATAAAAACTTGTTACCATGCTGGTTTTGATGGACAGATCGAGGCCTTTTCAATTCAGGGAGAAACACACTACCCACCAAATGATGCAGAGGGCATGTGTAATTTGACCTTTATAATCCCAAAGACACAAACTAGTGAGGTACCTTTAATGGGAATGAGCTTTGCTTTCTCAACATCTGTATTCCTGAATCCTGCTTGAAATTGAACATTATTTATAAAGTACTAGGAATTTATAAAGTACTAGAGGAGCTGGCTATTTAAAAGAACCGCATATGGTATGTTTCTTTTGTGCCGTCTCTTGGGGTGCCTTATGGGACTTGGAGCACAGCACACACTCAGTCATGTTAAAAATGACTTTGAGACCAGTAGCAGTGACAATAGCAGCAGCTGCAGCAGCTCGCAGCTCTGAGAGTAGTCTCCCCAGAGATGGTGTATTTATTTGGAGAGAGGATCGGGAAAAGGGGAGGGACTAGAATAGGAACTAGGGGGAAAACCCCCTACATTTTAACTAAGCCCAGTACATACACCTCTTTTCCTCCAAAAAAAGTTTATTTTAACTTAGACTGAACTGGATGATTAAAAAGCAAGAGGCAATGTTTCCTGGGCTCCATTCTGATTTTCTTCATGTCAAAACACATGTGGAGTTTATACATAAATAGGTTTGTAATAAAACTTACCGATAGGCAAGCCACCTAGATGAAGAAACAGGTCTTTCATGCAAGTAAAGGCTACTGTAAAACTGCTTGGTTATTGAGGATTTTTGCATCGATGTTCATCAGGGATATTGGTCTAAAATTCTCTTTCTTTG
>NW_016807324.1:96584-107665 GCF_001698545.2 Rhinopithecus bieti
AAAACCTGCTTGGTTAGCTTTTGGTAAAAAAAGAAATTATTAAAATGCCTTAAAATAAATCCTTTTCATAGCAAGCTTAATCAAGCATACAGTGATGCCCTAGGTTGCAAACTGCTTTATAGCATCAGGAAATGTTTGCCAATGGGGCTGTAGCCTACTTCTTTCCATCTTCTTCAAACCTATGATGAGCATCCTCCCCAGCAACCTTCAGACCAGTAGAAAAATGCCAGATGGTGCTCTGTATCTAACACATTCTTCCTGGGAAGAGCCATAGCATTCAATTATCTCCTTATTTTGCTGACCAACTTGACTATTTAAATTACATAGTATACCTTTCTGATTCCAAATCTGGGAATGTGGGCTAGAGAAATGTCTACATGTATACACACACATACATGCATACATGCATATTTAAAATGGTGGCCATACAGGTATTCACAAGTGCACATACATATACACATCCCAGCTAGTGTCTCTATGCTCTAGTATCACCATCCAACTCTCATTTTCCAGACTTTGGTTCATCAAAGGCAGAGAGAGACTTCAGAATAATGGAGAGCCTCAAAGAGTCCAAACATCCTTAACTGAGGTTGGGGTGTGCCCACCAGACTACCTTATGTCAATGCCTAGTACTCAGTGCCTGCACCACAAACAGGTGAATCTTCACTGAGGAAAACCATAGTTAAGGGTGTTGCCTGATTCTCATTGCCAGCTGGTCTTTTTCTTTGGGTACCAGGAAAATAACCACAGCTCCAGAGAACAGCATTGGTACTTGTCTTTACTTTGTTATTGATTTATTTCTATTTTGCAACCTGTGTTAGTTACCAAACACTGTATAATAAATGTTTTCCAATGTCCGTAAAGAAAAAAACTTTGATAATATGATTTAAAATGAATGGAACATAATTTATTTACCATTTCACTGTTATTGAATATTTTCGAGATTGCCAGTTTTTTAACATTGTAAACAATGCAATGAACTAAACCTTTGCATCTTTTTCACCATAGGATATAATACTACCATGGAATTATTGGTTCAAAAGTTCCAAACACATACTTTTAATTAAACATTTTTTTATCAACACACATGTAACAAAATGTACAGACTGATGTATTTTAACACACACACACACACACACACACCCTTGTAAACCACCACGCAGATTAAGATATTGAACCTTTCTAACATCTCAGATGGCTCTCTTGAGCCCCCTCCCCAGTCAATAACTCTCCCAGAGGTAACCACTATTCTGATTTTATCATCAAGTCAGAATATTTTAAGGCTTTAAAATGTATTGCCAAATTGCCCTCCCAAATATTTGTAGCAAAGCACATTCCCACGATCAGTATCTGAAAGTGTCTGGGTCCCCACAACCTCTTGATTTTACCTTGAAAAGGAGATGTTTAACACTGAAGACACACCAAATTGCAGTCAGCTACAGGAAGGGCTAGTCAAGAAGCTGAAGTTCAGTTGGGCACAAGGCATCCAGTGGGAACCACAGATCTAGGAGGCAGAGGCCGAGGCCGAGGGCAGTACCAGGGTAGACAACACTGTCACAGCCCATAAGTACAGTCATGTGCCACATAACGATGTTTTGGGCAACAATGGAATGCAGATATGAAGGTGTTCCTATAAGATTATAATGGAGCTGAAAAACTCCTATCACCTAGTGACATCAGAGTGCAATGTGTTACTCATGAGTTTGTGGTGATGCTGGTGTAAATAAGCTCACTGTGCTGACAATCATATAAAAGTGTAGCATATACAATTAGGTACAATCCATAATACTTGATAATGATAATGAATGACTAAGTTACTGGTTTATGTATTTCCTATACTATACACTTTATCATTATTATAGAGTGTACTCCTTCTACTTAAATATTTTTAAAAAGTTAACTGTAAACAGCCTCACACAGGTCCTTTGGGAGGTATTGCAGAAGAAAGCATTGTTGTCATAGGAGATGACAGCTCCATGCGTGTTATTGCCCTTGAAGACCTTCCAGTGGAACAAGATGTGGAGGTAGAAGACAATGATATTGATGATCCTGACCCTGTGTAGGCATAGGCTAATG
Source organism: Rhinopithecus bieti (assembly GCF_001698545.2). Lineage (NCBI taxonomy): Eukaryota > Metazoa > Chordata > Mammalia > Primates > Cercopithecidae > Rhinopithecus > Rhinopithecus bieti. The sequence goes on from NW_016807324.1 coordinate 98,661, forward strand.
TGTGTGTTTTGTCTTTGTTTTTAAGAAAAAAATTTTGAAAAGTAAAGAAAAAAGAATAGAAAAAAGCGTATGGAATAAAGATGTAAAGAAATAAAATATTTTGTACAGCTGTACAGTGTGTGGTTAAAAGTGTTATTACAAGAGTCAAAAGTTAAAAAAGTTTATAATGTACAAGTTACAGTAAGCTAAGTTTAATTTATTGTAGAAGGAATAATCTTTTAAAATAAATGTAGTGCCCCCTAAGTGTACAGTGTTTATAACGCATATAGTAGTGTACAGTAATGTCCTAGGCCTTCACATTCCCTCATAATAGGATACAATACTACCATGAGTCACTCAGTGACTCACCCAGAGGAACTTCCAGTTCTGCAAGCTCCATTCACGGTAAGTGCCCTATACAGGTGTACCATTTTTTATCTTTTATACTGCATTTGTACCGTACCTTTTCTATATTTAGCTATGTTTAGATACACAAATACTGACCATTGTATTACAACAGTATTCACTACGGTCACATGCTGTACACATTTGTAGTCTAGGTGAGATAGGCTATGCCTTATGGCCTAGCTGCGTAGTAGGATATACTATCTAGGTTTTGCCTGATAGCCTAGCTGTGCAGTAGGATATACTATCTAGATTTGTGTGAGTACACTCTATGATGTTTGCACAAGGACGAAATCACCTAACAACACATTTCTCAGAAGGTGTTCCTGTCATTAAGCGATGCATGACTATACCTTAGAAACTTCCAATTGCTCAGGTGTTTTCACTGTCATATTCATTATTATTATCTGGTGCAAATACTCAAAGTCTTTCTTATATTCAACCTTTACAGTCTCTATAATGATCACTTAATTATGTCTGGTACATAGTTGGCATTTAAATACTTGTTGAACATGTTTTATTTATTTTTATCTGTTGCTTTATTCTACCTACTAAATAAGACATGACACAGTAAAAGTTCCCAAAACTGCAGAGGTGCTTGATGCAGCAAAGTACTCCTGCTCCACAATTCTACTCTCCACAGATAACAACGCTTTACAGGTTTGAATGCATTTTTCCACATTTTTTCTTCATGCATACTTTTACCTTTGTTTGTTTATTTTGAGAGTTAAATGCTCTAAAAAGCATTTTAAAAGTAAACTTGCTAAATAATGAAATAATAAATATTTTTATTAAGCCTTGTAAGTTGCATTTAATAGCTTTCAAATACACCACATCAAAGTCCATCTTCAATCAATCAAACCCAATAGTAGTTCCTTCTTGCAAAATAAAATTCCCTCCAACTTACATTATGATACCCACTTAGCTCTCATGGGCAGGGAATGGAAATTACATCTCCTTTCTGATCACTGTTGTGTAAGGAAGAGCATCAGGACAATTACATAAAATGAATATAAAGAAATGATTCTGATTTCAAAGTACATTGTTTGGAAGCATTAACAAAAACAAAAATGATTCAGGTATACACACTTTTACTGAATTTTTGATAGGAAAGCACTGAAAACAGTCCATTTTCTACTACAGAAGGGAGGTAGTTTATTTTTAAGATTAGTCTTTGTTTTCCACAGAATTTCACATATTCCTAATTTGAAGGCATAAAACAGCAGCAGAGAACCATAATGCATGAATCAATGAATACACTAGGGACATGGTGATGTTCAAGAAGGCTAGATAACTTTTTTTGAATTTCAAAATAAATGTAACCGAGATTAATAACCACAAATGTTAAGGTTAGAGTGAGATCAGTCTGTAAGAAGCATAATTAACATTTTATACTGCAAACTATTTACTGAAGGAAAACATCCATACAGAAAAATTCACCATATGTATTACTTTTAAATCAAGGGAAAGGGAGAGGAGATGAGTAGCCTTAAGCCCGCAGGAACTGGGTTGGGGATCATTTGGGGGAACCTCACTGTTGAGATGCTATGATTTACCTGCCAGAGAAAACAGTTGGTAGGGATAGTAGAATAGGATTCAGTTAAGCTGTTTCCTTCCTTTAATTAATGACAGAGCTCAGTATATCCTTCTCCCTTATCCCCATCAAAAAACATTCATTAAACACCTAATTAGATGTGACACTGTTGCAAGTGAGGGTGCATGTGTCCAGCTGCTTGGTTCAGGCTTGCACTGAAGAGGATTTCTGTGTTCAGTAGTTTTTAGGAATCAATAAATTTGCTACCAGTTCAAACTGCTCCACAGAGCTTTTAAAAATGTTTACACTCTGTGACCCAGTAATTCCACTTCTGGGAATCTGTCCTAAGGAAAGAGAAATCTCGACTAAGATTTATGTGCAACAATGTCCGTGGCAATGTTATTTATAAGTTAAGAAAATGGAAAAAAAAACCTGAAATGACAAAAATTAGGAGAACGATTAGCTAGATGATACCATAACCAAATGATTCCATGTGTTATATAGCTATTTAAATTATATTTCAAATATTTAAGAACACAGAAATATATAAAATAATGAGTGCAAAAGTAGGCTAAGAACTGCATGTATAGTTTGATCCCATTTTGTTTAAAATTGTACATATATACAGAGAAAAATGACTAGAAAGAAACTCAAATATTCACTGTAGTTATCTCTGAGTAGTGAAATTACAGGAGATTGGTTTCTTTTTTATACTTTTCTATATCTTTCAAATACATTCAATGAGCATGTATTATTAAAAAGCACAAACCACTTCAAATTCTGTTTTACAAATGAATTAAACAGGTGAATGTTTAATAAATTGCACTGTGTCTGTCCTGCAGTGTGAGCCTGGGGCTGCCCAGGACCCACCTACTTTGGTCGCTCTCTCTCTCTCTCTCTCTCTCTCTCTCTCTCTCTCTCTCTCTCTCACACACACACACACACACACACATACACACACACAGCTCTTCTGTCAGTCTTTCTTGCCTGAATGCTAGTTTCAGGCAACATGTCACCTCTCTCAAGGGAATTTGTACTTCTTTATCATTGTATGATTAACGCTTGTTGGTGCTGGCAGGTGGGCAAGTACTTTTTCTGGTCTGGCTTTGTCAATGCCCCTAAAATTACACCGGTAGGGGGCTGTCTACTCTGTGGATTGCCTGGAAGGAACAGCTTTCTGGGTAACTGATCTGTCTAGGAAGATAGAAGAAACTCTGCCTAGATGGGAGGAGAGGAGGAAATTTGGAGGTAAAACAGAATAGAGAGAGGAAGAAAAATCAGCAACTGTGCTTATTAGAGAGGATTCCTTTGGTAAGGCTATATTTTAGTGTGTTACTGTTTATAAGAAATACAGTTCAATTGGACCTGTAAGAAGTTCTACTGAAGGTGAAATGCACCTAAATTCATGCCCACTGCTCAAATCTGCTCAGGAGGTTGGAATCCTGCAATAACGAGAAAGGGGCTGTTAATAAAGGCTATTGTCCTTTAACAAACACCCAATATTACAAAAGTAAAATATGCACACAGATTTCAAACAATACAAAATTGTATAAAATAAAAAGTGAAATTCTTTCCCTCCCCAGTGTCATTCTTCAGAGGTAACCTCTATTCTGATGTATATTTTCCCAAGATTTTCCACTTTTCCTATGTATATATAAGTATACGCATACACACATACAGTTACACACATAGTGAAGAAAAATGGAAGCAAACTATAAATATTATTCTGCAAGTTACTTTTTAAGAAATCCAATACTATTTCATAAATACATTTTCCGTGTCAGCATATATAGGTTTGTCTCATGTTTTTTAAGCTGCTGCCTAACATTCCATTGTGCGAATCTTTCAACTTACTTGAGGAACCTCCATGGGTGGACATTTAGTTTAGTTCCAGTTTTTCATAGTTACAAGCAATGTTGCAATAAACATCCCTGTACATATACCATGGAATCAATTTAAAGGAAAATTTTCTTTCTATCAGCTGTGCATTACCTAACCATTTGCAATTAGTTTCCTGGGCTCTGGAGAACAGTTTTTAATGGCTATGCGAAATGTTCTGTCGTGTCCCAAATGATCCGAGGCATCCCTTCCAATTAAGTTGCAGTCTACTACACACTGCATTTTAAATTACATTATGCTTTAAGGACAGGGCACTGTCTTACATTATTGATACAGTGTTATAATGTTCTGTCTTAGTCCTTATGCCCTAGACTTGAATGGGCACCGCCTGAAGAGAGTGGGCAGTCAGAGGCAGCTGGTACATGTCACCAAGGGTGGCCCAACTCAGCCCAACACAAATATGTGATTGTCCCTCCTCCGATTACATCCAGCATCTTTTCACCACTTCTGGCAGGAAAGCACAACTAGAGATAAGGCACTTTATTTGCCACCTACCAGCTTGGGGGAAAGGAAGATGGGACCACTTACACTAACAACTGAATTGGTGCAGGAGACCAGGCTGCTTTCAGCCCCTCTCCCATCCTGTCTGCCTCCCCTTACCCAGGTGTTCATTGTCTTCAACATGTCCTCTGGCTGTTTGCAGGCCTTTTCTTTGACATCCTTCTTGGACATGGCCTCCTTAGCCATTGCCTGCACCGCTCCCCCCCCCATCAAAACGCATCTCTTTTTAGAACTCTCAATTGACAGCATTCATTTGTGTTAGCAGGACAGAAAGCACTTAAGGCGTGGCATCAGAAGACCATTTTCTAGCCCTGTGTTTTTGACCAAGTCAATTAATCTCTTTGAGGCTCCATTTAGACATCTGTAAAACGGGGATTATAGTGATATTTTCTTCACATAGTGGATGTAAAATGAAATGAAATGACATATTGGAAAGTACATTGAGAGCAAGAAAAAGTGCTCTGAGATTGTAAAATGCCATTATTACTTATGAATTCTTTCTTCCAGGTAAACCAGTTTTATTTTATTTTGATTAAACAAGGGATTTCTGAAGACTACAATGTTTTCACTGAGAGAAGTGCTTATTACAGTGAAAATGTCAGGCAATGCGAGCAGGCCAGTGGGGAAGCTATTTTGAGACGGGAAAACTCTTTCAGACCTTCAAATCCACATATGTAGGGGGTTGATGGTATCACCAAGGCAGAAGGCTGACCAGAGTCCTCCAGGTAAAAATACCAGAAAGGTCTCTGGTACAGTTTGCTCTCTTCAGGGAGAGAAAGGTTGGGTGGAGGGGGATGAGGACAGCATGGATTTCTGTGGGCTGGCCTGAGGACCTGTCCTTCCTAGGGAGATGTGTTCTAGCAACTGTTTGGTGTATTTTTAAAGGTCAGAGAGGCTTTGGCTCTATAGGATGGAGTGGCTGTGACACCTGATTAATGTCTGTGCAGTACTTTCCAGAATGAAATTTAATCAGCAGAATGATTGCAGCAAGCAGCTGCCTGGAGGAAAATGATCCTGTTCTAATGGTGGCTTGTTTGATATGTTGGCATTGTAGTGGGGCACGTACATTATTAGTCCAGCCCAGGGGGCCCAAACTAGGATACTGGATCAACTAGTAAGGAAATACAGCAAACAGCAGCACCCACTCCATGGCTCTGTGTAAGGTCATCACCGTCAGATTGTCAGTTCTTCCCCACTTCAAGGACCTTTACTGTCAGCCTCCCTCCCGCCCCCAGGATCTTCTTTGTCAGCTCCTTTATCCCCCTCCTATCATTATCCATTCCCTGAGTCCCTTCAGATCCATCACTCCCACCCCGGTTTCAAGGCCTTCGCTGACAGCTTCCTCCCAACACACACACACATGCACAAGTGCATGCATACATTTCTCGCCTATCTCCATGGGTGTTCTCAAGACTTAAATGAAATGAAAAATGACCTCTCCTCATAAAATGACTGGAGTCTTCTGATCTAATTAACAATTCTTGAACTATTTTTCCCATCAGAAGCACAGAGGTTATTACACTGCCTTGCAAAAATTCTGTAGTCAGTATTATACTCCCTAACATCTAGGAAATACAGTGGAGACCTATTTGACTGCCATGTCCTACCACTCAAATGACATTGGGTGCATTTCATCCAAGCTGAGTATGCTGAACTTTGCTCACAGGATCTGTGGTATAAGATGTTTCCCAGTAGTAGAGAAAATCTGGATGAGCTAGTTACAATTTCTTACAAGTATTTGTTTCCCTAGTTTGAGAAACTTCCACCAAATCCCTCCAGAATGTACCCTAGGATCACCACAGGGACCTGACTCAGGATGGGGGCTGTGCTTGGAACTACTAAGGCCACAGTTTACAGTGGAAAAAATAGCTTTCAGGACCAAAAGAAACCAAACTGATAGGGCCATAACAACCCTTTCTAAATTCAAAGAAAGGATAGAGTAGTCTACTGCTCTGTGGGCAGTTGAGAGTGCTTCAAGATTCCTAGGCTTTGCGTGTGGTACCACCTCTGGGCTAAGGACACCATCAAAAAAGTAAAAACTGACAACCCACAGGATGGGAGAAAAAATTTTAAAACCATATATCTATATATTTGATAAGAAACTCTCTCTCATACATGTACATATATATAATATATTATAAACACATGTAATGTACATATGTAATAAATCAGAGATTAATTTATAATAGGAATTGGCTCATATGATTATGGAGGCTAAGAAGTTTCATGATTTGCCATCTGCAAGCTGGAGACCCAGTGGAGAACCAGAAAAGCTAGTGGTACAATTCAGTAAGAATCTGAAGGCCAGAGACCAGAAACACGGATGTTGAGTGCAGGGGACTATGAGTGTCCCTGATCAAACAGAGAGTGAATTCACTCTTCCTCTACCTATTTGTTCTATGTGGGCCCTCAGTAGATTGAATGATTACCCTATGTGGGTGAGGGAGATCTTCTTTACTCAGGTTACTGATTAAAATGCTAATCTCTTCCAGAAACACTCTTTCACAGACACACCTAAAAGTTCTACCAGCTATCTGGGCATCCCTTAGCCCATTCAAGTTGACAGATAAAAATTAACCATCGTGCTAGGGAAATGCAAATCAAAACCATGAGATACACTCATGATCGTATAGTTAGGAAATGCAACAAACAGCAGCACCCCCTCCATGCCTCTGTGTAAGGTCATCAAGAGGATGAATGTTATAAAGACAAATAATAAATGCTGGAGAAGATGCGCAGAAATTAGACCCTTATACATTGCTGGGTGGAATGTAAAATGATTAGAGCCACTTTGTAAAACTGGCAGTTCCTCATAATGTTAATTACGGAGTTAAGATATTTCATAGATATTCCACTCCTAGGTATATGCCCGAGGGAATTGAAAACATATGTCCACAGAAAAACTTATAAATGAATGTTCATAGCAGCATTATTCACACACACACACACACACACACACACACACACACACACACACACACACGTCTCCTGTTGGTTCTGTTTCTCTGGAGAACCCTAACTAATACACCTAGTGACTAATGACATTGAGCATTCCTTCATTTGCTTATTGGTCATTTGTGTATCTTTGGAGAACTGTATATTCAGACCCTTTATCCATCTTTTAATTGGGTTATTTGTCCTTTTGTTATTAAGTTGTAACTTTTTTTTAATATATTCTAGATACAAGTCTCTCATCAGATACATGATTTCCAAAAATTTTCTCCCATTCTGTGGGTTGTCAGATTTTACTTTCTTAGTGGTGTCCTTTTAAGTATGGAAGTTTTAGCCGAGGCGGACAGATCATGAGGTCAGGAGATCGAGACCATCCTGGCTAACACGGTGAAACCCCGTCTCTACTAAAAATACAAAATATTAGCTGGGCGTGGTGGCGGGTGCCTGTAGTCCCAGCTACTTTGGAGGCGGAGCTTGCAGTGAGCCGAGATCACGCCACTGCACTCCAGCCTGGGCGACAGAGCCAGACGGGTGCAGCACACCAACATGTCACGTGTATACATATGTAACAAACCTGCACGTTGTGCACATGTACCCTAGAACTTAAAGTATAATAATAAAAAAAAAAAAGAACGGAAGTTTTAAAATTTGATAAAGTTCAATTATCTATTTTTTTCTTTTGTCACTAGTGCTTTTGGTGTCATGTCTAAAACTCCATTGCTTAATCCAAAACCACAAAGATTTGTGCTTTCGTTTTCTTCTAAAAGTTTTCTAGATTTAACTTACGCTTAGGTCTTTGATCAATTTTTTGTTAATGTATGTACGTGGTATGAAGTAGGGGGTCCAACTTCATTCTTTTGATGTGCATATTCAGTTGTTTCAGCACCATTTGTTGAAAACACTCTTTTATTCTCTCAATTGAATGGTCTTGGCATACTTGTCAAAAATCAGTTAACCGGCTGGGCGCGGTGGCTCACGCCTGTAATTCCAGCACTTTGGGAGGCCGAGGTGGGCAGATCACGAGGTAAGGAGATCAAGACCATCCTGGCTAACACGGCGAAACCCCATCTCTACGAAAATTACAAAATATTAGCTCGGCGTGGTGGCGGGCGCCTGTAGTCCCAGCTACTCTGGAGGCTGAGGCAGGAGAATGGCGTGAATCCGGGAGGCAGAGCTTGCAGTGAGCAGAGATCGCACCACTGCACTCCAGCCTGGGCCACAGAGTGAGACTCCATCTTAAAAAAAAAAAAATCAGTTAACCATAAATGTGACTTTTATTTTTGGATTCTCAATTGCATTCTATTGATCTATAAGTCTATCCTTATGCAGGTACCATGCACCCTTGATTACTGTTACTTTGTAGTAAGCTTTGAAATTGGTTAAGCGAGAGGCCTCTGCCTTTATTGTTTTTCAAGATTGCTTTTGACCGGGCGTGGTGGCTCACGCCTGTAGTTCCAGCACTTTGAGAGGCCGAGGCAGGCAGACTGCTTGAGCTCAGGAGTTTGAGACCAGCCTGGGCAACATGGTGAAACCCTGCCTCTACCAAAAATACCAAAAAAAAAAAAAAAAAAAAAAAAAAAAAAAAAAAAAATTAGCCGGACATGGTGTCAGGAACCTGTAGTCCCAGCTACTCAGGAGGCTGAGGTGAGAGGATTGCCTGAGCCTGGGAGGCAGAGGTTGCAGTGAGCTGAGGTCTCACCACTGCACTCCAGCCCGGGTGACAGAGTGAGACCAG
>NW_016807324.1:109594-111920 GCF_001698545.2 Rhinopithecus bieti
CAATTTTCTGTTAAAATTTATTCCTAAATACTTTACTTTTTTTTTTGAGACAAAGTTTCACTCTGTTGTCCAGGCTGGAGTGCAGTGGCACTATCTTGGCTCACTGCAACCTCCAACTCCTGGGTTCAAGCGATTCTCCTGTCTCAGCCTCCTGAGCAGTTGGGATTACAGGTGTGCACAACCACACTTGGCTAATTTTTGTATTTTTTTGGTAGAGATGGGGTTTTGCCATATTGGCCAGGCTGGTCTCGAACTCCTGACCTCAGGTGATCTGCCTGCCTCAATCTCCCAAAGTCCTGGGATTATAGGCGTGAGCCACTGTGCCCAGCCTACTCTTTTTTATGCTATTATAAATGCAATTATTTTATTACTTTCACTTTTCATTTTTCAGACTGTTCATTGCAAGTATATAGGAATACAGTTTATTTTTATCTATCTTTTATCATGGGACTTTGTTGAATTGATTTATTAGCTTTAATAGTTTTTTTGTGATTTCTAAAGGATTTTCTACATACAAGGGTATGTCATTTGCAAAGAGAGTTTTCCTTCTTCCTTTTCAATCTGGATGCCTTTTACTTATTTTTCTTGCCTAGTTACACTGGCTAGGACCTCCAGTACAATCTTGAATAGAAGCAGTGAGAGTGGACATCCTTGTCTTGTTCTGATATTGGGGAGAACGTTTTTAGTCTTTCACCATTAACTATGATGCTAGCTGTGGATTTTTTGTAGATGCCCTTTCTCAAGTTAAGGAGGTACCCTTCTCTTTTAGTTTGTTGAGTGTTTTTATTATGAAGGGTTTTATCAAATGCTTATTCTGCATCTGTTGAGATAATCATGCTATTTTTTCCTTTCTTCTATTAATATGCTGTTATTACAATGGTTGATTTTTATATACTGAACTAACCTTGCATTTCCTGTAATAAATTCCACGTGGTGATGAGGTATAATCCTTTTGATACATTGTTGGATTTGTTTGCTAGTATTCTGTTGAGGATTTTAGTGAATATATTTTAAAGGAATGGATATTGGTCTGTAGTTTTGTTTTGATGGCTTTTCTGGTTTTGGTATCAGAGTAATACTGGCCTCACATAATGAATTGGGAAGTATTCCCTTCTCTTGTATTTTTTGAAAGCATTTGACAAGGCTTGGCATTAGCTCTTCTTTTATTCTTTAAATACTTGGTAGAATTCACCAGTGAAACTATCTGATCTTGGACTTTTTGTTTTTGGTGGGAATACTTGATTACTGATTCAATCACACTATTTGTATAGTTCTATTCAGACTTTCTATCTCTTCTTGAGTCAGTTTTGGCAACTTTTGTCTTTCTAGAAATTTGTCTGTCTCATCTAGATTATCTAATTTGTTGGTATACAATTGTTCATAGTATTCTCATATATTTTTTAAAATTTCTGTGATGTCGATAGTAACATCTCCTCTTCTATTCCTGATTATATTAGTTCAAGTGTTTTCTCTTTATTTCTGGGTCAGCCTAGCTAAAGTTTTGTTAATTTTGTTGATCTTTCCAAAATATCAGCTTCAGTTTTATTGATTTTCTCTATTATTTTTATCCTCTATTTCATCTTTTCCTTTGTAATAATCTTATTTCCTTCTTTCTGTTTGCTTTGGATTTAGTTTGCTCTTTTTTCTAGTTTCTTAAGGTAGAAGCTTGGGTAATTGATTTCAGATCACTCTTCTTTTTCAATGTAGGCATTAATAGCTATAAATTTCCCCATAAGCAATGCTTTAGCTCCATCACATAAGTTTTGTATGTTGTGTTTTGTGTTTTCATTCATCTCAAAATATTGTCTAATTTTCCTTGTGATGTCTTCCTTGACTGATTTTTTTTTAGGAGTTTGTCGTTTAATTTCCACATGTTTGTGAATATCCTAAATTTCCTTCTGTAATTGACTTCTAATTTTATTCCATAGTGCTCAAAAAACATACTTTGTATGCTTTCAACCTTCTTAAATATACTGAGACTCAATTTATGGCTTAGCACATGGTCTAATTTGAAAAATATTCCATGTGCACTTGAGAAGAATGTATATTTTGCTGTTGTGGGGTGGAGTGTTCTAAAGATGTTTGTTAGGTCTAATTGGTTTGTATTGTTAGTCAAGTCTTCTATTGCCTTGTTGATCTACTGTCTGTGGGCTGCATGAAGCCCAGAAAGTCTTTGAATGCAGCCCAGAATGCAGCCCAACACAAATTCGTAAACTTTCTTAAAACATTATGAGATTTTATGGGCAATTTTTTTTAGCTCATCAGCTATTGTTAGTGTTAGTGTATTTTATGTGTGGCCCAAGACAACTCTTCTTTTCCAATGTGG
>NW_016807324.1:112409-160172 GCF_001698545.2 Rhinopithecus bieti
TTGTCTTAAAGTCTATTTTGTCTGGTATTAGTATATTTTCTCCAACTCTCTTTTGGTTACTGCATTAGTCCATTCTCACACTGCTATGAAAGAATACCCAAGACTGAGTAATTTACAAGGAAAAGAGGCTTGATTTACTCACAGTTCCACATGCCTGGGGAGCCCTCAGGAAACTTTCAATCATGACGGAAGGCAACTCTTCACAGGGCGGCAGGAGAGAGAAGTGCTGAGCAAAGGGGGAAAAGCCCCTTATAAAACCATCAAATCTCGTGAGAACTCACTCACTATCACAAGAACAGCATGGGGGTAACTGCCCCCATGATTCAATTACCTTCCACCAGTTCCCTCCCACATTTGGGGATAATGGGAACTACAATTCAAGATGAGATTTGGGTGGAGACACAGTCAAACCATATCAGTTACTGTTTGTAAGGTATGTCTTTTTTTCATCTTTTTACTTTCAAATTAATTATGTCTTTGAATCTAAGTCATGTTCCTTATACATAGCATATAATTGGATCATTTTAATTCATTCTTTCAATCTCTGCTTTTTTTTATTGTAGTGCTTAATCTATTTAAATTTAATATAACTAACAAAAGGTAGGTTTTGTGTCTGGCATTTTCAATTTGTTCTCTATGTGGCAGGTTTTTTTTGTTTATCAGTTCCTTCATTACTGCCTTATTTTGTATTAAATGGATAGTTTCTAACCTACCATTTTAATTACTTTGTTGTTTCTTTTGCCATTTTCTTGGTCACTTCCCTGGGGATTGCAATTAACATATTAAGTTAGAAAAACTAGTTGAAATGAATACTAACTTAATTTCAATATTGTACAAGAATGTTGTTCCAAAATAGTTCCATTCCATTCCTACTCCTATGTGTTGTTATTGTCGTACAAAACCCATCTTCATACATTGTATGTGTATCAACACATATTTGTCATGATTTCTTTATGCAGTTGTCTTTGTTTTTATTTTTAATTATTATTATTATCTTTGAGACAAGGTCTTGCTTTGTCACCCAGGCTGGAGAGCAGTGGCATGATCTCGGCTCACTACAGCCTCCAAGGTTCAAGCGATCCTCCTGCCTCAGCCTCCCTAGTAGCTGGGACTACAGGTATGCACCACCATACCCAGATAATTTTTGTATTTTTAGTAGAGACAGGGTTTCACCATGTTGGCCAGGCTGGTCTCGAACTTCTGACTTCAGGTGATCCACCTGCTTTGGCCTCCCAAAGTACTGGGATTATAGGCATGAGCCACTGCGCCTGGCCACAGTTGTCTTTTAAATCAAAAAAGATAAAAAGGAATGTGTTATGAGGCCTAAAATTAATATTATGTGCTGCCTTGACATGGCAAAATTGGCCTAACTGCAAATTCTCCTTCCCATTCTGTTTCCACAGATAAGGTCTTCTAGCCAAGCAACCCTCCTTATCATGCAGACCAGGCACAGTTCATGCTTATCCCTGAATATTAACAAAGATTTTCTCATTGACCAAATTCTACTCAGGCTCAGGCACCTCTGAACTCTTGTTCAGCTAGGCCTAACTTTTAGACTTCCAGGTTCATCTCTGCATTGTCCAATTTTAACAAGAATCCATAAAGTCAGTTTAACCAGAACCTCTCACCCTTGATATCTGATCCTTCCATATCTAATCAGGTTCTTCATTTCATCCTCCATCATTCCCCAGGTGATGATGTTTCATCACCATGGCCTGCCTTCAAGAAGCATCCTGCGAGGTTGGTTTAATCAGAATTCCTTTTGGCCTGGTGCAGTGGCTCATACCTGTAATCTCAGCACTTTAGGAGGCTGAGGTGGGAAGATCGCTTGAGCCCAGGAGTTTGAGACCAGCCTGGGCAATATAGCAAGACCTTACCTCTATTAAAAAAAAAAAAAATTCTTGTTTACCCCCTGATGCTTCCTCTTAGTAATTTGCTATCCACTGACCCCTACCCTGTGCCCTGGGTATAAATTCTCATTTTCTTATGCTGTATTGGGAGTTAAGCCCAATCTCTCTCACACACCACAAGATCACATTGCAGTGGTCCCTACACCTATCACGATACTCCTGAATAAAATCTTTACCATCTCCAACCAGTGTAATTTAATAATTTTTTTCTTTAAGAGTAGTGGGCTTTAGTTCCCTGCCAGCCCATAGAATTGTTTAAATGAACCAATCATATCCTCCCTCAGGAACCAAAGGCTACCCACCCTCTTGCTACTATAGAGCCTGCCTCCCAGAGCTCCTGGCTGTTCACTGTTCCAGATTGCAAACCTCTTGTGGCCCTGTGTATTTTGTGGTGTCCTTCTCTCCCAGGCTGTAAGTATATGTGACTAATAAACTACTGTCAATCTCATCTGTCCAGTGTTGGGTGTTGTGTTTTCAGCTATACCCATAACCCTACGGTGGGATCCCTCCCTCACCAATGGGGTGGAGGGGAAGTGATCAAAACAATTGGTGTCATAAACGGGATGTACCAACAATACCCAAGGACACCCGGTCAGCTTTAATTAACTGCTCATGACTAGTTAACTAGTTTAATGATATGGCAAATACTGCCTGGAACAGAATTGCTGATTGCTAGTGGACTTTGCTTTGGTTGGCATGGAACTATGTTTTCTTTGCCAGATGTTACCATCTCTTCCCACTCTAAATGCTATAATCCTCAAGACAAGAACTTTTGTTTGTTGACTATACCTTGGCAGGATGTGCCACTGGGTTTGGCCTGTGTTGGGCAGATAGTCTCTGAGGCTTCTGCCTGTGAAGGTGACAACACGGCATCCTAATCAGCTGACACCTGAGTCTCACTTACCAAAGGCAGAGCTGGAGCTCTCTGATCACTGTGTATAGCCTAGTTACCATCACTGGCTGCTTGGGACAGCCATGAAACTGTTCGTGATTGCGTACTCCCAAGATGGCCTTTGTAGAGTATGTGGAAAAGAAGAAGACCACCACCCTGCGGAGAATTAAACATGGCATTTTGGTTGTGTAATAGTCATTGTTGTTCAGGCAAGAGTTGCTTCTCTCCTGTGATACTGCTTCCGTTGCTGCTGTTGTATGTGCTCTCCTGATCTCCAAAGGTATTGAGGTGCACATCCATGGTGGCCCATGACCACACACTGATTATTTAAAAATGGGAAGGAGCATTTTGTGCTCAATTGCTCTCCCAATACATAACCCCTAGCCAATGTACCTGGGATTTGTTTAGTGCTGTTGCTTACCAGTACACAAAAGGGCTAATCTTGTGACAGCAGGACTTGATAGATTCCATCCAGGCCACAGATAAAATTATCTTACTGGATGTGGAACTCAACCCTGGAGAGACCAACTGGCATTCTCTTGAAGAGGAGGCCACCACCTATGAGTCGGGCCCCAGGAACCCAAACCTGTTCCCATAACCATCAAGAAGGGCTGCATCATGGTGATTGTGCAGACAGAAACTGAAAGCAGCAACTTTATATGACTATAAATCTAAATTATTACAAAGGAATTTTGGTTTGTTTGTTTGTTTGTTTGTTTTAGAGACAAGGTTTCCCACTGTCATCCAGGCTGGAGTATAGTGGTGCAGTCATAGCTCACTGTAACCTTATACGCTCAGGCTCAAGCAACCCTCCTGTCTCAGCCTCCTGAGTGACTAGGACTACAGACACACTCCACTACACCTGGCTTTTTTTTTTTAGAGAGATGGGAGTCATTTTATGTTATCCAGGCTGATCTTGATCTCCTGGCCTCAAGAGATCCTCCCCTCTCAGCGTCCCAAAGCACTGGGATTACAGGCATGAACCATTGCTCCTACCAATTATGAGGGGATTTTACAGAGGAAAAGTGTGGACAAAAGGAAGCCTGTGTGGGAGAAAGGGTGGGTCTGTAGCAGAATTGTGGTCATAGTGCTCTTCTCCTACGCCACTCTCCTGCTTATGCCTCTATTCCAATAAAGAGCTCAAATTTCAAGCTTGCAGGAAAAAAATTAACTGGAAACAGAGGTCCACAATTTGACATAATTGGATATTATTGACAAAATAATTTTCACAGCAAAAAGACAAAAAGACGCTGATTGGCTTTTGTGCCTCTACAAAATAGGTTCTGAATTAACATCAACATTTGCTGAAAGAACAAGAAAAAAGGAACAAAAAAGAAAAAAGAAAAGAATAATAAAAAATCATTTGCTGAAATGCACCAATTGGCAGACCTTCATGGACTTAATCAATACTGAGGCTCGAATTACAGTTACACATGGGGACCCATTATAGTTAAACAAGGTACCCCCTAAAATCTTAAGGGAGTTGCCAAATATGAAAGAGAGGACAAATAAGTATGCCTCACCTTAACCATCAGAATTAATATTTTGTCTAAATTCCTTATGGTCATAGTACTCATTATCCTAAAATATCCTGTGGTGGGCGAGGTTACTCTGACCCACAATAAATAAAGTTAAATTAAGTCTTTCACACTTAAAAACTGGTTAAACTAAATGAGATGCCATGGATCACCCCAGTTAAAATAGTTACTATGGCCCAATGTAACTTAAAATAGGTCTTCAAGGGTTAAAATTTATTAAGACCTAATTAGTGAAGGAGTGATTACCCCCACTGCTCCTCTATTTAGCATCTCAATGTGTCCTGTTCTTAAACCTGAAAAGAATGAATAGGGCCTCACAGTGGGTAGCTACAACCTCAATGCTATGATCTCATCCAAGGAGGCCCCCATACCCCAATACTCAATATTATTGCAATTACAGACTCATCCAATCAGCAACTGGTAAATATTGCCCTATTTTAGATTTGGATATATTCTGTTCAGTGCCTATTTCAATAGCCTCTCCATCGCATTTGTCTTCACCACCTAAAGGACACAATACACTTTTGCCAGGCATTGCCTGGCACATAATCTTTGCAGGCAAGATCCCAACTGCACTAACCTTTCTCTAGGGGCACACATATGACCAGGTATGACATTACACTGATGACGTCTTCCTCCAAGGGGATTCACTTGACACATTTATTAAGGACTTACAAATACAAAGGAGCTCACAAAAAGGGGGTAGAGCATTGCTCCACACATAGAGCAAAGCCCTGCCACCTCTATTAAATTCCGGAACATTATTTGGTAAACTGAAGGCTACTCTATCCCTGACATTGTTAAGAAAAAACTATTGATCCTTTTAGCACCCACAGTGTTAATATGTTCATCTTTTAGTACTTTTGGGGTTCTGGAAGCAGCATATTCCTCAGTTACAAATTTAATTAATTTCACTGATGTTGTTATTTGCAAATCAGCCCACCTTGAATGGATCCTTCTCCAACAAAAAGCTCTAGAATCTGTCCAAATTCAAATCAACAGGCACTCCTGTTAGTGTCCTCAGAGACTCATTCACCATAGAAGCTTTAGCAACCTCCTCTCATGTTTTCTGGGGTCTCTGGACCACCTATGATGAACATAAGCTGTCCATAGGCTTCTGGTGCAAGAAACTGCACTGTCCTTCTCAGACCTGCACTATATACCATTAGGGCAGCAATTGCTGGCCACATACTGGACTATCCTGAAAATCTAGGCTCTTGCAGCCCCTGTACCTGTAATCTTCTATACCCAGCTGCTCATTATGCCTTGTGTTATGGAAGCAGAAACTCACAAGCACAGCACAGCTACTGAGGCTTCTTTGCTACATAATGGAGCCAAATCTGGTCACTCTAGTAAATCTTACAGGAGGGACTGGTCTCCCATAGTTTCAGTCACTCGCTGGATGCCATAATGCTGGAGGAAGTCAACCCTTTCCCAGGCCCTTGGCTACCTGAAGAACCTCCTTAGGATCAACTGAGTGATCGGCAATAGAAATTCATACACTTTATGGATGGTATCTTGCCATCATACATGATGGAATTCAGCAGAATGTTCCTGCTTTTCCATCCCTTAACCAGAATGTCCCTGAAAAGAATGGGACCCAAGAGTCAGCACAATTAGCCACACTTCAGGCAGTCATCTTGACATTGAATGCCCTGCCAAAAAATAGTTCCATCTGGACATTTTTGCAAACTCTTGGGCCACTGCCTAAAAGTTGCCTCCTTTGGGGTAAAGAACTCTGGGAATCTCTTGCCTCATAGATGCCCAATCTGTAAATCAAGTTCACACACATCTCTACGTATACTAAGGCCACAATACATGGCCTTACCAGGATACTTTTTATCCCCTTTGGAGTTCCAGACATTTCTCATATTGGCAAAGGCCCTCATTTCACTTCTCGGAATACATAATGCTGAGCTCTTGAAGAAAGCATTCAATGGAACTTCTACCACCCCTATAGGTCCCAGGCAGCTGGTTTAATTGGAAGCGTAATGGGTTCTTCAGAGAACTCTTATTTAAGTTGATTTAAGTTGTAAAGTGACAAATGGACCCCCCACTGGGTGTCACTGTTGCCACAGACATTGATTAGTATAAATTCATGCCCCCTGGGGACATGCTTTCCCTGTACCAATACCACACAGGTCCCTCAAATGCCTTTATTGGCCACAAATGGGGATACCTCTAATGTTAATGTTTCTGATGACCACCTCACCATGTACCCATCTTTCTCCTGGTCAAGTGCCTACTTTGCTTCCTAGGAATGCTCTGCTTCTATTCCCCTCAAAGTTGCAGTGATCAACAAGTTTAAACTGATGTCAAGACATCAAGGGGTCAGTTGTGATATAAACCCTAAAATTAATAGTAAGTGCTGTCTTGACATCTAGAAAAATCAGGAAGATCTCAAATAGCCTAACTACAAGTTCCCTTACCCATTCTGCTCCTACTGATAAGTTACCCAAGCAAAAAGCTCTCCTTATCACGGGGACCAGACACAGTTGTTATTTATCGCTGAGTAGCAGGCCTCAGTTCCTGCCAGCCCATGCCATTATTCAAATGAGCCAATCACATTCTTCAGTGGGAACCAAGGATCACCTCATCCTCTTGATATTACAAAGTCGGCCTCTCATAGACCCTGCTTGTTCACTCTGATCCCAAATGCAAGCCCCTTGTGGTCTTGCATGGCATGTGTCTTCCTCCCCTAGGTCGTGAGTATATGTGACTAAAAAACTGCTGTTGATCTCATTTGTTCAGTGTCATGTGTGTTCAGCCATTTCCATAACCCTAGGTTGGAGATCCATCCTTCACCAATGGGGTAAAGAGGTGATTATCAAAACAAAGAGTAACAAAGAAAAAAATATACTTATATTGTCTTTTATATTAACTATGTAGTTAAATTTACTGGTTTATTTGCTTTTCATGTAGATTCGAGTTGCTATCACATGCTTTTCATTGTGGCCAGAAAATCCCCAATTTAGTATTTCTTGTAGGCAGGTCTGCCAGCAACACACAGTTTTGTTTATCTGGGAATGTCTTAATTTCTTTTCATTTTGAAGAGTTGTTTTGCTGGCTGTAGAATTCTTAGTTGAAATACTTTTATTTCAGCACTTTTAGTATGTCATCTTACTGCCTTCTGGTGTCCATGGTTTCTGATGAGAAATTAGCTGTTAATCTTGTTGAGTAACCCTTCTATCTAATGAGTCACTTCTCTCTTGCTGTTTTCAAGATTGTCATTTGACAGTTTGATTATAATGTGTCTAGATGTGGATTTTTTTTTTCTTTTTTCTTTTTTCCTTTTTTTTTTTGAGACGGAGTCTCGCTTTGTCGCCCAGGCTGGAGCTTTGTGGTGTGATCTCGGCTCACTGCAAGCTCTGGCGCCTGGGTTCACGCCCTTCTCCTGCCTCAGCCTCCTGAGTAGCTGGGACTACAGGCACCTGCCACCATGCCTGGCTAATTTTTTGTATTTTTTAGTAGAGATGGTATCTCACCGTGTTAGCCAGGATGGTCTCGATCTCCTTACTTCATGATCTGCCTGCCTCGGCCTCCCAAAGTGCTGGGATTACAGGCGTGAGCCACCATGCCCGGCTAGATGTGGGTCTTTTAAAGTTTATACTACTTGGAGTTCTTTTTGTTTTTTTGAATGTGTAGATTTGTGTTTTAGTGAAATTCAGAAAGCTTTCTGTCATTATTTCTTCAAATATACTTTTTCTCCTATTCTCTCTGTCCTCTCCTTCTGGGTCTCCTATCATGTCTATGTTGGTATGCTTGGTCATGTTCAACAGCTCTATGAGTCTCTATGCATTTTTCTTTATTTTTTCTTTTTGCCCTTCAGATTCAATACTCTCAATGAACGTAACTTTAAATTCACTAATTCTTTCTTCGATCTGCTCAATTCTGCTGTCATGTTCCTCTAGTGAGTTTTTCATTTGTGTTATTGTACTTTTTGACTCCACACTTTCCATTTCATTATTTTTATGATGTCTATTTCTTCATTGATAATCCCTGTTTGGTGAGACATCATTATTATACTTTCCTTTAGTTCTGTAGATTTGGGTTCCTTTATTTGAGCATATTTAAAGCATCTCACATAAAGTTTTTTGTGTAGTAATTGTGACGTCTGGGCTTTCTCAGAGATAATTCCTATTGACTGCCTTTTCCTACTGCCACCTTCCCCTAACACATGCCATTATGGTCCATACTTTCTTATTTTTCTTTGTATTTCTCAATTTTTTTTGAAAACTGAATATTTTAAATAATGCAATGTGGCAATTCTGGAAATAAGATTCTCTCTTAATTCCAGGGCATGTTTTTGTTGCCATTTGTTTTTATTACTGTTGCTGTTTAATAATTTTACTGAAGTAATCTGTAAAGTTTATATTTTTGTCATGTGTGATCACTGATGTCTCTGCTTGATTAGCTTGGTGGTCAGCTAATGATGAGACAGATATCTCCTGAAGTGCCTAAAACCATTAAGTCTTCCACTCTTTATTGAGGGCTCTGTGTTTATTTGGAGGCATTTGGCACTCGGCCAGTTGATTTGCAACTTTGTCTTGGCTTTCATCTCCTCCTCATGTAGGGCCTCAAAGTCAGTCAGGGATGAGAGCTTTGGACGTTCTCAGGTCTTTTCTGAACATGTTCACGGCCCTGAGAATGGGAAGTCGTGTGCATATGTATTCCCTCCTATGTTCTTGAGAATTTGTCAGAGCTTGTCAAAGCCCCTGTGGAGCTTTAATTTTCCCACTTTTTATTTTAAGCTTTTCTGTCAGTCTACATTGTTTGCCCCAACTGTTATCCACTTCAACAGGCAACCATGATGTTAAACAATTGCCACTTACCATTTTCAAAAAAATACCTTCAATGAAAGGCTGTTCACACTGCACAAGCTCTGAGTCAGGTAAAATAAAGATAAGCTTTGTGAGTAGAGTCTTCCAGGAAACTACCATATGGGTCAAGTAATGACAATTATATGAGTATAAGGCTTTGAAGGAGCTCTAACTCCATTCTGCCTCCTCTAGTGACTTACAGGCTCCTGATTTTCCACATTATTATGTGATATGTTTTAAAGGCTACTGCAGAGCTGGAGAGAAGGGGATGGACATAGAACAAGTTAAAACATTGCAGAGCTTTTGTTTTAGCATAATTTAGTTGTTTTCTTCAACAAACACTTCCTGCTTCCTTTGGAAACTTTGGTTAATTTCCAGAGTCTAAAAAGTTGATTCTGGGCCAGGTGCAGTGGCTAACGCCTGTAATCCCAGCACTTTGGGAGGCTGAGGAGGGCAGATCACCTGAGGTCAGGAGTTTGAGACCAGTCTGGCCAACATGGTGAAACCCTGTCTCTACGAAAAATACAAACATTAGCTGGGTGTGGTGGTGGGTACCTATAATCCCAGCTACTCAGGAGGCTGAAGGAGGAGAATGGCTTGAACCTGGGTGGCGGAGGTTGCTGTGAGCCACGATTGTGCCACTGCACTCCAGCCTGGGGGACAGAGTGAGACTCCACACACACACACAAAAGTTGATTCTGGCCATTTTTTGCCACTGTTCTCATAACTTCTTTGGAAAAATTTTTCTTCCTTACTACACTATTGCTTTTCACATCACTCTAATTCAATTTTGAACTTTTGGAATTTGAGATATCTGTAAGATATCTAGGTAGAGATACTAGCTGTGTGTAAAATCTAAAGCTTGGGAGGGGCATTCTGGTACACAGATAAAATGTGGAAGATGTCAGAATGTTTAAAACATTGGAATGGATTAGGGATATTGTAGACACTTTTGACGAAGCAGAACAAAGTGAGAGGACTCGCTTTACCAAATACCAGACATATTATAAAACTATAGTAAATGAAACAATATAATATTGGCAGAGGTAGACAAACAGACAAATAGTACAGAAAAGAGAGCCCTGAAACAGATTCATATATATGGAGATTTGTTTTGTGACAGAGGTGGCAATGCAGAGAAATAGAGTATGGTGTGTCGTTTTAAAACCTACAGTAAACAGATACTAAATGGAGTTAGAAATACAAGAAGTTTATTGGTAGTGTGTGAGAATCATCTCTAAAAGATAAACAAGAAAGAAGCAGAATTGGGTAGTAACAGTATATATGAACCTTACTTCAATTAATACCCTCAAATCAGTTACCAGTAATTATAAATCTAAATCTGAAAGGCAAAATTATGCTTTTAAAATGTAAATTATTATATTCACAACAATGGGCTAGTGAAAAAGCTTTTCAGCAGTACATAAAACCATTGACCATAAAGGAAAGAACTGATAACTTGGACCACATTAAAATTAAATAGTCCAGTTCATCAAAAGATGCCATTAAGAGAATTAAAAAGTGAGCTATAAAGTAACATCTATATCTGTCTATCGTCATCATTCCTTTTCTTCTTTAATCGTGATTTCCAATAGATAGATAGATAGATAGATAGATAGAGCTATAAATATGTCCTAAATAAAAGTTCTAGGACCTGGTACATATACAGAATTGCTGGAAAATGATACAAAATTTAAAAATGGGTGAAAGCCATAAACAGTTACTTTACAAAAGTGAAAAATCCAAATGGCCAATATACAAATGAAAGTATTCTCCATTGTGTCTAATGAGAAGTCAGCTATCTCATTCAGGTTCCCTTGTAGGTGATGAGTCATTTTTCACTTGCCAATTTCCAGATTTTCTCCTTGTCTTTGACTTTCAGCAGTTTTATTATGATGTATCTGTTTCATATATCTTTGTTTATTCTGCTTAGAAATTATTGAGCTTCCTAGATGTGTAGGTAAGTGTTTTACAATAAATTTGTGAAATTTTCAGCCATCATTTCTTCAGATAATTTTTCTGCTTTGTTTTCTCTCTCTTATGCTCTTCTGGTACTCCCATTGCATGTATATCAGCGTCCTTAATGGTGTCCTAAATTTCCCTGAAGGTCACTTCATTTTTTATTGATCTGTTTTTCATGTTCTTTGGATTGGATAAACTCTATTGGTCTATCTTCAAGTTGACCAATTCTTTCTTTTGCCAGTTCAAATCTACTGCTGAGTCTCTCTAGAGACATTTTTAGTTCAGTTATTTTGCTTTTTAACTCCAGAAGTTAGACTTGGCTCTTTATCATAATTTATATCCCTTTATTGATATTTTATATTTGATGTGATACTGTCATCATGCTTTTTCTTTTTAATCATGATTTCTTTTCATTCTTCAATATGTTCATAATGGCTATTTAGAAGTCTTTGTTAAATCTATCACATGGTCCCTGTCTGTCTTTAGTTGGCTCAGTTGCTATAACAAATACCATAGACGGGGTAGCCTAAACAACAGAAGTGTATTTCCTCACTTGTATAGAAGCTGGAAGTAAAAGATTAAGGTGCAAGCATAGTTGGGTTCTGGTCAGAGCCCTCTCCCTGGCTTGCAGATGGCTTCCTTCTTGCTGTATCATCACTGGGGGAGAGAGCGTGTGTGCAAGCTTCAGTCTTTTCTTCTTATAACTACACTAATCCTATCATGGGAGCCCTAGCCTCATGCCCTCATCTAAACCCAGTTACCTCCCAAAGACATTGCTATGTTTTGAGTGTGTCCCCCCAATTTTATTTTCTTTTATTTTTTATGTTTTAGTGATGGGGTCTTGCTGTGTTGCCCAGGTTGGTCTCAAACTCCTGGGACGAAACAATCCTCCTGCCTTGGCCTCCCAAGTTGCTGGGATTACAGACATGAGCCACTATACCCAGCAAGTTCCCCACATTTTATGTGTTGGAAACTTAATCCTCAAATTGATATGTTGATGTCATTTGGCTGTGGGACTTTTAGGAGATAACTAGGATTAGAGAAGGTCACAAGGGTGGGGCCCCCATGATGGGACTGGTAGCTTTTTAGGAAGAGACTTGAGCTGCTCTTGCTCTCTCACCACGTGATATCTTTTACCATGTTACGATACAGCAAGAGGGCCCTCATCAGATAGCAGCTACTAAATATTGGACTTCCCAGCCTCTAGGACCATAAGTTAAATAAACTTTTATTCTTTTTAAATTTCTCAGTCTGTAGTATTCAGTTACAGCAACAGAAAATGGACTAAGACAGCTCCACTTTCAAATACCATCACATTGGCGTTAGGGCTTCAACATATGAATTTTGGATGGGCACAAATATTTAGTCCATAACACTGTCACAAACAGTTTCTGTTGCCTGCCTTTCTCCCCCCCACGTATAGATTATGCTTTCCTGTTTCTTTGCATGTCTCATAATGTTTGTTGGAAACAGAATATTTTAGATAACATATTATAGCAACTCTGGGTACTGATCCCCACTTAAAGGCTTGTTATTTGTATTTGCTTGTTCTCATTTTGTTTTGTTTTGTTGTTTAATGGCTGTCTGGATTATTTCAGTCAAGTCTATTTCCTATCTACCATCACAGTGTGAAGGCTGTGATATTGCTTCTTAGTGATACAGCCTTGGGTATTCCCACACTTACCTGGTGATAACAGTGGTTTTCACAGGGCTCTCTTAGTCTCTTTTTCCCTAACCAAACCTAGCTGTTAAACTCCACGAATTTTCAACTGATTGCCCTATTGTTTTCAACAATGCTCTGGGAGCATAAATTGCTCAACAGACTAATCCAATCAAATTCAGACTCCCTTGTAATCAGGGGAAAGTGTGGGAAGGGGTGAAGGATAAAAGACTACAAATTGTGTTCAGTGCATACTGCTTGGCTGATGGGTGCACCAAAATCTCACAAATCACCACTATCATGTAACCAAATACCACCTGTTCCCCAAAAACCTATGGAAATAAAAAAATTAAACAAACAAACAAACACTCACACTCCCTTGAAAGGACAGTTCCTGAGGCAAGTATTTGAGATTTGTTCTGAAATCTTCTTCTAGCTGTCTGGAAGTCTTGAAAGTCTTCTTCTAGCTGTCTCTTTTCCAGGTTCTCTCCAGCAAACTAGCCAGCTTACAGTTTAGCCTGTCATGAATGAATCTCCCATTCTCCTGCCTTTCACCACACTCTCCACTGTTTCAGAGAACACCTTTAAACTGGAACTTCTCTGCACTCTGTTGCAAATGAAGTCAGTTCATTTGGAAAGACCTTCAGAGCTTTCTGTTTATGGCCTGCTTCTCCCACAAGACAAAATTTCTGAGCCATGGCCCTGGAGCTGGGGGTGGGTAAAACAGCACACTTTTCTGAGTGACACCCCACTCTAGGAACTTAGTGCTCCGTGAAGTGGGTTGCGGGGGGGTGGGGGCAGTAGCATCATGTCTCCTAGGCTTGCCTCTACCAGTATGAAACCACTATCTTACAAGTCAGGGCAAGGATGATCAGGGCCCCAGTATTCTTAGCAGTGCCATGCCCAAGGTAAAGCTTCCATCTCACCAATTGGAGGGTGGTTGGAAGAAGGAAACCCACACCTCTTGACTACATTCACTGGATCTTAGCCTCAGCAACAGGTAGTTGAGGGAAGGATGAAAAACGCTCACATCCTGCCCCTCCAGAGAAGATAATCTTCCAACTGGGAGCTGGAGGAAGGTGGAGGCCTGTGTCTTTGGCTGTACCAATCTGGAATGGAATTTCTCCTCACAGAGCTGGGAAAGAAGGGAGAGGATGAGTCTTGGTTCAAGTACCAAACTCTCAATGTTCTCACCAAATTTTAGTAGACTTTCTTGATTAGGTATTCCTTCATTCACTGTATGTCTTCCTGCTCATTTCCAGAGACTTTGAATGGTTTGGGGATTTTTTTCATAATTTTTCATTTCACGGGAGAACGAGTCCACAAATCTCACATTCTCATGCCAGAAATGGAACTCCCATACATATATTTTTCCTGAACCATATCAAAACATGTTGCAGACGTTAGGAAACTTCATCCCTATGTACTTCTCCATGCGCCTCCCAAATTAAGGACATCTCCCTATATAACCACAATGCATTATCATTCTTGAGTAAATTAACATAGTTCTATAGTATTATTTAATGAATAGTCCATGTTCAAGTTCCTCCAAGAATCTTTTATAATTTTTTTAGGTGGGTAGGGTGGGAAGTCAGCAACCAAACAAGATTCACACACTACATTTTGTTGCTTGTTCTTTTATATTTATTTAACTGAAAACAAACCTCCTAACTTTTCTTTTCATGTTATTGAAATTTTAGAATCCAGACTAGTTTTCTTTTAGAAGTCTACATGAGACATGTTGTTTCTTGAATGCTCTCAGTCTTTCACTTCTTGACTTAGGCAGTGGTTATCCTGTGACGTTATCTTTATAAGTTTTCATTAGGCTGTACAGTAATATTTTATGCATCAAATCTGTATATAATCAGTACTAAAATAAATAAACTATCAAACCATGAAAAGACGTGAAGGAACTTTAAATGTGTATTACTAAGTGAGAGAAGCCAATTTGGAAGGCTACATACTGTATGATTTCAGCTATATAACATTCTGGAAAAGTAAAACTATAGAGATCATAAAAGGCCAGTGATTGCTAGGGGTTAGGAGGGAGGAAGGAATCAATAAAGTACAGAGGATTTTAAGGCAGTGAAACTATTCTGTATGCTACTACAATAGTAAATACACATCATTAATGTCATTATGCATTCGTCAAAACCCTTAGAATGTGCAAAACCAGGAGTAAACCCTAATGTAAACTATGGGTGATATTTGGGTGATAATGTTTCTTTCTTTTTAAGTTTTATTTTAGGTGCAGGGGTACATGTGCAGGTTTGTTATATAGGTAAACTCATGTCATGGGGGTTTGTTGTACAGATTGTTTAGTCACCCAGATACTAAGACTAGTACTCAATAGTTACTTTTTCTGCTCCTCTCCCTCCTCCCACTCTCCACCCTCTGACAGGCCCTATTGTCTGTTGTTCCCTCCTGTATGTCCATGTGTTCTCACCATTTAGCTCTCTCTTACAAGTGAGAACATGTGGTATTTGGTTTTCTGTGACTGCATTAGTTTGCTAAGGATAATGGCCTCCGGCGCCATCCATGTTCCTGCCAAACACGATCTTGTTCTTTTTTTTTTTTGGCTGTGTAGTATTCCACGGTGTGTATGTACCACGTTTCCTTTATGTAGTTTGACATTGATGGGCATTTATGTTGGTTCAGTGTGTTTGCTATTGTGAATAGTGCTGCAGTGAACATTCATATGCATGTGTCTTTATGGTAGACTGATTTATATTCCTCTGGGTATATACCCAGAAATGGGATTACTGGGTTGAATGGTAGTTCTGTTTTTAGCTCTTTGAGGAACTCAACACTGCTTTCCACAATGGTTGAACTAATTTACACTCCCAACAACAGTGTGTAAGTGTTTCATTTTCTCCACAACCTTGCCAGCATGTTATTTTTTGACTTTTTAATAGTAGCTATTCTGATTGGTGTGAGATGGTATCTCACTGTGGTTTTGATTTGCATTTCTCTAATGATCAGTGATATTGAGCTTTTTATCATATGCTTATTGGCCACATGTATGTCTCAATTTAGGTTCATCAGTTGTAGCAAATGTAACACTCTGGCTGGGAATATTGATAGTAAGAAAGCAATGCATACGTGGGGGTAGGGATTATATGGTATATGGTATATCTGTGCATCTTTCTCTCACTTTTGCTGTGAGTCAAATCTGCTCTAAAACCTCTATTAAAATTGTTGCATGTTTATTTCACAAGTTTAAAAAGGGAAAAATGTCTGGAAAGAAGTAATTATTGTTATAGTGCTCATTTTTTAGTGGGTGCATCAATATGTTAACTTTAGACTTAAGTATATTGAGCACTTCAAAGTCCAAATTCTATGCTTTTCCCATTATACCACTCTTCTTCTCTGAAACAAGTTAAGAATTATTGACTTCCCAAGGTACCCTAAATTGAGTCCTGGTAAGTGAACAGCCAAATTCAATGCCTGGGCTAATTTTTGCAGTTGTTATAGCCTTTTCTTCTTCCCTACTTGTGAGGGTCTCCTTGCTGCCAAATTGAAATTTCCTTCCAATCTCACTCTCACCAAAATGTTTATTTCTCCTCTTGATCCCCAGTTAGAATAACTGAGAGGTAACAACATTCTCCCCTACTCCCTCCCCAGAAGTTAATCACCCTCTGTCCCTTGCCTCATAGAGGAACAGTGGCAGAAGCTTTGGCATGCTTGGAAAGGTTCCTGACTCATGATCAAAGGGATTAGACTAAGAAAGAGGACAAGCTAATGATTAAAGTGAGAGTTAGGGATAATGTTTCGTTGCTTCTATTCCTAGCAGTACTGTACTAGCATGTGATTGGTTCAAATTAACACCTGACTTTCTATCTGTGAAACTAAGGAAACCAATCTGTTTGGGCTTACAAATTACTTGGGAAAAAATGTTTCTGTTGATACCATAAGGGTGACTGACCAAAGAAGTCTGGGAATTTTTATAAATAAAATCACCATGAATCTGCTTGTAAACACCATGCCATTCCATAGCATCATTCCTTTTTTTAGCTAGTTATTTTTTTAAGAACAGATTGTTTGTGTCACTGAACAGATGCAGGCTATGCTAGTAATGGAAGGAGTGGAAGTCAGTTATAAGAGAAGTGTAAGGTACAGGCCTTGTCTTCAAGGTTCGTATAATCCTTTCAGAGTGAAAAAATATTCACATAGGAGGAAGAGTGGTAGCAATCCAGTGAAATACCGTACTAGTTTGGAGTGCATAATAATCCTTTGTATGCTAGAGGGGAGAATAACCTTTGAGGAAGAGAAAGAAGGCTTGTGTAACTAATTAATTATGAAAAAATGAAGACAATGTATAGGTTCTTTAGGAGTGAAGGCCAACAGATTTGCTTTCAAACACCCTTTTGGCAACCGTGTTTTCTCCTAAAGAATGATTCTGCTAATGTTAACTGAGATCTGTTCTTTCAAGTCTTCATCAGATTCCAGAAACCTTATGTCCCTGACCCTCCTTTCTATCACTAGTGTTGGTGCCTGTCTTGGAAAGTAATAGGACTCTACTCCTTGGACAGTGTTCGACATCCTTGCTGGTCCACAAGTTTTGATTGACCTTTCACCTAGTTAGGGCCCAGGAGTGAAGTTTGACTCCATTAAGGAAAAGCGGTAAGAGATGTAACCCTATGTGGACAGTGTCTAATTCTCAGTGGGGCAGCAGAGATCAAATGAGTAAAATGAGGAATATGTTATGCTTTCCTGATGACCAATAATTCTGTGTGATTTTTTTTTAATGTTTGTCTCCTTAACTAAAGGGCAAACTTCATGAGGGTGGTGACTGTGTATTTTTCATTCTCTACTGTATTCCTAGAACCTTGCATAGAAGCTGACACATCATAAGTGTTCAATAACTATTTGCTAAATTAATTAATTAATTAATTAAGTGGGACTACAATCTTGACAGGATGCAGATGGAAACTAGTAAATGTATGTGTAAAGGTGATGGGAAATAAACTGTGGTCTTCATTGGGAGCCAGAGGATGACTACAAGAACAGAAAAGGAAGGATAGAATAGTAGGGCCTTCTAGTCAAAGTGGTGAGAAAGTGGGACTGGGAGAAATGAAACTAACATTTAATGTTGAGCATCTTCTAACTGTCTAGTGCTTTGACAGGTATGAACTCATTTAATCTTTATGATGCCAGAGGTAGGTACTATTATGATACATATTTTACAGATGAAAAAAATAGAGACTCAAAGAGGTTAGGTAACTTTCTTATAATCATTATTGTGAGACAATTTCCCTTGGGTCTCATGTTTCTGTACTTCTTGTGAGTAGAGACTTCCAGACTACCTTTTCAAGGATATGTGTATAGTGAACAGCTTTGGAAGATAGCGTATCTCCTTCTGGAGCAAAAGACAGGAACACTTACTGCCCATCATAATATATACAGATTTATTAAGTTCAGTATTGCTTTCCAGTAATGCAATCTACAGCACGTGCAGGTGTCACCTGGCCCTCTTCAAGTAGCTCTTATGAGACGAAGGAGAAAGAGATAGTGACACAAGAAAATACTTGTGCTCTGGCTAATACTATTGCTGTAAGAAACAAAGTCCCTTATCTCTGACCCAGGAGTCTCATGTCTTCTGTCAGCATCCATGGAAATGTGGTAGGTTAGCGTGCAAGATAAAAATCTCAGAACCTTCACAAGGCTTGACAATTAATATAGGTGAAATGTATCAGAAGTGGAAATTGCACCCATCTCTATTTGACTCCAGAACCTACACTCTTTTCTCAGGATGGTGGTGCTTCCTGCGCTGTGCTCAGGGGTAGTTGCTACATTATATGATATCATTCCTCCCTGTGTTTCCCCTGTACCTATGTGTCACTGGAGCTGCCCTTACTTTTCAAGTTGGATGATTTAGGTATCCCATTACGCAGAAAAGAGAAGAGGTTTAAAATATCTGATTTTCTCTCCTCTGTTACATAAATTAATAGAAGTCCTTAATTTATCATCCCATTTTTTAGTCATTCTATTTTCCCAGGGCTATGGTTCTTGCAATGGTCAGGACGTTGTGAGACAGATTTATATTGATGGACAGGAATTCCCAGAGGACACAACTGGAACACCTTATACACTTCATAAATAGCCAGCTAGTTTTAGCTCTTTGGGGGATACTCGCCAAACTCTTCATCAAAAGATAACACTAGTCCTCCTATATCCTTGTTGGGTCATCTGGGTGGTAGTTCATGGGGTGTAGAATGGTGGGATCCCAAGATCACATTTTCCAAATATTTCTAACCTGAAAATTATTTGTATAAGCAGTTTCAGTAGAAATTTCTAATCTTGGGAGTCCTAAGTATCCCTTATCCTCATATAGATCTTTTGTTCTCATTGTTTACAAATTATTTTTCTCTTCAACAGCGTTGTGATATTAGACAATCAATCACTCTTTTCACTAAAGCTAGAGAAACAGCTGTCAGCATGGAGTTGGGGAGAGGAGAAACAGGAGGCCACAGAGGAGTGAGGCCATTCCCATTTATCATGTCCCCAGAGGACTGCTCCATGAGAAGGCCTGATGATTTGTCCAGCACTTTCACCAGTGATCATCCTCACAACAGTCCTATGAGATAACTGAAGTATCAAGAAATTAAGTGATTAACTAGTCCAACATCACACTGTGTATTTATAGCAGCTCTGGGGCTAGAATTTGTTTCCCTATACTGGATACTTAATGAGTTCAGAGGATAGTGCCCTGGTTTCAAGGAGGTAGAGGAGTAGGAACATCAAGATAAGGATTCTTTTGTTTTTGCAGATTCTGGTCATGCTGCCCAGAAGATAGAGTAGCAGGGGACAGAGAGCAGGGCAAAGTTAATGCCACGCCATGCCATGCCATACTTCCCTCCACAAAGGCAGGATAGTTATTTGGGTGTCTTAAGGGCTGGCGTACTGCAAAAAGATGAGGATTGGGGACCTCCTCACAGCCTTCTAGTATCCCCTCCTTGAACCTTTCCTGCAGCTGTTGCTCTTATCTAAACAGAAGATGATTGTTTAACTTCTTCACTTCTGGGCATAGATATACTAACCTGGGCTCTTCATGGGCTGGAGTCAGAGCTGGTGGAAAGAAAATGGTTCAGAAAAGGACTACACAACTTGAAGTGTCCACCAGCCTGAACCAAGCAAGGAAGACCAGAGATAGGAAAGGGAGGCATTGGGGATGCAGGCATCTATAAAGTAGGGAGGGTCTTGAGAAAGTGGGCTCAGGGTTTCTTTTGTTGATTTGTGTGTCTGCTTGGAGAGACAATGAAGCAATTGGCTTATTTCTGGAATGCCAGCTCCTCAGGTGGACAGCAACACACCCTAGAGATACTTTTTCATAGTGTGGGCATTAGCATTAGGAGTTTTCTAAGAGCTGGGAACCTCAGAAAGGGTGCATAAATTTAATTCTTTTATCATAGATAACAGAGGTCCATTAGTACATCTCAAGAAAAGAAAGATTACAAAGATACATATGGCCTAGAAAACCACTAGATTCCAAGTAGTTCTAATCAACAGCATCTCGCGCTCTTCTTGCATAATGTCCTTGTTGCCTCTGTAAGTTTTTTCTAGTCTCCTCTTGCCACTGATGGGAAAATTCTCTCCATAATCCATAGGAACAGGTTCACAGGGTGTTAGCCTGATTCTCTTAGCGTGTTACTATCAATCTTTTTGGGCAAAGAGCTCTTTGTGCCAGGCTACCTTACCTATCACATTGTGGAGCTCATTCCTGGTATAGTCAAGGTCACTGTCATGCCACAAGTAGCTGGGTTTGCCTTCCTGAACATGAGGCAATGAGTAGAGTATTGAACATGGCAGAAATCATGACTGACAGGCCTAGTACAGAGGACTTCCCTCTGAAGTTTTAGGTAAGCCTTGTAACAACTCACCTTTGAGATAATCTGCTGAAAAAGAGAGAAAGAGACATAGGGCCAGTTTACTGTGTGTGTATGTGCAGTAGGCAACTGTTCATGCCAGTGTTTCCCAAATCAAAATCCTTGAACCTCTGCATCAGATTCTCCTTGGTGCTTGTTAAACCTTCAAATTTCTGGGGCCCTATTTCAGACCTGCAGAATGAGGATTTTTTTCTTTTTTATTATCCTTTAAGTTCTAGGGTACATGTGCACAACATGCAGGTTGAAGCTGGGATCAGGAAATCTGCACAGTTACCAAGCTCCTCACATAACTCTATGCACAATAAGGTTGAGAACCTCTGCTCTATATTCTTCAAGCTTCACTTAAGTTATTGCCTCTTTCTGGAAAGTCCTTTCTCTTTCACCTCTGCTTGGTGAAATCCTGCCCCATCCCTGGAGGCCAAACTCAAATGTGAGTGCCTTCCTGAAGCTTTCCATTATTTCTTGTCTCCTTAACTCCAAATGGCTTCTGTTGCTACAGGATGGGAGATATTGGAGGTGTAAGAACCAGGTTGCAGAGACCTGCTGGGGATATGAAAAGGCACATCTGGAATGGGGCTGGAGGGAAGGATTTACATTTTGCTCTCAACTTTTATTTGGAAAATGTTAAAATTGAAAGTAAATTGTGATGAAAGCCAGCATACCCTTCACCTAGAAATTGTTAATATTTTACATTTGCGCAATGCTCTCTCTCACAAACATATATATAATACCCATATGTATGTATTCAGCTACAGCATTTGAAATTAAATTGCTACCATGCTACTTCACAACTAAATACTTCAGCGTGTATATTTTAAGAATAAGAGCATTCTTTAATTGTCTTGCATAATCATAATGTCATTATCACATCCAAGAAATTTAACATTTTAATAATAGTATCCAATATCAATCAAACCAGCATATTAAAATTTCTCAAGGTTTAAATTGCTCTCCCAAAACATCAGCATTTGTGCTTGGACCCCAGGGAATTCCAATTAAAATAATGAATCTTCAGCGGGCGGGGCGGTGGCTCACACACCGGGGGTAATACCCAGCACTTGGGAGGCGCGGACGGGTGATCACGGGAAGATAAGAGAATCGGGACCATCCTGGCTAACACGGTGAACCTACCGTTTTCTACTAAAAAATACAAAAAAACAGCCGCGGGTGAGGTGGTGGGCGCCTGTAGTCCCAGCCTACTCGGGAGGGGCTGAGGCAGGAGAATGGCATGAACAGCGGGAGGGGGGAGCTTGCAGTGAGCCGAGAAATCGGCGCCACTGGCGCTCCCAGCCTGGGCCGCAGAGTGAGACTCTGTTCAAAAAAAAAAAAAAAAAAAAAAAAAAAAAAAAAAAAAAAAAAAAAAAAAAATTCATTTGATTGCTTTTTTCTTGTTAGTTTCCTTTAATCTAGATTCTAGAACAGTACCTTTGGCTTTTCTTCTCAATGATACTGATATTTTTGAAGAGTCCAGGTCAGTTGCCTTGTATACAACCTGGATTTGTCTGATTGTTTCCTCATGATTACATTCAGATTAAACATTTTTGGCAAGAATACTACTGAAGTGATGTTTTTGACATCCCATTGCATCACATCAGCAGGGCTATATGTCATTGCCCATTGTCCTGCTATTAGTGATGCTAAATTTGATCACTAAGCTAAAGTGATGTCTGCTAGAATTCTTCATTGTAAAGGTGTGTTTTTCTTTGAAATTAATAAATAATCTGTGGAGTAATACTTTGACACTGCATGAATATCTTGCTCCCCCAGAAATTGTTTTAGAATCCATCGATTTAATTGCTGTCTTGACAAAGAAGAACCCTGAGAAGTCATGTGTTCTGGGAGACACTTTACTAACAACATCCATGTAAGACACATGATAATAATACTGATAATAATAACAATCACCTTTATTGAGTGAACTAGGCCAAGTACTTTATATAAATTAAATCACTTGGTCCTTACAAAATCTAGTGATTTTATGGATGGAAAAATTGAGGGTCAGAGAGTTGAAATAACTTCCCCAAGGTCATACAGCTGTTAAGAGTGGGAACTGGGGCTGGGCATGGTGGCTCACACCTGTAATCCCAGCACTTTGGGAGGCCCGTGGGGGGCGGATCACGAGGTCAGGAGATGGAGACCATCCTGGCTAACATGGTGAAACTCCGTCTCTACTAAAAACACAAAAAAATTAGCTGGGCGTGGTGGTGGACTCCTGTAGTCCCAGCTACTCGGGAGGCTGAGGCAGGAGAACGATGTGAACCCGGGAGGCAGAGCTTGCAGTGAGCCAAGATTGCACCACTGCACTCCGGCCTGGGTAACACAGTGAGACTACAACTCAAAAACAAAAAAAAAAAAAAAAAAAAAAAAAAAAAAAAAAAGAAAAGCAAAAGAAAGAGTGAGAACTGGATTCAAACCCAGTTCCAATTAAAAGCCCATGCTTTTAGACACTATGCTATACTCTCTAATAAGCAATAATTCTACCTAACTTCAGAGCCTCTCACTATTTCCTTTTGAAGATTTCCAAGCCCATGGCATTCCTCAGAGTGAGGAAGCAGGGACGTGGAACTTTATTTTCTTTCGAGGAGGGAGCATGCTGCAACAGAGAAATCAATTGTCATTCCTGTAGTCTTACAGCAAGTGAGCAACGAAACAAGGCTGTTGATGGAGAGACCTTAAGCTCTTGCTTATGAATCTGACTTTGATTTAAGAGGCAGCTGAGAGCCACTGTGATTTCTGACTGGTGCTTGCTGAACCCAGAGTGGGTTCAGATTGGATTAATATCACTGTCCTCTGTGTGGGGAAATGCTGCTGCTTGATAATAAGCAGGTTTTCAGAGTTTGGGGGGGGAAAACCAATGTTGCCTAACAGCCCCTTCTGTGCTTAGCACACTTGATTGATTGTCCTTAGGTTTATAGCTCTCTGTCTAGCTTGTCACAGCAAAAAATCTCTACTTCTTTGAATCTAGTTAGTTCAAGAAGACCTGTGACCCCCACCCTACACCCTCCACTCCCAATAAACAGAAAAAAATCCTTGTAAATGTGCTTTAAATTTGTGTAGCTCAGTTTTCTCTGTAGTCTGCCAATTCTCCCCTGAGAATGCCCAGTGAAATGCTGCAAATGCTGCAGTGAACTGAGAAAAAATATCAGAACAAACCACAAAATCCAACAACCCTAAGACTCCTGCTTTTAGGAGCCATTTGTAACTTTGGGATTTATTGTACAATTTATCTTTAGTTTCAGGTTATCCATTTGTTAGGGACAGAGGTGTCAGGAAAACATCTCTGCACCTGTTGCAAACTTTCATTTATGGCTGGAGACAGACACAGACACACACTAATAGAACATCATTCCAATTTTAGCATATGTGCTGTTGAATCAAGCACATGTACTTATAAAGCATCATTGAAGTTTAGCATATGTCCTGATAAATTAAACGACATCATATATAGACACACAAGACTGCAAGGTTGGAAGAGTCGTAAGAGGTCATCTAACAGGGTTCTACTTCTCACACTCTGGCAGTGGATGCTTAGAGCATCTCTATAATGAGATGCCAAAGTGTGGGCAGCTCCAGTGGTAAGCTGTTTCAGAGGCAACTGGTCTCAGTGATCAGCTTTGTAACAAAGGTCTTATAAAATAAAGTGAAATTCATCTCCCCTGCACCTTCTAAACTTTGGGGGCTACTTCTTTTTTTGGAGTCACTCAGAACAAAGGATGTCTTTTCCACACAGTCCCAACCCCTTACCCTGCAGGGACTAAAACTTTTAGTAACACAGTTCCCAGCCAGGACTCTTTGCAATGAGTCTTCTCTCCCTCCAACTGCTCCATTTTGATGGCATGTATTTCCAAGCTTCACTCTCCCAATTGGTGCCGCCCCACCTATACTGTGCTGCTCCTCCCTGACCACCAAGCAAGCAAAGGCTTCTGGGATACTGGGGCTCTGCTGGCCCACTGCAGTGCCATCACTCTGCTTGCCCAAACCATTTTAGGCAGCAGGTAAGTAAGTGGTTGGAGAGGTACATTGGGTTTCTGAGAGGCACCAGTCTAGCTAAGGCAGAAATAGGCTCTAACTTAATAATCTGCTCATCACACACAGTAAGAGACACCCTGACTTATTCAAAGACACCGTGGGCGGTGCAGAGGATGAATAAGCATGATTCACTGCCACTCCGGCACCCGGGGCACGAAGAATAATAAAACCCAAAGAATTGTAGCCGCCTGAGTAGTAAATTAAGAGATCCAGGGCTCAGCTAGACTCT
This sequence comes from Rhinopithecus bieti, assembly GCF_001698545.2. Lineage (NCBI taxonomy): Eukaryota > Metazoa > Chordata > Mammalia > Primates > Cercopithecidae > Rhinopithecus > Rhinopithecus bieti. The sequence goes on from NW_016807324.1 coordinate 137,336, forward strand.
AGATATCAATGTTACCATGGCAATAAAGGGCCCCAGCCTTCAGCAGCTATTACAGAGCAGGCATCTAATAGGCTAGTCTATGTCACAGCCAAAGCCCAAGGGGCTAGCAAAGAAGACCAATTAGCATATCCATTCATTAGGGGCCTCTGCACACTTCTCTTAATTCCAATTAGTTGTTCGTTTGAACCAATGTCTCTTGCCTGCATTATACTCATTAGTGCCTTTTAGCCACTAGAAATAGGTTTGAATCTCCACAATGACCTAACAATTTCCCAAGCCTTCATTTTTCCCCTAGGGGTCTAGGCTTATACAGTCACAAACCCATGGCCCTCAGTCCTTTGAAATGAAAGCATCTCTCACTGTACAACTGTACTCGACAGATGGAAACTCTGCTCAGGAATGTGATGCGCTAAGGGTTCTTCCTGGAACCCAGTGAAGTAGGGATCTGGGGCCATTATCTGGACCTTTCAGGTCAAGGAAACCCTCTGGCCTTAGCCAGTGAGCCTGCTGGCTATGCCTGCTGGCCACTACTCAGAGGCTAGCTATTCGGGAGGGGGAATTTTGGGCACTGGGGACCAGACTGACATCATCAAAGTCAGGCAGTAACTGTTTCAGCTTGAAGTCCTGCCCTTCAAGGTCCAGCCCAAACCCCACCTTTTCCGGGAAGCCTTCCCTGATTATTGTAGCCCTAAGCGAATTCTCCCTCCTCCATGCACTTAAAAAATGACATTCTGTGCTGAGCAGCATACATGGGCAACCAAAGGCCCTAGCTTGGCCTGGAGCTTCCTTACCCAGTGACCTCAGAGTCCACAGGTCACTGATCTTGGAAGGGACTGGGATTCTAGAGAGTATTCAACATTACTTGGGTGACTCCAATGGCAAACAACTCTTAAGCTCCACTGCACATGACCTCCCAGAGTCCTTGAAAACCTAACCAGTCCTTGGTATGGAAAGTACACAACTGCTCTTTGACAGCTCTGGGACACATTGTGGCCACCCCACAACCTACACAATTGTGGAAATGGCCCACAAGAACAGATGCCACAAACTAGTCCATCTCATGGTAAAGGCAGAGATTATCTGAAGGATGCTACCATATCTTCCTCCCTTTGGGAACAGGAGGACCCAGTCCATAAGATTGTTTCTGTTCCCAGTTAGTTGCCATTGTCAGCAACTCTGTGGTTTCATCACAGCAGGCACTCAGGACAAGGGGCTTATAGAAGCAGTTGCTAAAACCTGTGTCCAAGAAATGAGCATGTAGTTTTCTAGACTTTAATAATGTGCCCCCGAATCTGCTGTTATAGTCAAAGCCTCTCCTTTCTCTCTCCGCTTGTCCCTTTGTAGCCACTGCTTCGTTTGCATCCCCATTAGCCACTTGTGGCTCCATTCTGCTAGACTGTGAAGCATATTGCTTTTTTTTTTTTTTTTTTTCAAATTTGGCAGGAATCATTTCTCTTCTAACTAGTGTTTTGAGTGTAAACTCATACAGATTTCTGTCTTCGACATCCTATGGGATTTGGTTATTTTACCCCACCCAACAGCTGGCATTCCAGAACACAGCCTGGGCTATAGCTGAAATACATGGCAAATGTCTTAAGTATATGTCAAACCTCCAATTACCCAGAATGCTTAGGAATGGAAGATTCTAGAGAATGGAATATTTTGTTACCTAAGGTCATGTCACTCCTAACTCCCTTTTGTCCCCCTACTCTCAGTTTTTGAAATGTAAAATGACTGTACTCTCTTTTCAGCCTTAGACCAGTTAGTCTAGCCGTTGCTTGGTTTTGAGGCTTCCAAGGGCCTGGGGATTCTCATACTTAATATAAGGAATCACACAAAAGACTGGCCTGGAGAAGGTGTAGAAGATAGAGATCAACATCTACTGAGACCAGAGACCAGATTATCCCCTAGAATATATTTTGCTTTTAATAAAATTCAAAAAGAAGAATAAGTTTCTCTTTTTTGTAAGTGGGCTTTTTCTCTTCAGAGAAGGATATGAGAAGAGACACTGCTAAAGAAGAGTTCTGATTAGTAACACTACAGTGAAAGGAATTCTTATTTAAAATTAACTGCAATTGAAACCATTTTCATCAGAATAGCCTTGAATTGGAGTTATGACTAAATCTATCTAAGCTATTGTGCTGTTTTTCTCAGTAATGAATGTGCCCAGAATGTCAGTATCTGCAACATTCTCAGCCACTTGAGTATAATGGGGTTTGATTTGTGAAGGAAGGATCGCAAACTCCATCCAGGCCTTTTAACCACCCAGGCTCCAGTGGGGTGGACTCCAAACAGACCAAAAATGCTATACAATATTCTTAACTGTTTCTTCTAATTTTTCCTTTCTTTGGATCCCATGTTGGTTTCAGGAGTTATATACGTCTGGGAAACTGACACTGCAAAGTTCTGGCTTGTTCCCTGCCCTGATGCTAAGGGATAAATATAGATCTCAACCACTACAGAAATTTGGCCAGGATTTGGAGGGGTGTGTGTATGAGGGGCAGTGACTGATGGGGCCACTCTGACATGTGGGCTAGAAAAAGTCTTCCTTATGTCTAAGACCCTCTTTGGGGCAGTGAAGAATGAAGTAGGAGCCCGGCTTCTAAAATCAGAAAGAATAATCCATATTTTAAGAAGCTCATGGATTGACACAAATAAGAAATATTGTAGGTGGCTTAGAGTGTGTGCGGGGATAGGGGGAGAGAGCAAAGGGAATCTTTCTTGACATCCTAGATCCTTTTGCATGAGATCAGCCTTATGAAAACGGCAAGTTATTCTTGGCCGTCTCCCCTTACCCCAACTCCCACCCACACCCACCCCTGCATGCACTGATATCCAACTCTCAATTGAGAAGAACATGACTTAAGATTTCCATTGGGCCCATCATATCTCAAGCACTGGAGAAAGACAAGGGGTGGAAAGACATATAAAGGGGGGCGGGGCGGGGGGTGAGTTGCTCATCCTCGTGACCCAGAATATCTCCCCCTCCTTGTAATGATGAGCTTGCTTTTCCATAAGGGCTTTCCCTTGATTCAGGGAAGGGGCCAACCAATGAGAGAGGGACATGTTAGATTATTTTGGGGAAGGACTCATGCCAGGAGGGTTCACTTTTACCAGGCGCCAAGTGTCCCCAGCAACCAGTGTCTCCTGTACCAGCAGAAGCTCCAGAACTCTCACCCGATTGCCTGCCTCTGCTGCGTCTTTGCCCACTGAACAGTCATGAGAAGGCAACTCCGGTCCAGAAGGGCTCCGTCCTTTCCTTACAGCTATCGCTACAGACTCGTGAGTGCCGGAGAGCAGAATATTTTACTGCCCCTCCTTTTCTAATGGGGTGGGTTGGGGCTGTGCAGACCTTGGTTTACTGCTGCCTCTCTTTGGGATGGGCATAAACTGCGAAGTTTAGGGAAACCCAGGGTTTCAAAAAGGAGCAGTGACTCCCAGCACCCCCGGGTACCCTAAATTGTTGGATAAAAGGAGGAAGCCCCTCTTCCTGTGAAACAAAGATAAGAGAAGGAGAAGATAACAGAGAATAACGGGCTTATAAAATCTTTTCTTGGGAGTATAGAATTTTCACAGACCTTTTGGAGTATAAAAATTTAATTCTAATAGCAAGAAATTTAGCCAAGAGGGAAGGAAAGAGGAAGAGGAAATGAAAGGCACTGCCTACCCAGCTGTCTCAGTACCCTTGGGTGGTAGCTTCTTAGAGTCCAGCTGCTCTCTTTCTAAAGTAGAAATTCCAAACTATAGCTAAAATCATAGAATCCCCAATAGGAGCTGGGAGGAATCCTAGACAATATATCTCCAGAACCCCTCATTATGTAAAGGAGGCTGCTGTGGCTCAGAGCACAGGAGTGACTTGCAAGTTAGTGGAGGAGCCAAAGTGAAAATGCAATATCCTCACTTCTAATCTTGTGCTCTTTCCATTGTATTTGCAGTATGCATCTTCCAAACCCCCGATCTGCCACTACCTATTTCCATCCTGAGTGCCACGCCACACTGCCCAACATACAGACACACATACATTCTTTTGATTTCACCGTTTATCTCCAGGGTGTATTACAAATTATTTGATCCAAAAGTTTCTTTGCATTTATTTTGCTATAAGACATTAATGTATGCCACACGCAGTACTTTTTGGGGAGAGGATTTTGAAATGTTCCCCAGAGAGGATTGTGATCTGAGCCCCAGGAGGAAACAAAGCCTAAGCCATTTTCTTTGGGTATGGCCACTTATGTAACCAGGGAGTTAAGTGAAAACTGTCAACAGCCCGCAGAAGAAAACACATATTATTCTAAGTTCCCATCAACCTACAGAGGGCTTCTCTTAGCTTTTTAGCCACAATTCGAAGAATTATTTAACTTCCCCCAAAGTTTCTTCCAGCTCTCAGAACAGTTACAATCTGCAGGGGTATAAAACTATTTCTTACTTGCCTTCTTTTCTACATAATCGTGCTAAAATGTTGTGTATAATTTCAGTTATTTGTCAAGTGGCTTGGATTTTAAATGCATCAGGGGATCTTGATCCTTATAATACTTGATCAAATTTAAAAAGAAATTAATGCAATCCTGTGCTAATTTCTCTTTTAAAATTAACCAGCCATTCAAATGTTTATGGTGTATTACTACTCAATGCAGGGCACAAATTTAAAATTTATCCTTTGGGTCATACTGTTTATATATTTGTTTATATGTTTATATATTTAGATTGCTCAAAATGGAGCCACCCTCTGTTCTTCAGACTCTTCTCTTTTAGGGAAACCTGATGACCCCATCGCACACCCACTACCATATCCCAGCACACTCACACACTATCACATGAGGGTAGTGCCACTTTAGGAAAGTGACAAAACAGAATCTTAGGGATAAGCATTCTCATTACCAAAGGATTTTCTATTGGATTTCATTACATAGTTTCACAAAGATACATTTTACATTTAATTAATGAGGATCTTTTGGGGAAGGCCTCTCTTGCACAGTGTGACCATCTCCTTTACCTGGAAGCAGAGGAGAGGAGAAAAGATTTGAGGTTCCTAAAGCAAAGCTCAGGAACCTCTCACAGCCTCTCAGGTGTGAGAGCTGTAAGGGCAAATTAGCCGTGAGAAGATTAATTCTTCTCAGGAGGGTAAAGCTTTAATGACAAGCCATCTGTAATGGGATTATCATGAGAGCCCATATCTACAAATAAGATCAGGCTGAGGCCTAGACCAGCTGCCTCCTCTGTGGAAGGTTGAAGGCAGGCATCGTAACATGGAGAGAAAAGAAAATTGTTCAGGAAATGTAAAGGGAATATATATTTCTCCTCAATGAAGTGTTATACTTCGAATTCACTGAGATTCTCGGGTGCAGTAGATTCTCTGGGGGCCATGATTGCTACCCACTGTGATATACATGACAGCTCAGTTAGGGTGACAATCTCTGTGAAAGCATTCCTGCGGAGTCCTGCATCAGGAATTTTAAGTCAGGCAGGTATCACTGATATTTGGTTAGGACATACTGGGTACTTAACTGTCAGCTTTACACTGTGGAGGGCCATCGACAGGCTAGAAAATATGGACTCTCCCTCTGGGTGCTCAAAATGTAGTTTGGGAGTTTAAATGTGTACATAGGTTCACATACAAGTGAAAGATATTAAGAACATGCATTAATCCGTTCAACATTGAGTGATGAAGTTTATTTTCCTAAGCCTTACACTGTGAGCCTATGTCAGTCAGCCATCCTTGATTATAATAAGCACCTAAAATCTTTTTCTGTGTGTTTTTTTGAGACAATGTCTCACTCTGTCACCCAGGCTGGAGTACAGTGGCATGATCACAGCTCACTGCAGCCTTGACCTCCCAGGCTCAAGCAATCCTCCTGCCTCAGCCTCCTGAGTAGCTAGGACTACAGGTGCATGCCACCATGCCTGGTTAATTTTTTTTTTTAATTTTGTAGAGACAGGGTCTTGTTATGTTGCCTAGGCTGTCCTCAAACTCCTGAGTTCAAGTGATCCTCTTTTCTTGGCCTCCCAAAATGTTGGGATTATAGGCGTGAGCCCTAAAATCCTTTAGGAACACAGAACCTGAAGCATTGTGTTTCATTAATCTGCTAAGCTACCTCTAGGCACTTGTGCTTAATGTGATAGAGGAGAAACATCATTGTCCAGGGTATCAAGAGACACAGGTTCCAAGACTGTCAACTCTATCATGAATTTACTGCATGGCTTTGGCTAGATCCTGTCCCATCTCTGGGCCTCAGATGGATAAGTAAATCTTGAAGGTCCCTGTCGGTTCTGATGTGGTATTTTATGTAGAGCTGTACATTGGAACAAATTAGAGAGCAATTCAAGAGGGCTTATAATCAAGAGCTAGATAGTGCTGTGCAGACCGAATGCTGAGAGCTGAGCCTTGTCATTCTGTATCACTTTTACTAATTCTGAGCAATCCAATTTGCTGAGCCCTCCTCCCCCCAGCAAAGGCAGCATTTTCAGCCGAGTGCCCTCTAAATGGCCTTTGAGGAATCAGGCAGGGAGGGAGCAGCACAGAGCCCCTGGTCTCTAGTGTTTGACACATCCAACCCCAACAGGTGCACAGCCCCGCAACTCTTCAGACTTGGACAGCAGAGAAGGGAGTGCAGCCTCATTTTCTGCTGCTGCAATAAGCCTTGGCAAACTCCCAAAGAGCAAAGATACAATTCTCCGGCCTGTGGCTGGGAGGTATTTGAAACACCACTTTGGTGAAGTCTAGGTTTCTCTCTCTCCCTCTCTCTTTTTCAGTTTAATTTTCTTAGAATCACTCAGAGAAGATTACAGTTTCAAATCTCAAGTAATGGCTGTGATCAGTCAATCAACAAATATGTGCTGAGTATGTATTACGTGCCCAGCTTTTTGCCTAAGGCATAGAGGGGGGACTAAGGAAGCCTGGGGTTCCAGCTCTCAGATGGTCTTTCCAAACAATTTAAGGTAGGAAGAGATTCAAACTAGGGCAATAATCGGAGAAGCAGTTAATAACTGCCCACCTATTGTTTCTGTTGGGAAGGAAGGCTAAGTTTTGAGGAGGGGTACAGTAGTTGGCCTCTCCTCCTGATGTCCATCCCAGGCTATTTTTAGACACAACTTAAAATGGTGAAGTTGAGCAGCTGAATGTGTACAGGGTGTTAGGATAAAGCTGACTTGGACTGAAAGTTTGCCGTCATGGACACAATGTCTAAGACTATTCCACCCTCTTCCTGTGTGAGCTCACCTCTGCTCTGATAGGCCAAGGTTAAGTGGGAGGTCAAGGCCCAGAACAGAGTAGTGATATGAACAGTCCTTGGAGAAGAGCCCAAATGCCTGAAGCTGAGAATAAAACTTGCACCTCTATGGAAAGAATACTGAGTCAAAATGGGTCATAGAAAGGATATTTCCTCCAAAAGAACAGAGAGAAAGAAAATCCACTTCTTGTAACAACATGTATGTTTATGGGGAAGTGGAAATTTGAAGCATCTCCAAATATTGAGTCATTTCAATTTATTTTTGGCTGGTGGGATGCACCATTGTACATTTTTTTTCAAAAGGGTATTATGTTTTGTCACTGTTCCAGGATGATCCGGATGAAGTGAACCAGAACTACTTAGCAGATGAAGAGGAGGAAGCAGAAGAAGAGGCACGGGTGACAGTGGTGCCCAAGTCAGAGGAGGAGGAAGAAGAGGAGGAGAAAGAAGAGGAAGAAGAGGAGGAAAAGGAGGAGGAAGAGGGTCAGGGTCAGCCAACAGGCAATGCCTGGTGGCAGAAATTGCAGATCATGAACGAATACCTGTGGGATCCAGAGAGAAGGATGTTTCTGGCCCGAACAGGTCAGAGTTGGAGTAAGTCCCAATAGTTCCAATGCCAAAGTCTGGTGTCCTTTGCTTTTGGTGTGGTGTCCAGGGCTCCTTTACCATACGCTGGATGGGCTTGTCTGTGAACTTCTCTTTGCACTTCATGTAAAGGCATCAATGCCTAGGGAAATGCCTAGACTGTGGACAGATTCCATCAGAACAAACTCCAAATGGATGAACAAACTTGACTGTGTAACTGAAACTCACTGGGCTCAACATCAGTTGCAATGCAGAGAGACAGTGAGAATGAATTGAAAAAGCACATGACTTTTTAAAGTCTCAGTCCTGTCACTTTCTATCCATGTGACCTTGGACTCATCATTTCCCCTCTCTGAGTCTCAGTTTCCTCACCTGCCAAATGAGGAAAACAATCCCTGACTTGCTTCTCTCACAGGATCAGAGTGAGGCTCCAATTAGATGTTAAAACTGTATAGTTGAAAGAACTATGCAGAAGACTTCTTGTAAGATATGATACTCAAATCCCTGCTAACCTGACCAAGTGTTTTTATGAGGCCTCATCACCTGGTAATGTCAGAGGAGAGCCAGGAGGCGTGTCCCTGGCCCCAGCTTGTGGGTGTCTTCCTCTGCTATGATAGACATGTTTGATCAATGGCAGAATTATATTCCTTAGCATTTCCTCTTTGCATCATATGCTGCCATCATTTTTACTCCACAACTTCCCCATCACTCCCCTCCTACAGTCTTACCCACCTCTTAAACTATTAATGCTGAGCCTTCTCCTCAGGAGATTTAGCCAGTGGTAAAATTCACACTTGCCACAGTCTCTGCACAGCCCAGAAAAAGAGCAGCTGCTGGTTTGGAACTCAGTCAATCCACAGAAGAAAAAAAATAGAGGATGCCAAGGATGAAATAACAGTCCCCTAGTGCCAAGGGTCTAGGTTGCTGAAGTTGATGGCCATGTTTTCTAAAGGCCCCCTTGGCTAAGAATTCTTTCCCTCATAGTTAATGTTGCTAATTCAGCTCAGTCAAGGTGAAACAGTCAGCTCTGTTTCCTGGAATTAGGAATAGCAGGTGTGGGACTCTCATCTCCCTTCGCCCCTCCCCAATTCCCAGCCCCACCCCTGACCATCCCACAAACTCTCAACTGGAACAAATGTACCATTTAAGGAACATTCCGACATTCTGGAAGCTGCAGACAAATACTGGACACTCACTGGGGCTCCAAGGGTGCACAGCTGTTTCTCCCTTGCCTAAAGAGGACTGGAAAAACAAGCCTTGTGAAATGCAAGTGTGATTCTGGGAGGGGGAGCCTAAACAGCCAGCCATTAGAACTTCACCAGATGAGCTGATCCAAATTGCTTCTGTGAAAGACAATACATAGGCCAATAAGTGGGGATGAGGGAGGAAGGTTCAAGTGCCCAGAGAAGATATGGTAATAGCGACACTGCATGATAGGCCATAGCCAGACCTCTGAGTAGCAGGTCTAAGTAGAGCCCAGGAATTCTTCTGTTGGGCTACCCTGGGCAAAGGGCAAATGGTAATGTTAATGCTTCAGCCATAGAGCACATGCCTTGCTGTCTTCTTTCCTGAGAACAAGGTGCCCACTTGTGCACTTACTAATGCTGTCCCAACTTGGACATCAACCTGCCCAATATATTTACCAGGCCTATGAATATAATCTGGGCCTTTTCTTTGGTACCTGCACACCCCTATTCTTGGAAACTCTATGTTATTTTATTGGATACCAACAAGAATCATACAAGGTAGTAATATTATTATCCCCATTTTACAGATGCAGAAACTGAGGCTTAGAGAGGGTAAGTAACTTGCCTATGGTCACATAGTTACTAAGTGGCAGTGCTGGGATTTCAAACCCTGGTTGGATGAACACCAGAGTTCATTCTTTTGCCAGAACACTGCCCCATTTCACGAACTCTAACAATGAACAAGGCCCTGATGTGTAGGGCCTCAGGACCTGATAGGGTATTTTAGTGGGAGAAATGAAGAGTTGGGAGCACTCAGTGGTCTATCCAAGCCTGGGTGGGGCATTGAGGAAAGAACCCTAGAGTACCTGGAGGAAAGACCCAAGTAATACTTGGACATCCAGGGCAGAAATTGTCAGAGGGATCAATGGGTTCAGATGGGGACTGTGCTTGGTTTTGCCTGGGGGTGACTGAGCTATCTATCTCAGTCTGTGATCACCTATCATAAACTCTAGGGCACCCACTCCTGGGTGAGGCTAAGGGGACTTATTGCTAGTGTCATTCTCCCATCTACAGCTTCCTGGTCACACATCCTGGGAAAAAAGGAAGATATCTCCAAAGGAATGTACCTGTGTTCCCTTGCTTTCCCTTCATCCATGAAACTGAGTCTTTTGATCTCCATGGATGGCTCTAGCTGTTGATCCATTCCCAGGATGGGGATGGGGTAAAGGAATGGAGGCAGAAACACAGGGCAAATCCCATTAGATAGCCGGTGGGCAGCAGCCAAGTATCACAGGCACACAGGTGCTGTCATTTATTCTCCAGGGACTCCAACTGAATCAATGTGTTCATGTTCCAGTTCTGCTTTAGTTCATCTTAATAAAATAAAAAGGGTCAGTTCCATTTCCAGTCAGATTACTATGGGTTTTTTCTCCGTTCCACAATACCTTTTTTTGGTTAATTTTATTTGGTTCATGGTTCAATTTAAAAATTAATATTTGGATTCAGTTTGGGGTACAGCAAAGTTAAGTGGTTTGTTCCAGTTTCTGGTTCATAATTCAGTTCAAATCTGTAGGTCCAACATCATGTCATTGCTGTGAACAGAGCCAAACATTGTTGCCTGAGAGAGCCCCAAGGAGGGCTTGAAAAGAGTTTCTCAGCAGCAATCTCATGCTCATTCACCTCACTCATTGTTGCCTAATCCTGGGACAAACCTAGTCCTAATACAGTCCACAGAGGGAAAATTCACACAACTATGCTTCTGGTCCTACAGCACTAATAATAACGTTAATAATAACCGATGATGACTGCCACTTATGGTGCATTTAGTATTCGCCAGGCTCTGTGCTATGCTGTTTATATGCATTATTCAATGCTAAGAAGTAAGTACCATTATTGTACAGACGAGGAAATTGAGGCCCAGAGAGGTGAACAGCATGTCCAAGATTAAACAGCTTGAAAGTGGTAGAGTCAGGATAGGATGTAAGGAAAGACTGAATTTCAGATATTGTTAGGGATATAGATAAGAATCTGAGGTAAGTGCTGTTTTTATCCCCATCTTACCTCTGAGGAATTGGAGGTGCAAGGAAGTTCTGTAACTTGCCAAAGTTCACAGGCAAGTGTCAGTGATTAGGTACCGTTTCCTCCTTTTCCCTTCCCCACCCTGTGTTAGTGTTCTTTTGAAAAGCAGAGCCATTTTATTCATCTTTGATAAAGATGAATAAAATTTGAAATAAGCAGGGCAAAACCTCACTTTGCCTTGATTGGAGGCAAGTCCAGTGGAAATTCATCAAAAGTTTGAATTATAGACTATGTGGAAAGAAATGCTGTTTTCATCACTTGCAAATACCTATAATTATTGGAACCAAGCTGCTAGACTCTTCAGGGCATCCACTTTAATGAATAGCAAAGAATGATTTGTACTTAGGACATCAACTGTTGCCCAGAGGACTGTCAAGCAATTTGCCCTCTGCAGTACTTTAAACTCCACTCCACTGTATTCTTGTTCATGGCCATCATTTGCTCAGCAAGCCCTTCCATCGGAGATGTTGTAAAGGTAAACTGCAATTAGACCCCTGACACAATCCTCACTGACTCCAAACTGGTGAAATCTGAATAAGCAAGGACATACTGAATCTGGGGAATTTTTTAAAGAGCCATTTTGTGGTTGGGTTGGTTCTGGTTCATGAGTCCAAGCAGAGAGGAAGGGCTTGTTGGTAAGCACTGACCACTCTTATCTATGATTGCTCTGCAGGCCTGATCTTACTCATTTACTTCTTCTTCTATGCCTCCTTGGCTGCTGTGATCACCCTCTGCATGTACACACTATTTCTGACCATCAGTCCCTATATACCGACCTTCACGGAGCGGGTAAAGCCTCCTGGTGAGTGTGCCCAGATGCCCTGTGTTGTCAGAACTTGCTGGACAGAAATATGCTTGCACAGCATGTTCAGCCTCAATTAACTTTGGCTCTTCCTGGTAATGACTTAGAGATTCAATTATTAGGAGGAAAAGTAAAATGGTACTTGGCAAATTACGGTTCTTTTCATTTTGATTGCCTGGGGGGAAATGGTTTCATGGGAATCAATACAAAAAAAAAATTATCCCAAGAATGGGTTAATATATCCAAGACCTGTTTTCATTGCCAGGAGTTATGATCAGACCCTTCGCCCATAGCCTTAACTTCAACTTCAACGTTTCTGAACCCGACACTTGGCAGCATTATGTGATTAGCCTAAATGGCTTTCTCCAGGGTAAGTAAGTTCCTCTGAATAGTGGAAAGTTCTTTTGAAAGGTGGTGGGTGGGAATCCAAAATTCAAAATTCACCTGGCCCAGGAATCCCAGTCTTACTAACCCCAGCTCATCATGGTCTGTCCTTACTTTGCATCCCCCTTAGCACCTGTAGCTACAATCAGAATTGCTCTAGTGTGTGATTGCATGTTGTCTTGAAAGCATACAAGTCAATTTTCCAACAAGATAAGCTCTTTGAGGCAGAGAACATTTTTCTTTTCTTGAACACGATACAGCACCCAGTTAAGTCCTGAACATATCCAGATGGCTCAATAATGATCATTTATAGAATATAATTCTGGGGGGAGATAGTGGTGGGAAAAGAAGAATGTTCTCCAGAGCTGGAAGATTCCTATCTTCTAAACTTTCTCAAGATAAAAGAAGTCATTTCTTGGAGATGGGCTAACTTGAAGGGAGAGGGCAAGTGTCTTTATTTTATTTTATTTATTTTATTTGAGACGGAGTCTCACACTGTCACCCAGGCTGGAGTGCAGTGGTGCAATCCCTGCTCACTGCAACCTCCACCTCCCAGGTTCAAGCGATTATCCTGCCTCAGCCTCCTGAGTAGCTGGGACTACATGTGCGTGCCATCACGACCTGCTAATTTTTTGTATTCTTAGTAGAGACGGAGTTTCACCGTGGTAGCCAGGATGGTCTCGATCTCCTGACCTCATGATCCGCCTGCCTTGGCCTCCCAAAGTGCTGGGATTACAGGCATGATTCGCCGCGCCTAGCCAAGTGTCTTTATTTAACAGCATTCAAGAAAGGAGTTAGAGGAAGAATCTCAGGCAGTCGTTCCAACATTCTGATCCCAAATATTTTCGAGGTGCCTATCTCTATAGTGTCATCAGATAAATTTTCAGGGGCAAATGAATGGCTTTGTGGGAGACCCTTTCACAAGGTAATATCTGAGGTAGCAGCTTGGTTAAGGTTAACAGAGCACACAGGTTCTTTATGCAGCTATCAAAGAGGAGCCCCAGTGGGGTTTGCATTTCTGCACCTAATCTTTGTGGGGAAAAAATGCCAGTCATTCTGGCTTGGTCGTCCTGGCCTGGTTGAAGTGGGGTTGATCCATTCTAGGGGCAGCTACTATTACAACATGTGCACTGAACTAGGAGAACAATCTCTTGTCATGTGCTAGGAAGTGTTATTTAAATACATAAATTTGGTCATTTAACTTTAACTCTGCATAATAAAGTTGATCGTCCTCATTTTATAAATGAGGAAACTGAGATTCAGAAAGGGGGAGTAACTTGATCAAAGACTCTGGCAGCAGAACCAGTGTTTGAATCCACATTTCATGTTCTTGACACTCTTCGCTGCTGTAAGTGTCATAATGGGACCGACAACATGGGCATCTCCTGGGAGTTTGTTAGAAAGGCAAAATCTCAGACCACATTCCAGACCTGCTGAATAAAAATCTGCATTTTAAAAAAATCCACAGGTGATTTGTAGGAAATTTAAAGTTTGAGAAATGCTGCTTTTCATAATTCTACACTGCTGTCATATGACCAAGAGTTAGAAACTCAGCTTTATATCAGTAAGGCTCAGTGTTATTTTGGGTAAGTCTGAGTTTCAGATTCCTTACCTGTGAAATGAGGGGAGACGGGATCTGAGTCCATGTAGTTCTATTTTTAGCCACAGAAATGTTTTAGGCATCATGACCAGCACAGTATCTTCTTTTGTTTCAGAATGCTTGCAAGTGATTGCAAATATATTGCCAGATTCCCTGCTGAGAAAATCCCTCCAAGAAGCTAGTAGACAGAGAAATACCAATTCTGACCTGATGATGATGGAAGCAGGAAATGTTAGGAAAAGCACTAGTTTTTCAGTTTCTAAGAGTAGATAATGTGTCCTGCTAAAAAGAAGCACATCTCTGAAACAGACATCCCAGAGTATCACTTTCACTCCCATGAGGACTGGGATTTTGCAATAAGGGTCATGTCCATGTCACATTATTTTTAATGGAACTACCTCAAGAGAAACAATGAGCACATGATTGCAGCCTCTATTTAGAAAGTTATTTGAGCATAGTTCTTGTTCTAAAAAATTAAAACAAAGCCTTGAATTAAATGTAGCTTTGTCAAAGAAAAAATAAAGGCATAGCCATAATTGGATAGATTTAAAATTCCCAGTTGCCAATTAATAATCTCAAACCCAAGTCACAACCTGTGGGTTTGATATTATTAGATGAGAATTCAGCAGTACAAGTTGAGTTTTACCTCTGGTAGATCATAGGTGCAAAATCTCCTCTGAAATACTGAGCTACTTTGAACATTAATACATAGGGACTAATTCTAACAGGACTAACTGGGCTGCATCACTTAGAATCAAATTGGAAATAATGCAGTAATTTCTAAAGCCCAGTTTTATGTATGAAATTTGGCAGCCCAAAGAGTTACCTCACCAATAGACTCTTTAAGCTTGCTCCCTGATATATGTATCCTTCGACACATGTTACATTCCATCCAATGTAAAGGACATTAACCCTGAATGTCTCAGGCCTCAGTAGACAAGATCTCATGCCCTCACCATCCCCGTAGAGACCCCGTGGTTGTCATTGGTTTCTATCTTTTAACTTATGCTTCTATTTTGCAGTGCTAACTTCCTTCTGTAAAGGATGAAGAGCTGGCTTATTCCCTCCCCTGCCTCCTCCTCTGCCTCTCCTTCCTACTCCACCTCCTTCTCCTCCTCTTCCTCTTCTTCCACTTTCCTTCTGTCTCACAGCTCATACTTCTCACTCTCTTACAATCAGGTGCCTCTCACTGACTTCAAAGGGAGACATTGTAACTGCCCAGCAGGTTCACCTTGTCCACTGCCTAGACGGAGCTGATTTATCAAGACGGGGTATTGCAATAGAGAAAGAGTAATTCATGCTCAACCTCCTGTGCAGGAGACTGGAGTTTTATTACTACCCAAATCAGTCTCCCCAGGACTATTCCTCTATTGCAATCAAATCCATGTGCATTGGGTGGGTAGTGCCCCGCCAGTAAAGACAGTACCAGAGTCGGTCCCCAGCCCAAGAGAAGTAGGTGGCTGCTTGGGCTGGCCTCTGGATCCATTGCCAGGTGAGGGAGTGGTGGGGAGGGCTACTGAACCATGAGCAGGTAGCCATAAGGGCAATCCCAAAAGACTACCCAAATTTGTAACCGCCCAATGGGTTCACCTTGTTTCCTAAGTGAAGTTCAGGAAATTTAACCCGGCAACTTAGCTTCCTTATATATACACCATACCCTGAATATTTCATTCCCTCTTCCAAAATCTACCAACTCTGTGCCTATTTCTCTCTCAGAAGTAGAAGGGACAGCCTTCCAAGTTTACAGTTTATCATATCTGAAAAGAAATGGTGGAAAATAGAGAAAAATTATAAAGTGACTAACATAGGACCAAGAGATGGATATCCAGAAGTTCCATGGGAATGAAAAGCAAGGGAACAGGCAATCAAACTGGGCTGAAGTGACTAGTCAGGAAGACTTTCTAGAGGGATGGCTGCCAATGAAGGCTGTTGGGTACCTGATGCCAGGTCACAGGGAGACTGAATGGGCTTTCAGAGGCATACAAACAAGCTGGAGAAAGGAAATTTGGGAGGGAGGACTACTGAACGCATGGCCTTCCCCTGTAGCACCTGTCTAACATAACCCATTGCCACTCACACATGCTTTAGGTTATAATGACAGTCTTCAAGAGGAAATGAATGTAGATTGTCCCCCGGGGCAGTACTTCATCCAAGATGGCAATGAGGATGAGGACAAGAAGGCCTGCCAATTTAAACGCTCCTTCCTAAAGAACTGCTCTGGTCTGGAGGACCCAACTTTTGGATACTCTACTGGACAGCCCTGCATCCTTCTAAAGATGAACCGGGTATATTGGCTTTTGATATCTGGTGGTGATAAGTGAATGAACTAGGTAGGAGGGCTCTGGCCACTCCATTTGTCTTGGGCTCTGTCTTCACACACCACAGGTTTGGTCATTTTTACTGACAGCATCAGAAATACAAATAACCAGATACGCCTATCAGTTTCTTCATCCCTCCCCCCAGCACTTCCTGTGGCCATTCTTCTCCTTCACCCCCAAACCTGCTGCTTGATGGCCTTTGTCAAGAATGGAGTCCTAGTCAAGTGCAGTGGCTCGAGCTTATAATCCAAGCTACTTGGGAGGCTGAGGAAGGAGGATTGCTAGAGCTTAGGAGTTCAAGTTTAACTTGGACAGCATAGTGAGACCTCATCTTTAATTTTTTAAAAAGTATTTTAAATAAGGAATCGAATACTGAGCTGTTTGAAACAGGGGATTGACATGAGGGTAGCATGGGGACAGTTCTTACATCATAAAATGCATTTTTCTTCCATCCTGTCATGACTTAGGTGTGGCAGAGCCTTATCAGTCACACCCCTCTTGAAATTAGAAAGTTCTTTACATCTTTAGAGTTGACTTGCTGAAGTTTCCCCTTGTGTGTAAATATCAGGCATAAATACAACACAGAGTAAGCTGAGCTGCTTAGCTCTAAAGACGTTTTGCATTTTTTGCTTTTTGTAACATTTCTGAGAAGGCAAAATAGATGAAGCGTATGCCTGAGGAAGGATGATTGGGAGGAGGGTTAGAAAAGCCCCAATTTTTACTGTCAAATATGTTTTGTTAAAAAAAAAACAAAAAAACAAAAAAACAAAAACACTGGTTTTCTTTTGATAGGTTGTAGGCTTTCGTCCTGAGCTTGGAGATCCTGTGAAGGTTTCCTGCAAAGTCCAGGTAAAGAGCCCTTTTGAGTAAGCATTGTTAGCACATCTGTTTCATGCAAAAAGGTAGTCCATCCCTTTCAAGGACTTACACATGGATGGTAGGCTAAGGAAAAGGTTAATCTTTTCATAACTACACCTCTCTTTAGTTCCTTCAGGTTTTCCTCTTTCCAGAAAGCACTCAACTCATGTGTGTTTGTGTGTATAGTGTATGTGTGTGTCTGTCAGTGTGTCATGGTTAATACTTGTGAAAACCAAAGAACGAACTTCAGCTAGGGGCCACAGCGGGGAACAACAGTGTGCCAAGTCATTAATTGAGATTCTGTGTACACTCTTGCTTTTAGCTCTAATTACTTGTTTCTTTGAACTAAACAAACAGCTTTCATTAGAGTCATTAGTTTCCAGATTTTAAAACTGAATTTCACATTTTGCAGCAATGACCAGTGGTACTGGGTGTTGCAATCACAAATGACTACAAGGGAAGTATAAACAGAACTCGATTAATATGCTAATTAACTGTCCTTCGAGGGACCATTAACTTCTATCTCATCTGTACCAATTAGCTCCCTTGTAGGAAAAAGCCCTTAGATCTTGGGTTTGCTTCTCAAACAGGCAGTAGCTTTCTCCTGTTCTGTGACATCAACTGCACCCCCAGACCTGGATAGTTGTCTTGCAAATACGTGAGACCTGGTAATCCCATTCTCAGTAGGAGAAATACAGTTGAAAACTTCAGTCTTCATGGTGGCAGATCAGAAAACAGCAAAAGGCAGCATTTATTCAGCCAATATCCCACATTCAGCAAGCATTTATTGATCACTTATTATATATCAGATCCTCTGCTAGGTGTTAGAAGTGTTGAGGTAAGAGTACGGCTCTGTCTCTGAAATCAAGACAATCAAGTATTACAAGTGCTATGAAAAGTGAAGATGAGCTCTGAAAGGTCAGGCAGTACTTGCCAAATGAACAAGGTAGGAAGCACATTCTGTTGTCATGTATATGTGTAAATATTCACAATGTGAGGTGAGACTACAAACTATGCGAACTGATTCCCCAGGCCTTCACGAAAAATACATTTCATTGCTTTTTAGAAGAATGTATTACAAGTAAATCATAAAGACCAACTTAGTCTTAAGCTAGCGTATTAACTAGACAGAGTTCTACTTATTGTTCCCTAATGGAAGCTGTTTGTTTTTCAGCTTACATCAAACCTTGCTGAGAACTGTCCTTTCTAAAATTGTTTTAATATTTTAATTATTATTTTTAGCTACCTCCTTACATATTTTATGTCCTTTTAAACACATATATTAAGAATTTCTATACATTCTATAATAAACAATACTGGTCAAATCCACACCCATTTGTAGAAATCAAGCAGGATAAGGTAATGACTAGAATAAATTAAGGAGAACTTAGTTTGTACCAAGAACAATTAAAGTATATTGACAGAAGTAATCACATGACCTTAGTGAGTAATTTACTAGTAGTGATGCACTATTTGTCCTTACTAGCCCCCAGACCTCTGCTATTTAGGGCAAGCTGAATGTATCGCAGAATGGGCAACCCCCTACCTGACATAATGTGATAAGGGTAGACCTGTTTACTTTAATCATTTGCATACCCAAGCTCTTGTTGCTTACCCCTCTGACCCCACCTACTGTAATTAAGCACTACAGAGAATATGTTCAGAGACATGAGTCTAGGTGAGCCAACTGTAGGCTGTGTGCCTGTGTATCAGGTACCTATGCACTTGATCTGACTTCCAATAGAACCGAGCCTGCAGTGTGCAAATCATGGAGTGGGATTTACTAAATATGTTCTAACATATATCTCCCTCAGCTCCAAAGTACAAGACTGTGTCCCAGGCTCAGTGTGATTCTTTGGAGAAAGGCTGGAGCTGTCGGGCCTCTTTCCAGAGCAGCATCAGATACTGCAAGCCCTTTGGACTGCTTCTGTCTGGGTCCCCCAGAAGCCAACAGAGAGCCATACTGAGCACCTTTGGCCTCCTCAGTTCAGGCCTTCTATTCAACTCCTTTGAACTGAAAAGACAAGGCACAGTCACTCCCTAAAAATGCTCTTCTAGGGATAGGTCACGGCTGAGCTCTGCCCCATTCTGCTTTTATGGTCTTCCTGGAACAGTTGGTTATGGGTCACACAGTGATTTCGCCTGAGGTACAACTCCGTTTAGCTCAGACTCTAACCCACGCTGTGACCCAGCACCCCACATATACCTGCTTTTGCTTACAGAGAGGTGATGAAAATGACATCCGATCCATCAGTTACTACCCAGAGTCGGCTTCTTTTGATCTCCGCTACTACCCTTACTACGGCAAACTGACTCACGTAAGCTGTATCCCCTTTAGTCATTGCTGTCAGAAAGGGCTCAGCGACAAAGGAAGAGCTGGCTGGGATCTATGAGAATTAGGGAGCAGGAGATAGTAGAGGGGAAAATAGCTGCTGGCCATAACCAGGAGCTCCCTCTACCAATTCTTATCACAACCACACTCCTTTCCATATCCGAAAGAATCTCATATACGGCCTAGTTTAACCTTTTAAGTTTACAAATGGGAAAATTGGGGTTCAGAGAGAAAAAGTGACTTGCCCAAGACCATACAGCTAGATAGTGGCAGAGTCAGGAGCAGATAAATTACTACCAACATGCCTAAACCTGCATTAATAATCACGCTTCTGTTTCTCCCATTTGAAGCGCTGGGGTCAGTCCCCAACAAAGGGACTCAATAGACACTAGTTTTGGTTTAATTCATGGTCTGATCTCCAGAAAAATCATATCATGCTGAGTCAGAATTGGTTTTTCCCAGAGGACAATCAGATATTTGACAGTGGCTTATCAGAGAAATGTATGATTTTCCCACACTTTCCCAGCGCAAGGAGAGTATGTCAGTTACTTTGGCCGTTTGAGAATTGGCATCATGGGATTTGCTCAGTTCTCTTTGTGAGGGTTATCATCCTGCAGTGATTATCTGATCACTTCCCTCCTACCACCTCCCCACACTTAGAATTTATTGTTCTTCTACCTACAGGTTAACTACACGTCCCCCTTGGTGGCAATGCACTTTACAGACGTGGTGAAGAACCAAGCAGTGCCTGTGCAGTGCCAACTGAAGGGCAAAGGCATCATAAATGATGTCATCAATGATCGTTTTGTGGGCAGGGTAATCTTTACCTTGAACATAGAAACCTAAGAACTTCAGGGGACCATTCTTACCAGTTCTGTTTCTGTTTTATCTCATGGTATCTCTGGTAGCACTTGAATTCTTTTTCTTCAGTTAGGACACAGCCAGATGGACATCTAAGACAGCAGATCATCTTTCCTTGCCTATGACATGTGTATAAAATGACATTGTGGAAGCTGTTTGATTTTTTTAAAGGTAGTCTCTCCTGATGACAAACAGAGTATATTAATTTCCTTTCCCTCCACTTAAAACTAAAACCTGTTCTTGCTGCTGGTAGTCTCCCTGTAGCATAAACACAGTATCTGATAAAATTTACAATAGCCATGCAATAGCCATCAAGGAGAATTTCTATTATGATTATAAATTCATCATGTTTTCTAAAATTCTGTTGGTTTTAGAGGTCAGATTCCTCCCAACCAGGCTAATAATCTAACACATTTTTTAAAAATCTGCCTAAGCCGGGTATGGTGGCATGCATCTGTAGTCCCACCTATTCAGGAGATTAAGGCAGGAGGATCACTTGAGCCCAATAGGTCAAGGCTGCAGTGAGCTGCATTGCACTCCAGCCTGGGTGACAGAGTGAGAACCTGTCTCTGAAGAAAATAAAACCTGCCTGGCAAGGTCTTTCCCTGGGAATCACCACTCAGACCAACCTAGACAACCTAGACCATTATACCTAAAGACCTCTATATCCAGAGGTGCTTAGGAAACTTCTGCCTCCCACAACTAAATGCTTATTCAAAGACTAGGTTATTTTCAACTGGGAAAAAAGCAGTCCTAACAGGATATTGTCCTGGGATAGAGATGAAGACTGTCCCTGTGACTTTTTAAAGAGGTGGGGCTCACTGCAACTGGGGAGAACACTTAGCATATGGATATGATTGGTGTTTGATTCCTTGCTCTCTGGTGTAATCGTCTAAAGGCAAACATTCCTGCAAACAGGTTTTTCTCAGCTTCAGGCAGAGGAGACAACATGGAAGAAGATTCCCACCAGCTAGTTCTTCTTGTGCTATTTGTTTGACTGTAGCATGGTGTTTTTTGAGACCATCAGGGGTGGTTACATTGACCTTCTGCTACAGCTCTGGAAATTGAAATCAGAGTCTGTCAATGAATACATGACAAGACAGAACGTTCCTGCCAGGCCAGGCAAAAGCCAGGACCCATTAGCCAGCTTAGCATTTACTTTAAAAATGACATGAGGCAGATGCGTATCCAGTATGTGGATCAGCCAGGTCACTTTGTCTTATCTTTGGTCACCTGATCACTCCACCGCTTCTTAACACCTCCACCAGGGGGAGGGCTGGCACAAGAAGAAAAAAAAAAAAAAAAAAAGCAAGCATCAGCGAATAGTATAGTGTATCAGAGTCCGAAGCAAGTTCAAATGCCACATAGGAGCATCCAAAGTCTGAATCTCCTCTATGATGTTTCCTTTCTCCCAAAACAGGGAACTGGTAGTCTGGTAGTGAAGACAAGCAAGTGGAGAAGTTATAAAATATAGTTTAATGAGAGTTAAAAAACTAGTATGTGGAAAGCTATGGGAACATGAGGAAAATATCTTGAGCTGAGAAAGTAGCAGAGGAAATTTCACATGCAAAGCCACAGTCATGAAGAGACCATGGTGTGTCTGGGTAACTGTGAGCAGTTTATGTAACTGGAATGAAAAGGGTTCAGAGGAATGGCAGGGAGTGGCAAGAGATTGAGCTAGAGAGGTATTCAGGGACGGAAAGAGGACTGAGTTTTATCCAATAGGTGAAAATGAGTAATTAAAGCATTTTAATCAGGGAGGCTCTGTGATCACATTTGGGTTTTATTTTATTTTACTTTATTTATTTATTTATTTTTGAGATGGAGTCTCGCTGTTGTCGCCCAGGCTGGAGTGCAGTGGTGCGATCTCGGCTCACTGCAACCTCCACCTCCCGGGTTCAAGTGATTCTCCAGCCTCAGCCTCCTGAGTAGCTGGGATTATAGGCACACACCACCATGCCCAGCTAATTTTTGTATTTTTGGTGGAGACAGGGTTTCACCATGTTGGCCAGGCTGGTCTCGAACTCCTGACCTCAAGTGATCCGCCTGCCTCAGTCTCCCAAAGTGTTGGGATTACAGACGTGAGCCACCGCATCCAGCTTGTATTTTAGAAAGAGCACTTGGCAACCACTATGTGAAGGGTGATTGGAGAAGGACAAGACTGTGGAATGGGGAATAAGGAAGGAGTTTGGAGAATGACTCCAAAGGTTTGAGCTTGGCTAGAACCGGTAAGATGGTGACATTGTTGATCAAGACTGGGAATACAAGAGAGAAGCAGGTTTGGGGAGATCAATTTTGAGCATTTTAGATGTGATTTTCTATTGGTCAGACATTGATGTGGAGATGTAAACACATGTAGGGTTGGGGAGAAGGAAATATGAGTACGAAAGCAACATTGGGTTAAGGGAACTTGCTTAAGAAATTTTAAGCTATTTAATCTTGGGAATTGAAGCCAGTCATGTAAACATAACACACCAATCTAGTCCCTAACAGTGTTTTTTCTCTTGGCATTGTGGCAGAAAGAATTGTTGTTCCTCTTTGGAATCTCCTTCGCAGACACCTTCAAAGTCTTATTGACAGAGTAGAGGGAGGCCAACCACTACTA
>NW_016807324.1:160194-171375 GCF_001698545.2 Rhinopithecus bieti
AAAAAAAAAAAAAAAAAAGCAAGCATCAGCGAATAGTATAGTGTATCAGAGTCCGAAGCAAGTTCAAATGCCACATAGGAGCATCCAAAGTCTGAATCTCCTCTATGATGTTTCCTTTCTCCCAAAACAGGGAACTGGTAGTCTGGTAGTGAAGACAAGCAAGTGGAGAAGTTATAAAATATAGTTTAATGAGAGTTAAAAAACTAGTATGTGGAAAGCTATGGGAACATGAGGAAAAATATCTTGAGCTGAGAAAGTAGCAGAGGAAATTTCACATGCAAAGCCACAGTCATGAAGAGACCATGGTGTGTCTGGGTAACTGTGAGCAGTTTATGTAACTGGAATGAAAAGGGTTCAGAGGAATGGCAGGGAGTGGCAAGAGATTGAGCTAGAGAGGTATTCAGGGACGGAAAGAGGACTGAGTTTTATCCAATAGGTGAAAATGAGTAATTAAAGCATTTTAATCAGGGAGGCTCTGTGATCACATTTGGGTTTTATTTTATTTTACTTTATTTATTTATTTATTTTTGAGATGGAGTCTCGCTGTTGTCGCCCAGGCTGGAGTGCAGTGGTGCGATCTCGGCTCACTGCAACCTCCACCTCCCGGGTTCAAGTGATTCTCCAGCCTCAGCCTCCTGAGTAGCTGGGATTATAGGCACACACCACCATGCCCAGCTAATTTTTGTATTTTTGGTGGAGACAGGGTTTCACCATGTTGGCCAGGCTGGTCTCGAACTCCTGACCTCAAGTGATCCGCCTGCCTCAGTCTCCCAAAGTGTTGGGATTACAGACGTGAGCCACCGCATCCAGCTTGTATTTTAGAAAGAGCACTTGGCAACCACTATGTGAAGGGTGATTGGAGAAGGACAAGACTGTGGAATGGGGAATAAGGAAGGAGTTTGGAGAATGACTCCAAAGGTTTGAGCTTGGCTAGAACCGGTAAGATGGTGACATTGTTGATCAAGACTGGGAATACAAGAGAGAAGCAGGTTTGGGGAGATCAATTTTGAGCATTTTAGATGTGATTTTCTATTGGTCAGACATTGATGTGGAGATGTAAACACATGTAGGGTTGGGGAGAAGGAAATATGAGTACGAAAGCAACATTGGGTTAAGGGAACTTGCTTAAGAAATTTTAAGCTATTTAATCTTGGGAATTGAAGCCAGTCATGTAAACATAACACACCAATCTAGTCCCTAACAGTGTTTTTTCTCTTGGCATTGTGGCAGAAAGAATTGTTGTTCCTCTTTGGAATCTCCTTCGCAGACACCTTCAAAGTCTTATTGACAGAGTAGAGGGAGGCCAACCACTACTAATAAGTAATAGAAGATATAGGATCTTCTACAGTAGGTTAATGGGAAATACAAAAACAAACAAACATACAATGAAACTGCCTCCTCTCAACCCATTTTCTTAACAAATTCAATTTTCTTAACAAATTCAACCTTTAAAAAGAAAAGGAACAAAATGAAAAAGACAACAACTTTTAACTTGAAAATTACCTCAAACAATCAAACTCTCAAGATTCAGTAGTAAAAGATAATAGAACGTTAGATCTGGAAAGGATATTAGAGAGTGTTTAGAAAAAACAACTTGCATCGCATCTGACTCCAGGTCCAGTGCTCTTTCTACTCTGAGCTGCTGCTTACCAGAAAGTACCATCTACTTAAAAATCAATGAATGATATCCCAAACATTTTGAAACATATGTAAATTTTGAGTTAAAATAGTTAACATTTCACAGGAATTCAACTACTGGTGCTATATTTCATACATAATACATGATCCTGTTAAATGCATTGACTATTAGACAAGGAATTATGAATCAATTGTCAAACAATATTTCTCTTTCAATGGAATCCATTGTGTCCACAATTGCAAAGCAATATTGAAGGGCACTAAGATAGTTTGTGTTGTCAGCTAGGACATGAAAAATATAGCTTTACTATACAGAACTGGATATGATAATATATTCATTAAAGTTATGTTTTAACTGTTCAATAAACTTCTAGTAGATTAATTTAAATAGTTCCCCATACCGTGCTGCATCAGGATTTGATTTGTATGCCATCTGTTGCAATGCACTTGGTTTTACTTGCCTGTCAATGAGAAATATTATTTCCAAAGGTTTTCATGGTTTTGTCCATGCTGGACTTTGGTTATGATTTTTCACCTTCTATGCCCCTGAAATCATTATCCTAAAGTAACCTTTCTTAGGCATCTATTTTCTGGGGATCAACATGTAAAAAAACATTTATATTGTCTTGAGGAGTTGTCAACAACAATAAATTGAAATAGAAAAGAAATGTATGATTTTCTCTTTCTAGACCATATCACTGATTTTCCTACAGGAATATTGGGCAGTCATGTGGGTGGAAAACTTGACAATTGACAACCTGTTAGTTAAATATTGTTTTTCTTCTGTCTCCCCTCTTTTTGACTCTTGGGGTTTTAGTCATAGGAGGATAAAACTAAAAGTTGTTTCATTCTGAGCATTTTCTTTTGTAGTCCTCTGTGCTCTGGTTTCTCATTAGCCTGCTTTGTGAAAGCAGCCTTTTTTTTCTTCTTTTTTTTCTTTTTTCAAATCAAGGTTGGTCCTGTATACACTGTTATTTTGTTTGTGTAGGAGAGACACTAAAGAGAACTTTCAGGGGGAGGGAGGACAGAACCAAAATTCAAAAAGAAACTTTAAAATGTTTAGATGAAGTCTGGCTAATGGCTTTAAGGCACATCTAGCACAAACTGTCTCCCAGAGCAAATCTCTAAATGGCAATTGAATTAAAGACATAATGTTTCCAAATCCCTATTCAACGAGAGGCTAGGCTGTAGCAGGAAATCTTTCCCTTCCTTTCCTTGGAGCTGCCTCAGTCTAAAGTCCTGTTTAGGCAGCAGTCCCTGACCCAAACAATATTTCTCCCTGTTAAATTCTCATTTAGAGTCATTTTCTTAACTGCCTCCCTCTTAAAATAGTCATACATATAATAAAGATTTAACCCAAACATACAGAAGTGTGATTTTTCAACTGTGCTTTTTATCCAGGCAGAAAAGGAGCGGTTTGGGTATTTATATGCATGTGTTGGGAGGAAGAGAGTGGATACAATGTAATGGAGGCAAAGGCAAGGAAAATAAATGGAACACTAACTTCCACCACAAGTTTCTTTAAGTTGCAATCTAGAAGGGAAGAAGTTTTATACTGGGATCCAAAAGTTTTAAAGCAGAATATAGTAGCTTTCCATCTGACAGCCTTAAACTCTGCAGAATGTATACTTCCATGCAGACCTATAATGACCAAACTCAACAAGAAATAGATAGCACACTTGACAAAAAAAAGGATAATTGGCACCTTTGGGAGGCGAGGCGGGCGGATCACGAGGTCCAGAAGGATCGAGACCACGGTGAACTCGGTCTCTACTAAAAATACAAAAATTAGCGGGTGTGGTGGCGGGCGCCTGTAGTCCAGCTAGCTCCGGAGGCTGAGACAGGAGAATGGCGGTGCCCCGGAGCGGGCTTTGCGTGAGCCGAGATCGCGCCACTGCATCCAGCTGGGGGGGATAGAGCGAGAACTCGTCTCAAAAAAAAAAAAAAAAAAGATAATTGGAAGAAAGATTTATTTACAAAGAGATTACTTATGGAGCATAGATATAGGGGAACCCATAACACAGTAACCAGCTAGTAAGAGTAACTCTTCATCTCTTGACCAAACCTAGGTATAGGAGGCAGGAAATGGTTACTAGAACTCAGAACGGAATGAAGTTGTGTACAAATTGGCTACCTTGAGAGGAGTGGTGGACTTTGTTGAAGGACTGAGCTAACCAAGGTGATCTTCAGGGGAGAATAAATCTGCAACTTAATTTTGTCCTCATTGGCCAAACCCAACCAAAAGCTGGGGGGGAGGGGCGGGGGGAAGCGACCACAAAACCAACAAACAAACAAACAAAAAACGATTGATGCAGCCCATACAGGTCAGACTCCTAAAAAGAAAGCAGGGTGGAGAAAGGTGGAGGTGCATCTGGAGGGCAACGCGATATCTAGCAAAGTTACTGATGGAGTTCCTGTGAGCAGACTCCTTGGAGCCTGGTAATAGTGTTGGAATCATCCACTGAACCAACCCTAGGGACTGGGGCAATTTTATTTTCTACATACTTTGCTTCATGGCTGTGGGGTCAAAGGCATTAGGCTTTTCCATATTATAGAACTTTTCTCTATTCTTTAGTATTTATTCCCTTTTCAAATTTTCTCATTCATACTTTCTAATCTGGTGTCCTTTGGTATATCATTTAGAACTCTTTTGCTTGCATGTGACAAAACAAGCAAATGAACAAAAAAATTCAAATTGACTTAAGGATAAAGGGGAATTTACCAAATCAAAAAACTGAAAAGTCCAGTTGTAATTTGGGTTCAGGCATAGCCAGGTCCAGGAACTCAAAGATGTGATTAGGAACCAGTCTCTCTCCACCTCTGTATTCTGCTCTCCATTACAAATCAAGATAGGCAAGATGGCTGCCTGCCTTGCCAGGCCTACATCCTCAAAGGTTAATGTCCAATTGAAAAGAAAGCTTCTCTTCCCTGAAAATTCAAATAAAAAAAGATTCTTAAGTGAGGCTTCAAGTGGCTGACTAGTGGCATCTCATATTTGCCTCCTCTACTAATAAGAACTAAAATAGCGAGTAGATAATCATGCTTAGAATAGACCATCCAAGGAAGAACACTGGAATTCAACAGAAATGTGATAGGAAACACCTAAAGCAAAGAAAGAGGGGGAAGCAAAGCAGCCTAATCAGCTGGAATCAACTGGGAGCCTGGAGAGACTCCCCAATGCTGAGAAAGGGTAAATGAGAGGCCCCCATGAGATCCACATTCCCACCATGAGTCCCTGCCATTCTAGCCAGGGGAGAGCCCCTAGATTCTTGCAGACCCTGAAACTAACCTAGAGAGCTACCTGGAAACTGCACAATGACACTGCTCCACGGAGAGAGTCTGTGCTGGGCCCCACACTCCCTCCCATTCCTAAGCAGCTACATACAGCAAAGTGCCATTTTGAGAGCCCAGCCCACAGTTGACTGCACATTTTCCTGGGGCCCAGCAGCACCCTGGCTGAGGTGCCTTCCAATTGCAGCTTGCCACAGGGCTGAGGCACAAGCATGATGCAGCCTGGCACAACCAAACTTGGGATACAAGAAGAACACGCATTCCCCACCTGCTGGAATAGGCTGCTGCCACTGAAGGCAACTTGCAGTCCCCAGTGGCAGGGCTGCAGCATGGCTGCTGCCACACCCCACTTGAGCATTCCACTGGGACCTAGGGATTGCCTCATCTTTGCCTACTATGTCTGCATGCACTGTCGAGGGAACTGCCCACCCCGGCATTGCCCCACACTCCATGCCAGAGCACACAGTCAAGGGGTCTGGGAACTGCCCAACCCAGTTCCACCTTTAACACCTGAGTACTCCTCCTGGTGGCTGAGGTTGGGCCTACCGGCCTTGCTGCTACCACCCAGCTGGCACCTACCTGAGCAAGCCACCTGTAGACCTGGAGACTGGCCCACCCAGACCATCGCAGCCACCACCAATGCCAGTGTGCTCCACTCAGGACCTAGAGGGTTCTCTTGCCACTGCTACTGCCATTGCCCACACCACATCACCTGCCCAAGGCCCCTGCCCACCTGCCCAGCCCACCACTGCCACTACCAGCATCTGAGCAAGCCACGTGGAGGCCCAAAGATCAGTCCCCCTGGACCCACTGATGTTAGTGCCAGTATACACTGCCCTGGGGCCCAAGGACAGACACAGCCCATAGCTGCTGCCACTGGGGCCCAAAGACTGGCCCACCTGGTATCTCAGTCCCCAGCAAAATGTCATTAATAAACATACCCTAAGCCATCCAGGAAATTACAGATACCAGATGTTGCTTACAGCCAAAGAAATCACACAGAGCCCCGGTGTGGTGGCTCACATCTGTAATCCCAACACTTTGGGAGAGCAAGGTGGGAGGATTGCTTGAGGCCAGCGGTTGAAGACCAGCCTGGGCAACATGTTGAGACTCTGTCTCCACTAATAATGATAATAATAATAATAATAGTAAACAAAGAAATCATACAGAGACTATGCTACTGCATGCACTCAGAATCAGAGCCAAAGTGCCCTATCCAACCAACACCGTAGACACATCATCATGAAAAAGTCCTCCTCTACAAGAACAAATTTAAAAAATTGGAGGGAGCAACTGCTACACCAGATGCACAAATATTAACACCAGGACATAGGAAACATGAAAAAGCAAGGAAATATAACACCTCCAAAGGAACACAATAATTCTTCAGAACAGATCCCAATCAAAAGAAATTTATTAAATCCCAGAAAAGGAATTAAAATATTGATTTTAGAGAAGCTCAGTGATTCCAAATAGCCAAAGCAATTGCAAGCAAAAAGAGCAAAGCTGGAGGCATCACATTACCTGACTTCAAATTATACTACAAGGCAATAGTAACCAAAACAGCAGGTACTGGTATAAAAATAGATGCATAGATCAATGGAACAGAATAGAGAACCCATAAATGAATCCACACATTTATAGCCAACTGATCTTTGATAAAGTTAATGAGAACATACACTGTGGAAAG
The DNA here is from genome assembly GCF_001698545.2 of Rhinopithecus bieti. NCBI lineage: Eukaryota > Metazoa > Chordata > Mammalia > Primates > Cercopithecidae > Rhinopithecus > Rhinopithecus bieti. The sequence goes on from NW_016807324.1 coordinate 166,814, forward strand.
GGCACTCTGTTTAATAAACGATGTTGGGAAAGTTGAATAGCCATATGCAGAAGAATGAAACTGGATCCCTGTTTCTCACCATATACAAAAATCAAATCAAAATGGTTTTAAAAAAAGCGAGAATCCAAATTGGAAAAGAGGAAGTCAAATTTTCCCTCTTTGCAAATGATATTGAAATTTTATATCTAGAAAACCTAGAAAGTTTACTGAAAACTCTTAGATCTGGTAAATAAATTCAGTAAAATTGCAGGATACAAAATCAGCATACAAAGATCAGTAGTATTTCTATACACCTAATGAATTAGCTGAGAAAGATCAAGAAGGTAATCTCATTTACAATAGCTACAAAAAAGAACAAAATACCTAGGAATAATCGTAACCAAGGAGATGAAAGACCTCTACAAGGAAAACTACTAAATGCTAATTAAAGAAATTAAAGAGGACATAAACAAATGGAAAGACATTCCATACTCATGGATTGGAAGAATTAATATCATTAAAATAGCCATATGCCCAAAGTAACCTACACATTCAATGTAGTTCCTATCAAATACCAATGTCATTTTTTCACAGACTTAAAAAAATCCTAATATTTGTGTGGAACCAAAAAAGAACTGCAATAGCCAAAGCAATCCTGAGCAAAAAGAAGAAACCTGGAGGCATCACATTACCTGACTTCAAAATGTATTACAAGGATATAGTAAACCAGAATAGCATGGCATTCATATAAAAACAGATACATAGACCAATGGAACAGAACAGAAAGTCCAAAAATTAATCCACATATTTACAGCCAACTGATTATTGACAAAGATGCCAAGACAACACATTGGGGAAAGGGCAATCTGTTCAATAAATGGTGCTGGAAAAATGGAATATACATACGCAGACGAATGAAACTGGACCCCTATCTCTCACCATATACAAAAATCAACTCAAGATGGATTAAAGACTTAAACATATGATCCCAAAATATAAAACTACTAGAAGAAAACATAGGACATTGGTCTAGGAAAAGATTTTACGACTAAAACCTCAAAATCTGACAACAAAACAAAATAGACAAATGGGACTATATTAAACTTAAAAAATCATAACAGGGATCTCTGAAAAGAAAAAATAAAATAAAATAAAAGCTTCTGCACAGTAAAAGAAACAATCAATAGAATGAAAAGACTACCTGTTGAATGAGAAAATATATTTGCAACCAATTCATCTGACAAGGGATTAATACCAAGAATATACAAGGAACTCAAACAACTAAACAATGAAAAAAATAATCCCGTTAAAAAGTGGGTGCAGGACATAAATAGACATTTCTCAAAAGAAGACATACAAATGGCCAACATGTATATGATAAAATACTCAACATCACTAATCAACAGGGAAATGCAAATCAAAACCACAATGAGATATCATCTTATCCCAGTTAGGATGGCTGTTACTAAAAAGACAAAAAATAACAGATGCTGGTGAGGATGTGGAGAAAAGGGAAATCTTATACATAGTTGGTGGGATGTAAATTAATACAACTACTATAGAAACAGTATAGGGATTTCTTTAAAAAAATAAATAAACTAAAAACAGTACTACCATATGATCCAACAATTCCATTACTTGGTATTCATCCAAAGGAAAAGAAATTAGTATATCAAAGGAATACCTGCACCCCCATGTATATCCCAGCACTATTCATAATAGCAAAGATATGGAATCAAACTAAATGTTTATCAAAGAATGAATGGATCAAGAAAATGTAATATATGTATGTGTATATATATATATACACACACACATACACGCACACACACACATACACATACATACACACAATGGAATACTATTCAGCCATAAAATATGAAATCATGTCATTTGCAGCAACGTGGATGGAACTGGAGGCCATTATGTTAAATGAAATAAGCCAGGCACAAAAAGGCAAGTATTGGATTTTCTCAGTCATGTGGGAGTTAAATACTTGATCTCATGGAGATAGAGATTAGAGTGATAGATACCAGAAGCTGGGAAGGGTGTGTGAGTGGGAGAGGAGGAAAGAAGAGAGGTTGGTTAATGAGTGTACAGTTAAATAGAAGAAATATTCTAATATTTATAGCAGAGTAGGGTGACTACAGTTAGCAATTGTGTATTGCATATTTCACAGTAGCTAGAAGAGAGGATATGAAATGTTCCCAACACATAGAAATGCAAATACTCAAGAGGATGGATGCTCCAAGTTGATAATAATACACTCTAAGCATGTAACACTTACATGTACCCCATAAATATGTAAAATAGTATCAATAGAAGAATATTTTACGAAAAAATAAAATTCTGAGTCTCCCACTGGCTTGAATTTGATCCTGTGCCAATCCCTGAACCAATCTCTGTGGTCACTGGAAGAAACACCTCTGATTGGCTACGCTTCGGTCACATGCCCACCCCTGGAGCTAAGAGGGATATCAACACGACTCAAACTGCCTGAGTTGACTGTTAGGGAAAGGTAATCCCCTGAGGAAAATTGAGGCGATGTGACCAAAGAGGAGTGAATGACTATGAAGTGGCAGATAGAATAGGTGTTCACTACATTTTGTCAAACAGTGTCCTATCAAATTCTACAACTACTTATGGTTATACCTGAACTTTTAGATTAAAATATTTTCAAAATTTTAACATGAAGATCTTCAAAGAACAGTTTTTTTTTTTATCCTACCCTAGCATTTTTTCCACATTTGCTCAAAAGAAAGAAGGGGTAGGAAGAGAGAGAGAAAGAGAAAGAAGCCTCCTTGACTTACTGTGCTTTGCCTTTGCCAAAGAAAATTCTGTAATTAAATTCTGCATTAGAAATCTAGTTTGCGACCAGGCACAGTGGCTCATGCCTGTAATCCTAACACCTTGGGAGGCCAAGACAGGAGGATTGTTTGAGGCCAGGAGGTCAAGACCAGCCTGGGTAACATAGCGAGACACCATCTCTATAGCATAAAAGAATAGCATAAAAAGAAATAGGAAAATAGTGAGTCTCTATGAAATAAACAAATAAATAAAATAGTATAAAAAGAATAAAATAGGAAAACATTAACAAAAGAAGTCTAAGACTTATACTCTGAAATCTACATACTATTATTGAAATAAATTAAAGAACTAAATAAAGGGAAAGACATTGTGCTCATGGATTAGAAGGTTAATATTGTTAAAATGACAATGCTCACCAAATTGACCTACAAATTCAATTCTTTCAAAATTCCCACTACTTTTTTTTTTCCCAGAAATTGACAAGGTGATCCAAAAACTCATATGGAAATGGAAGGGACACAGAATAGCCAAAACAATCTTTTAAAAGAAGAACAAAGCTGAAAGACTTACAATTTTAAATGTTACTATAGACACTGGGTGTCCTGGCTCACGCCTGTAATCCAGTGCTTTGGGAGGCCAAGGTGGGAGGATCATTTGAGCCCAGGAGTTCAAAGACTCCTGGACTGCGCTCCAACCTGGGAAACAGAGTGAGACCTTGTCCCTATAAAAATAAAAACAAAATTTATAAATGATAAAACTCTTAGAAGAAAACATAAACCCTCATGACCTTCGATTAAACGATGGTTTCTTAAATATAACACCAAGAGCACAAGTGACAAAAAAATAGATAAATTGGACTTTATTAAAATTAAAGTCTTTGTGCTTTAAAGGACACTATCAAGAAAATGAGAATACCACCCACAGAATAAGAGAAAATATTTGCAAATTATATATCTGTTAAGGTTCTAGTATTCAGGATATGTAAAGAACTCTTACACTTAAACAATAAAAAGGCAAATAACCCAACTAAAGATGTATAAATAATCCAAATAGATATTTCTTCAGAGAAGATACGCAAATGGTCAATAAACACATGAAAAGATGCTCAACATCATTACTCTTTAGAGAAATGCCAATTAAAACCACAATAAGGTCTTATGTTTATGTCTTTGATCCACTTTGAACTGATTTTTGTGAATGGTGTAAAATAAGGGTCCAATTTTATTTTTTTGAATATGCATATCCAGTTTTCCCAACACCATTTATTAAAGAGACTATTCTTTCCCCATTATATATTTTTGGCACCTTGTTGAAGATTAGATGATCATATATGTGTGGGTTTATGTCTGGGCTGTCTATTCTGTTCCATCGGTCTATGTGTCTGCTTTTATGCCAGTACCATATTTTGATTACTACAGCTTGGTACTATAGTTTGAAATCAGGATATATGATGCCTGCAGCTTTGTTCTTACTGCTCAAAATTGTTTTAGCTATGTGGATTCTGTTGTGGTTATATATGCATTTTAGAATTCTTTTTCTATAAAAAAATAACAAATGTTGGTAAGGATGTGGAGAAAAGGAAACCCTTTCACTGCTGTACACTATTGGAAGGGAATGTAAATTGGTACAAACATTATGGAAATCAGTACAGAGGTTCCTCAAAAAATTAAAAATAGAACTACCACAGGGTCTAGCAACCCACTTCTGGGTATATATCCAAAAGAAATAAAATCACTGTCTCAAAGACATATCTGCGCTTTCATATTCATTGCAGG
>NW_016807324.1:171790-175326 GCF_001698545.2 Rhinopithecus bieti
CTCTTTCATATTAACTTTAGAGTAAGGTTATTTAGTTTCCAAAAGAAACACTTTGGAATTTTAATAATATTTAATGGAGTAAAGGGTGTCTTTTACTATAAGTAAAGACTAACATGAGATTAATTTAAGGCAAATTGGTATATTTTACATACTAAATCTTCCCACCCTTAAAATGTTATATAAATGTATAATTTTATATGTATATATTTATTTATATATATATGGTCTTACTTTCTTCAGTATTTTATTTTATAAATATGTCATTGTGTTTTATATTTTAGTTTCTGTTGTAAATATTTAAAAATCATATTTCCTAATCTGTTTCTATTAGACACCATTGATTTTTTTAAAATTGTATATTTTGACACTGAACTATTACCTAACAATACTGATAAACACTCTCGTTTGTTCCAATAAATCATCTGTAGATATTTAAATATTTTCAACAAAGATATTATTTGTGAACACTTTTGATTATTTTCTTTCAATTGCTGCATTTTCCTTTCTTTCTCCTTCCTTCTCTCTCTTCCTCTCTCCTTGAGTCCATTTTTCTTTCCTTCTTTTATTCCTTCTTTTCCTCCTTCCTTAATTTACTAGCTAAGACCTCCAGAATAGGGTTGAATAAAAGATATAATAATGGGAATTCACATCTTGAGCATCAGTTTAATAGAAATGTTTTTTTTTGTTTGTTTGTTTGTTTGTTTTAGATAAATTGAACTTTATTAAAATTAAAGTCTTTGTGCTTTAAAGGACACTATCAAGAAAATGAGAATACCACCCACAGAATAAGAGAAAATATTTGCAAATTATATATCTGTTAAGGTTCTAGTATTCAGGATATGTAAAGAACTCTTACACTTAAACAATAAAAGGCAAATAACCCAACTAAAGATGTATAAATAATCCAAATAGATATTTCTTCAGAGAAGATACGCAAATGGTCAATAAACACATGAAAAGATGCTCAACATCATTACTCTTTAGAGAAATGCCAATTAAAACCACAATAAGGTCTTATGTTTATGTCTTTGATCCACTTTGAACTGATTTTGTGAATGGTGTAAAATAAGGGTCCAATTTTATTTTTTTGAATATGCATATCCAGTTTTCCCAACACCATTTATTAAAGAGACTATTCTTTCCCCATTATATATTTTGGCACCTTGTTGAAGATTAGATGATCATATATGTGTGGGTTTATGTCTGGGCTGTCTATTCTGTTCCATCGGTCTATGTGTCTGCTTTTATGCCAGTACCATATTTTGATTACTACAGCTTGGTACTATAGTTTGAAATCAGGATATATGATGCCTGCAGCTTTGTTCTTACTGCTCAAAATTGTTTTAGCTATGTGGATTCTGTTGTGGTTATATATGCATTTTAGAATTCTTTTCTATAAAAAAATAACAAATGTTGGTAAGGATGTGGAGAAAAGGAAACCCTTTCACTGCTGTACACTATTGGAAGGGAATGTAAATTGGTACAAACATTATGGAAATCAGTACAGAGGTTCCTCAAAAAATTAAAATAGAACTACCACAGGGTCTAGCAACCCACTTCTGGGTATATATCCAAAAGAAATAAAATCACTGTCTCAAAGACATATCTGCGCTTTCATATTCATTGCAGGATTATTCAAAGTAGCCAAGATAGAAAAACAATCTAAGTGTCCATTAGCAAATGAATGAGTGCACACAATGTGGCATATATATTCATCCTTTAAAAGAAGGAAATCCTGCCATTTACAACAATGCAGATGAACCTTGAGGACATTATCTTAAGCAAACTAAACCAGACATAAAAAGTCAAATATTGCATGACCTCAGTTATATGCAGAATCTGAAAACAAAAGTTGAACTCATAGTAACAGAGAATAGAAGGATGGTTATCAGGGGTTAGGGCATGGGGGGAAAGGAGAGATATTGGTCAAAGGGTACCAACCTTCAGTTGTAAGATGAGTGAATACTGGAGACCAAATGTAAAGCATGGTGACTATAGTTAGTAATAATATATTGTACACTTGAAATTTGCTGAGAGTAGATCTCAAGTGTTCTCACCACGCACACACAGACAAAGGTAACTATGTGAGGTGATAGATATATTAATTAGCTTAATTGTGTTAATCATTTCACAATGTATATAAGTATGTCAAAGCATCACATTGTACACCCTAAATATATACAATTTTTATTTGTCAATGATTACTTCAGTAAAGTTGGGAAAAAAGATACGTTTCACATCCTCTATGGTGGCTATAATTTTCATAAAATGCAAAATAGACCAGTGGTTACCCGAGGTCAGAGGGAGGAGGAATAGAGACTTCTAATGGGGATGACTATACATATATATGGAGGTGGGCTTTAAGAGGTGATTAAGCTATAAGGGCTGCACCCTTGTTAATGGGGTTAAGGCCTTTATAAAAGATGCTTCACAGCATTTGGTTAGCTTGTTCTCATGCCTTCTGCCATGTAAGGACACAGCAAGAAAATCCTCATCAGACCAAATGCCGATGCCTTGATCTTGAATTTCTCAGCCTCCAGAACTGTGAGAAATAAATTTCTATCTATCTATCTATCTATCTATCTATCTATCTATCTATCTATCTATCTATTTTTGAGATAGAGTTTCACTGTTGTTGCCCAGGCTGGAGTGCAATGGCATGATCTCAGCTCACTGCAACCTCTGTCTCCCGGGTTCAAGAGATTCTTCTGCCTCAGCCTCCTGAGTAGCTGGAATTTCAGGCATGCATCGCCACGCCCAGCTAATTTTGTATTTTTAGTAGAGATAGGATTTCTCCATGTTGGTCAGGCTGGTCTCAAACTCCCGACCTCAGGTGATCCGCCCGCCTCAGCCTCCCAAAGTAATGGGATTACAGGCATGAGCCACTGTGCCTGGCCTCCAAATTTCTGTTTTCTTAAATAAATCACCCAGCCTGTGGTATTATGTTATAGTGGCACAAATAAACTAAGACAGAACAAAATGTGGGAAGGAAGAAGGAGAAATTTCTCATATGGCAGCTTTATGTTTTAACTTTTTGAGGAGCTGTCAAACTGTGTTCCAAAGTACCTGCATCATTTTACATTTCCACTAGCAATATATGAGGGTTCCAATTTCTCCACATACTTGCCAGCAGCTGTTATTGTTCAATTTTTTTTATTATAGCCATCCCACTGGGTGTGGAGTGACATCTCATTGTGATTTGGATTTCCATTTCCCTAATGAATAATGATATTGAGCAGTTTTTCATGTGCACATTGGCCATTTGTATGTCTTCTTTGGGGAAATTATTTAAATCCTCTGCTCATTTAAAATTGGACTATTTGTCTTTTATTAATTTGTTAGAATTATTTATATATTTTGGATACCAGACCCTTATCAAATAAAAGATTTGCAAAATTTTTCTACTGTTTTGTGGGTTGTCTTTTCAATTTCTTGACAGTATCTTTTGAAGCACAAAAGTCTTACATTTTGATTAAGTCTAATTTATCTTTTTTCTTTTGTTGCTTGTGCTTTTGGTGTCATATGTAAGAACCATT
>NW_016807324.1:175552-185300 GCF_001698545.2 Rhinopithecus bieti
GATTAAGTCTAATTATCTTTTTTCTTTTGTTGCTTGTGCTTTTGGTGTCATATGTAAGAAACCATTTCCTAATTCAAGGTCACAATAAATTTACTCTTATGTTTTCTTCTAAGTGTTTTGTAGCTTTAGTTCTTACATTTAGATCTACAACTATTTTGAGTTACCACACTTAATTACTGTAGCTTTTCTGTAAGTTGTGCAATCAGGAAATAATCTTTAAGATTATTTTAACAACCACTTGTTCAACAGATGGCTTTTCTGCATCCCTTGAATTTCCATGTGAATTTTTGGATCTGCTTGTCAATTTCTGCAAGAAAAGTTCTATCTCAATGTTGCTTTAGGATTTATAGTAGTTTTTCTCAACCTCAGAATTATTGGCATTTGGGGCCTCATAATTTTTTATTTTGGCTTTCCTGTACATTTTAGAATAGTTAACAGGATCCCTGGTCTCTAACTAATAGCTACCACTAGTACCCTGTGTAAAACAAAAACCAAACTCAGCCAGGCATGGTGGCTCACACGTGTAATCACAACGTTTTGGGAGTCCAAGGTGGGAGGTTCACTTGAGGTCAGGAGTTCGACCAGCCTGAGCAACATAGTGAGATCCTGTCTCTACAGAAAATTTAAAAATTAGCTGGACATGGTGGTGTATGCCTGTAGTCCTAGCTACTTGGGAGGCTGAGGAGGGAGGATCGTTTGAGCCCAGGAATTTGAGGTCACAGTGAGTTACGATCACACCACCGCACTCCAGCCTGGGTGACAGAGCAAGACACTTTCTCTGAAAAATAGAAAGAAAAGAAAGAAAGAAGAAACAAACTCAATTTCTACTGTACACTCACAGCACACTTCTGCTATCAGATATATGGGGATTTCTCCCCATCAACAAGCAAGCAATCAATTCTTCAACAGACATCACCAGTTGGGCATCCTCTAATTAATTCAATTCTGACAGTATCTACCTGGAGATAGCATCAGATCACACAGGTTGAAGAATCAGTCCTCCAAGACTAAGCCCCACTTACAATGCTGATCGCAAGACCCAGATTATTTTATCTGTGATTCTGACCAATTGGCTATAAATCAAAGTTACCACAACCCCCTCCTTGGGTTCTATTAATTTTCTTGAGCAGTTTGCAGAACTCAGGGAAACACTTAACTTATGTGTACTGGTCTATTACAAAAGATATTTTAAAGGATATAGATGAAGAGATACGTAGGGCAAGGAGTGTGGGAAGGGCACAGAGCTTCCACTTCCTCTCCAGGCATGGCACCCTCCAGGGACCTCTATGTGTTTGGCTATCCAGAAGCTCTCTGAACCCAGTTCTTTTGGGTTTTTAGGGAAGCTTCATTAAGTAGGCATGATTGATTACATAACTGGCAATTTGTGATCAACCTTCAGTGCTGTTCCCTCCCTAGAGGCTCAGAGTGGGGCTAAAAGTCCCAACCCTTTAATTCTACCTTAGTGTTTCCATCCTAGGGGCTGCCAGCCATTAGCCTACCCATTAGCATACAAGTGTTATGGAGAATGGTGTGAGAAAAAAATTTTAACGAAAACAAAACATACAAAAAGACACACCATTCTGAAGATCCCAAGGATTTCAGGAGTTGTATGCTAAGAAACTGGGATGAAGACCAAATGTATATTTCACAATATCACATAATCCCTTCAGTTTTGGAAACCAAAAAGGTCTTCAGACATTGCTGAATGTTCCCAAGGAGTCAAAATCACCCCGATTGACAACCACTGGTTTATAGTTTATGTCTTTAACATCACAATCTACCTTCAAGTTATTTATACTATTTCATGTGTTGTATACAAACCTTACAATAGAATACTTCTATTTCTCTCCTCGAGAATTTTATGCTAATGTTATCATACATTTCACATATGCATATGTTACAAGCCCCACAACATATTGTTAATACTTTTGTTTAAACAATTATCTTTTAAACAGATTTAAATTATAAGGTAAAAATCTTATATGTCTAATCACATAGTTACCATTTCCAGTTTTATTTATTCTTTTGTGTAGATCCAGGTTTTCAACTAGTGTCATTTTCATTCTGCCTGGAGAATGTCCTTTAACATTTTTTTGTGGTGCAGAACTGCTGATGGTGGTTTCTTTCAGCTTTTATATGCCTGTAAAGTTTACTTTGTCTTTGTTTTTGAACAATATTTTGAGGCGTATAGAATTCTAGATTGAGAGTGTTTTCTTTCACTCCTTTAAAGATGTCGTTTCACTGTCTTCTAGTTGATTCCTTCAGGAAATCTGATGTCAGCCTTACCCTTGTGCCTTTTCTTCCTCCTTGCTGCTTCTAAGAGTTTCTCTTTATCACTATTTCTAAGCAACTTGAAATGATGTACTTGGCATAATTTTTATGTTTCTTGTGCTGGGAGTTTATAGATCTCCTTGGATCTGTAGGCTTATGGTTTTCATTAAGTTTGGAAAAAAACCTCAGCCATTATTTCTTGACATTTTTTTCTGCCACCACGCCAACACCATCCTTTCCTTCAGGGGCTCCAAATACACATTTATTGAGTCGCTTGAAATTCTCTCACAACTCACTGATACTCTGATTATTTTTAGTCTTTTTCTGTGTTTCATTTTGAACATTTTCTATTGCTGTGTCTTCAAGTTCACCAACCTTTTTCTCTGCAATTGCTAATCTGTCATTCATCTAATACAGTACATATTTCATCTCAGATATTGAAACTTTCATTTCTACAAGTTTGATTTGGATTTGTTTTATATCTTCCATGTCTTTACTTATAATGTTCAATCTCTCCTCTAGTTTATCAAGCATGTAAAATACATGTATAAAGGTTAGACAATGTACAGATTTTTGGACAGTGGTACACAACCTCGCTGAAAGGATCTAAATGAAAAGAAAAAGACTGGAAGTGTAGGGGCCAAGGGTCTTGGCCCTCTGAAGTGTCACCTAAAACATAAACTCACAAAAGTCAGATTAGTTGGAGAAAAGGCATACGAATTTATTTAACACGTACGCAACATGTGCACAGAAAAAAAAAAAAAAATCATTGAGTGGTTACCCACCCCCAGTGTGGTTCAGAAGCTTACTTACCATCCTGGCAAAACAGATTGTGGGACAGGGGAGAAGTAGAATTTTGTTGAGGGGCTTACTAGGGAGAATGAATGGATCAGGGAACAGAGACTAATTTGTACATTATCTTGTGAAAGGGTCTGTTCAGGAATGGTTACATTCTTGGTCTTACATTTCCCCTCCCCCACCCAAGGAGGGGAAGAAAAAACAATTGTTCCTTTTGGTGGGTCTGGATCTTAGATAAAGGAACTTCAACTTCTTTGGGAGAGATGATTGGGAGAGGTCAGAGACACCTTGAGGCTTCTTTTGTTCACCATGTCAACATACCCTATTTTGAGGTATTGGCTACTGAGCACAAACAGAAGATTGCAGACAGAGTCTGGAATGCCTATCAACATATGGCAGTGGTTATGAAGTGTGAAGGTCTTTGTGTCACATGTTAATGCTCACTGGAGAGTGTCTACCATGGAAGAAGCACAGAAAAGCCAAGTATACAAAATGACTTGGTCAGTTAACATCAGCCAGCCACTTCAATGCTGGCATATTGGACATGGACAGGGTAGCCTTAGTGGCGGAGGTGGAGACTAAACAGGAGACCAACAGCATGAACTCATACTTAACAAGACTGGTCTAACTGCTGCCACCTCTAATCTGCAACCTGACACCATGTAGCCTCTGGTATGGCACCACCACTTCAGGTGTCCAACTGACCATTTGGTAACAATTTGACTACAGTAGATCACTTCTATCCTGGATGTACCAGCAGTTTGTTTTCACAGCAGTGAACATATATTCCTGGTATGGGTTTACCTTTCTTAACCACAGGGTCCCAGTCAACACTGATATCTGAAATCTTAGAGTATTTCATTAATTGCTGTGTGATATCATGTAACATCACATTAGACCAGGGGATTCATTTTCAGCAAAAAAGATACAGAAGTGGACCTGTGAAGATGAGATCTACTAGTTCCCTACTGTATGATACCACCCAGAAAACTGATATTTTGACAGAGTAGTGGAATTGCCTGCTGAAGAACAGCTGAAGCGCCAACTCAAAATCAATATTCTGTGAGGTTAGGGTCCTATTCTCCAGAATGCAGTATATTCATTGAATCAAATAATTTTATATGGTGTATGTCTTCAGTAAGAATACATGGGTTCAGACTGGGTGTAGTGGCTCATGGCTATAATCCCGACACTTTAGGAGGCCAAGGCAAGAAGATTACTTGAGGCCAGGAGTTCAAGACCAGCTTGGGCAACGTAGTGAGTTACCCATCTCTATAATATTTAAAAAAAAATGATAATACATGGGTTCAGAAACAAAGGAGTGGAAGCAAGAGTACCCACACTTACCGTCACTTCTAATGACACATTCAGAGACTTTGCTTTTGCCATACCTGCAATTCGGAACTTTCTAGGGTTAGAGGTCCCGGCCCTGAAGAGAGCTCACTCTAACTGAAACTATCTCAATTTTGTCACTATTGTCATTTTGGGCTGGATAATTCTTTGTAGCGGGAGCTGTCCTGTGCATTATGAAATATTTCACAGCATCCCTCGCTTCTACCTACTAGAAGCCAGTAGTACATTTTCCCCAACTGTGGTGAAAGTATCTCCAAACACTGCCAAATGTTCCCTGGGGAGCCAAATTGCCCCCAGTTGAGAACCACTGCTCTAGCCAATAGAGAAGACAAGATTCATGTTGAACTACAACCTGTGGCTGCCACCTAGGCATTTGGACCAGCAGGCAAGAAAACTCACCATCTTAACTTGGTCAGTCAAACCTGATTATCAGGAGGAGGTAGGGGTACTGGTATACAGTGGGAGCAGGGAGGAACTGTCCAGCAGTGTCTGAACAGAAGCAGCTGCTGGTTGGCTGCTACTCTTGCTACCAGATTTGGCTGGTAAGGTAACAAGCCCAAATGAACACACATAGTTTATTACTTACATAGACAGCATAAGCAAAATCAACACAAAGTCAGCTCCCCACATCCTTAATCCCATAGGACAACACTGAACCATAGGAGTCAAGTGACAGATGACATGACTGGTAGGTCACTCTGTCATTGAAGAATCAATTCTAAATTGCAGCTAATCAGCGTTACAGCCTGCAGCTTTATATTAAGGAGACAAAGGTGGATAGTGCCACACCTCATGAGACCAGGGAGGTAGATGAGAACCTGATTCATGGCATCCTCCCACAACATAGAGAAGCTGATGAGAAATAACCTTGTAATAGCTCCTTACAAGACTATTTTCTTGCCATGTTCCTGGAAGTATCATAGAATGTTCTGTCAAGACTTTGGTCAGACAGATTGAGCATTGTCTATGTTGCCCATGTGAATATCTTCAACGTTGCCAGAGTGCCATGGATGAACTATTTCCCTACAGAAATATGTGTAGAACCCAGATGATCCACTTGAATATTTCTAGGTACTACCTACCTTTCCCAGTTATGACAGGGGAAATACTGTATATGAACAGGTATGGCAATTCTGAACTGAGAAGGACATGATGATGAAGAATCAGGCCCCTCAAGGAGGAAGGGTCATACCACTAGCCAAGCCACTGAGGCAATGGAGGCTGTACATTAAGGGTGAGAAGAATTTAGAATGGATAGTCAAAGAGGAAGATTGTAATTATCATTTGTGAACCCGAGACTAACTACTATAGTATTGGTTTTAGTTTGTAACACTAACCTCCCTCTTCTGAGTTTTCCCTCAGGACGAAAGGCCAGCTCCAGTCCTATAGAAGCTGCTCCCCAGCTTTATAGAGAGAAATGTATCCAAGTGGCAAAAGTGATGTATTGTTGTAGAAACAGAGACACAGTACCCAGATCCCTCTTTAGGAAGAACTTACCGCTCAGCTCTGGAGAGAGCAGTCAGCAGGCCAGATATAGCTGTCAGCTTCTTCAGGGTGTGACTCAGCTGCAGAATCTCTTTGCTCCAGTTACACCCTTCCTGGGGCAGCCTACAATTAGTAACTGAGTGAGCTTGACATGGGATCATTCTGATTAGCAACATTCATTCTAGAGCTCTTTGCTGGGCATGCCAAGGTTTCGTTTGGCCTACATCATATTTCAGCTTCTCCATTGGCTCAATCCTTCTTCAACCTCTTTTTGTACCCTCAACTCCATTTCAGGATCTATTTCTGGAGAACCCAAACTGCAACACAAACCATGATGTTCAGATCCTGTCTTAGTCTATTTGTGCTGGTATTTAAAAAGACCACAGACTGGGTAATTTATAAACAATAGAAATTTATTTCTCACAGCTAGGGATAGGAAGTCCAAGATTAAGGCGCCAGCATTCGGTGTTTGGTAAGGGCTTGCTGCATCCTCACATGGCAGAAGACAGAAGGGCAAAAGCACCTAGCTAGTTCCCTCAAGCCCTGTTTTAAGGGTAGACCCCTCATGACTTAATCAACTCCCAAAGGCCCCACCTCTGACTACTATTACACTGGGTCTTAGGTAACAACATATGAATTTGGGGGAGACACATACATTCGTCATAGCAGACAAAGATTTAGAGAAAATAGTTGATCTTAGTATGTCTCTAGGTCAGCAGTCCCTAACTTTTTTGGCACCAGGGACTGGTTTTGTGGAAGACAATTTTTCCATGGAGTGAGGTCGGGGCATGGTTTTGGGATGGAACTGTTCCACCTCAGATCATCAAGCATTATATTGTCATAAGAAGCATGCAACCTACATCCCTCACATGCGCAGTTCACAATAGGGTTCGTGCTCCTGTGAGAATCTAATGTCACCACTGAGCTGACAGGAGGTGGAGCTCAGACAGTAACGCTTGCTTGCCCACCACTCACCTCCTGCTGTGCAGCCCGGTTCCTAACAGGCCATGGACTGGTATCAGTCTGTGGCCTGGAGGTTGGGGATCCCTGCTCTATACTGTCATTTTTAGTGACATGAAGATGTTCATAATATCCCCCTATAATCCTCATAATGCCAGGACGAATCTGTAGTGATGTCTTTCCTCTCATTCCTTATACTGGTAATCTGTGTCTTTTCTCTTCTTTTCCTAATGGGTCGGGCTAGGTATTTATCAATTTCATTGATTTCTTGAAATAACCAGGGGTTTTTTTTTTTTTTTTTTTTTTATCCTGACAATCTCTAACTTACAGTATTTTCCTTGTACTATATAATCTCTGGTTTCATTCTATTCTGAATAGAAAAAATATTTTGTCTTTTCACTCTGCTGATCATGTTTGTGCACAGAAGTTCTTAATTTTGATATAGTCCAATTTATCTATTTTTTCTTGTATTGACTATGCTTTTGGTCTCATATCCAAGAAATCATTGTCAAATCCATCCTTCTACTTTTAAATTATTCGTGTCTTTATGTTTAAATTGTGTTTCTTTGAGGCACCATATAGTTAGGTCTTGCTCTTAAATCTACTCTCTGGGCCAGGTGAGATGGGTCACATCTGTAATCCCACTTTGGGAGGCTGAGGAGGGCAGATCACTTGAGCCCAGGAGTTCCAGACTAGCCTGGGCAACATGGTGAGCCCTCATCTCTATAAAGAATTAAAAAATTAGCCGGGCATGGTGGTATGCACCTGTAGTTCCAGCTACTTAGGAGGCTGGGATAGGAGGATTGCTTGAGCCCAAGAGACAGAGGTTGTAGTGATATGAGATCGCACCATTGCACTCTAGCCTGAGTGATAGAGTGAGACCTTGCCTCAAAATAAATAAATACATACATATATAAATCTACTCTCTGATAATCTCTTACTTAACTGGGGGAAAACCATAGATATTAAATGTGGTTATTCATATGGTTAGTTAGTTTAAATCTATCATCTTGCTATGTGCTTTCTCTTTGTCTCATCTATTCTTTGTTTCACTTTCCTTCTTTTTTTACCTTATTTTGGATTAACTGCATGTTGTTTATGATTTAAATTTTTTAACCTTTGTTGGTTTATTAGCATTAACTCTCTGTTTTGTTGTTTTAGGGTCACTTTAGAGTTTATAGTACACATTTTTAAGTTATCATAGTCTACCTTAATGTGATATTAAACCATTTTACATCACATGAGAACTTTACAATAGTAGTAAATTTCTATTTCTCCTCTCCTAGCCTTTGAGCTATTATTGTCATGCATTTTACATTTACGTATATTATCAACCCTATGCTATATTGTTATTATTGTTTTAGCACTCAATTATATTTCAGAGATTTAAATAATAGGAAAACCTTTATTTAAAAGGAAGATACACACACACACACACACACACACACACACACACACACACATAATATATATTCTTGTCTCAAAGATTTCCAGTGCTCTTTGTTCCTTTATGTAAGTCTGCATTTCCACCTATCATTTCTCTTCTGCCTGAAGGAATTTCTTTAACATTTCTTGCAGTATGGATCTGCTAATAATGCATTCAGTTTTAATATGTCTGAATAAGTTTTTTTTTTTTTCACCTTCTTTCTTGATATTTTCACTGGGTATAAAATTCTAGGTTAAAAATTATTTTTCTTTAAATAATTTAAAAATTTGCTCCCCTGTCATCTCACATTATTTCTGATATTAAATCTATTGTCATCCTTTTATGTAACATACTTTTTATTCTGGTTGCTTTAAGATCGTCTCTGGCACTCAGGTGAGTAATTTAATCATGATATGCTCTGGTGCAATATTCAGTTTTTTGTGTGTTTGAGATTTATTGAGCTTCTTGGATCTGTGAGTTTAGAGTTTTCATAAAATTTGGAAAAATTTTTATCTATTCATTCTTCAAATATTTTCTGTACTCCCCTTTTGGGAATATATATTTGTTTTTTTGAGAAAACAAATCGCTTTCCCGCAGTTAACTGATGCTTTGCTCACTGCTTTAGATGTCTTTTCTTCTGGATATCCCATTTTGGAGAGTTTCTAATGCTAAATTTTCAAGTTTACTATTTTTTTCTGCAATGTCCAATTTGCAGTTCATCCCATCTAGTATAGTTTATCTCATCTCTAGAAACTTTATTTTTGCCTTCTTACATTATGTTTTTACTTAATTTTTTGAACATATGGAATATAGATATAACTGTTTTAATGTCCTTTTCTGCTAATTCCAACATCTATGTCACTTTGGGGTTAGTTTGGATTGTTGGATATTTTGCCTTATTATGGGTCATGTTTTTCTGTTTCTTTGCATGCTCGGTAATTTTTAATTGAATGCTCAATGTTGTTGAATTTTAACTTTGGGGTATTTGTTGTGTTTGTATTCTTATAAATATTCTTGAGCTTTGTTCTCAGACACAGTTAGATACACAGGAACAGTTTGATCCTTTAGGATCTTGCTTTTATGGTGTTTTAGATAGATCAAGAGCACTGTTCACTCTGAGTCCAACTATTCTCCACTATTAATGCAAGAGTCTTTTTAGTACTCTACCCAATGTTCCATGAATTATGAGGTTTTACTAGCCTGGCTAAAGGGAACAGGCACTCTTTCTAGTTCTGTGTGTGCCAATTCTTTTCTGTGGTTAATTCCTTAGCCTTAGGTAGTTTCCTCACATGTGTCCATCAGTTCTTCTTCTTCTTCTTCTTCTTTTTTTTTTATTATACTTTAAGTTCTAGGGTACATGTGCATAACGTGCAGGTTTGTTACATATGTATACTTATGCCATGTTGGTGTGCTGCACCCATCAACTCGTCAGCACCCATCAATTCATCATTTATA
>NW_016807324.1:185703-187387 GCF_001698545.2 Rhinopithecus bieti
TCTAAAACACCAAAAGCAACGGCAGCAAAAGCAAAAATTGACAAATGGGATCTAATTAAACTAAAGAGCTTTTGCACAGCAAAAGAAACTACCATCAGAGTGAACAGGCAACCTACAGAATGGGAGAAAATTTTTGCAACCTACTCATCTGACAAAGGGCTAATATCCAGAATCTACAAAGAACTCAAACAAATATACAAGAAAAAAACAAACAACCCCATCTTCTTCTTTTTTTTTAATTTGACATCCTTGAGCCATGAATCCATCGGTTCTTCAGGGGACCATTACTACTCAGAAGGACCCCCTGCAGGTTTCTGGAGTCCTCTCTATCTATATTTCCCCTCTCTGGTACTCTGTCTAACAATCCCTAGCCACCCTGGTCTCCCCGATTCTCCTCCCTTCCTCTTTAACTCATGGAGTTTTCCAGACTCCACCTGAGTTCCTCTTCCCTGTGTCATGGCCTGCAAACTCTCTCCAGACAGTATGCTGAGTAAACATGGGTCTCACCTCATTTCTTTCCCATTTTTCAGGGATCACTGTCCTTCATTACTTAATGCTCAGTGACTGAAAAGCCACCATTTCATATCTTTTGTCCACTTTCAAAGATTTTATTTCTAGTGGGAGAGTAAATTCAGTCTATATTATACCAACTTGGCCAGTAGTGGAAATATGCTTCTTTTTTTGTGAAATTTTATTTCCAAGTGTGTCAGTCAGGCTTCAATCAGAATAGCAGAACTACTGTAAGGTAGAATCCACAAGCACAAGCTGGCACCCTCAAGGATGGACTAAAACGCTTATCAGTTCTTGTTTCCTCTGACCTTAACGGTATGGGTATCCTGTAAAAGCCAAGACACTTTGTCACAAAGCCAAACTCACACACCTGGCCCAGGAATAGAAGAAGCTAAAGGAGAATCCAGAGGAAGGTGGAAGAGTTCCAAACCCAGCTAATGTCTTGTGCCAGTGTGGTGAGCCAGCAGAAAAGAGGTAACGTATTTGAGCTCCAAAATGGCTACTGCATCACTTCTGTCCTCCAAGTCTCCCACAATAATCTCTCTTGTGACTAACCCTAATTACAAACCTAAAGGAAAGAAAATTCTGAGAAATGTAGCTGAACCTAAAGAAGTTTGCCCATTACAAACCTACAACATAATGTATTTTATAATTTAAGCCATTTTGGTGAATAAAATATTTCCCCCATTTCTATTTATCCCCACTTATTCCTACTTTAGGATAATTTTTTTTTTATGTTCACCCTGTGTCCAGCAATCTTGACAACTGTATTAACTGAATTGGTATTTATTAATGTTTCTTGCATTTTCTGGGCATACACTCACACCAGAAAAAGTTATATCTTTTTCAGTAGTTATTATGTGATACCATTCTCTTCCTTTATTGCATTTATTGGAACCTCACAGAATATGTGAAATAATTGTAATAGTATTCCTGTGCAATTTCTGATTATCTTAAAAACCCTGAATAGACCAATAGCAGGCTCTGAAACTGAGGCAATAATTAATAGCCTACCCACCAAAAAAAGTCCAGGACCAGACAGATTCACAGCCGAATTCTACCAGAGGTACAAGGAGGAGCTGGTACCATTCCTTCTGAAACTATTCCAATCAATAGAAAAAGAGGGAATCCTCCCTAACTCATTTTATGAGGCCAACATCATCCTGATACCAAA
>NW_016807324.1:189341-192984 GCF_001698545.2 Rhinopithecus bieti
ATCCCATTACTGGGTATATACCCAAAGGATTATAAATCATGCTGCTATAAAGACACATGCACACGTATGTTTATTGCATCACTATTCACAATAGCAAAGACTTGGAATCAACCCAAATGTCCATCAGTGACAGACTGGATTAAGAAAATGTGGCACATATACACCATGGAATACTATGCAGCCATAAAAAAGAATGAGTTCGTGTCCTTTGTAGGGATATGGATGCAGCTGGAAGCCATCATTCTCAGCAAACTATCGCAAGAACAGAAAACCAAATACCGCATATTCTCACTCATAGGTGGGAATTGAACAATGAGATCATTTGGTCACAGGAAGGGGAGCATCACACACAGGGGCCTATTGTGGGGAGGGGGAAGCGGGGAGGGATAGCATTAGGAGATATACCGAATGTAAATGATGAGTTAATGGGTGCAGCACACCAACATGGCACATGTATACATATGTAACAAACCTGCACGTTGTGCACATGTACCCTAGAACTTAAAGTATAATAAAAAAAGAGAAAAAATAAATAAATTTTAAAAATCATTATTATTATTTCACTCTTTAGATTGATTGATATTTGTTGTTAGTTTTAGTAAGGAGTTTTTAGGTAGGTGCTTTCTGCTTCTCTTTACCTTGTGCTTTTATTAAGGATAGTTACTGGATTTTATGAAAGCATTTTAAGTATGTTATTAATATGACCCTATGATATTCTCCGTTAATTTATTTTTGTTATGAATTACATTGATGAATTTATTATATTGTCTTTGTATTCCCTGAATATATTCAACATGGTAGTAATTGATTATATCTTCAACATTGTATCATCCAGAGTTCTTTTGACTGCAAGTAACAGTCTAGCTAAAAGTATCCTTAACCATAAAGACACTGAATTATTAAGCAGCCCTAGAAGTCTGAAGTAGGTGGTTCAAAGGTCATTTTAGAGGTTGAATAACATGATCAGGGACCCTAAGGACCCTAAGGACCCTAGTTCTATCAGAAGTATATTGTAATCAAGAGTCTGATTCCATTTTTCAAAGCTTAAATTCTGATAGCTTTTAAAGCTCATTTCCCCCTCTTTTTCTTGTGCCTCACATCTTGGCAAGGTGATAAGAAAGCCTTGGGTCTCTTTCCTTTTGTACTGGTCATAGATTCAAGCTATGCAGGCCCCATCCCATGCACAGGAATATTCACTTCAGCCTCCTCCTTCACCACCATAGAAATCGCAGTCCAGTCTCCTTTCCTTGCTTTATCAAGCCACTTACAGATAATCCTGTGATGCCTGCTCTGGTAGACCCAGAAAGTCTCATTATGTAAGTAATAAACCTTTTATATCCCTTGATGTGTTGATGACATCATTCGTCTTGACATTAAAACCAAATTTTGGGTGGCAATCCATCCTGTTTCTGTCAATAATTGGTACTGTTAGCAGGAGGTTGAGACAATGACCACCACCACCAGATATCCTTCTTCTCTTGCTTTGATTTGCTAACTGACTCCACTGCCTGGTGATAAACATGCACTCCAAGCTACTGCCTGCTGGCTAGCTTGCACTGTGAGTTATGCTGCTTTGTGCTGGATTTGCTGAGTTCTACTGAATCTCTGTTATAGATGTAACTGACCTAAGTCAGAAGTTTCAATAATCAACTGACATTTAGAAACAGGAGCATGGGACTGGGGCCCTCCTTAAAGTTACTCTGGCTTGTGTGTCTTGGGTCAGACCTGTGTGTCTTAGAATAAATCATCTGTCTTGATTCCAGCATCAACTGTGACTGATGCTAGGCTTAGGGGTAAGAGTCTTATCCTAAGACTGTTTGATCATGGGTTTCAACCAAGCATTGGCCACTATTCTGTAGAGTGCTCATGGGAAAGATTATACCTTGTGCAGTATACAGGTCCATTGGGTGGTTGTTTGTGTGGAGGAAGAGCTGTCACTATTTGAAGAGCAGTTACTATTTGAAGATTTTAATTATTGAGTCTACACACCTGTATTAGTCTGTTCTCACACTGCTATAAAGAACTGCCCAAGACTGGGTAATTTTTAAAGAAAAGAGGTTTAATTGACTCACAGTTCCACATGGCTAGGGAAGCCTCAGGAAACTTGCAATGATGGCAGAAGGGGAAGAGGCATGTCTTACATGGCAGCAGGTGAGAGAGAGCGAGTGTGTGACAGAGAAACTGTCAGATACTTATAAAACCATCAGTTCTCATGAGAACTCACTCACTATCATGAGAACAGCATGGAGGACACTGCCCCCATGATCCAATCATGTCCCTCCAAGTCTCTCCCTCGACACATGGGGATTATGGGGATTACAATTCAAGATGAGATTTGGGTGGGACACAAACCCTAACCATATCATTCCACCCCTGGCCCCTGCTAAATTTTATGTCCTCACATTTCAAAACCAATCATGCCTTCCCAACAGTCCCCCAAAGTCTTAACTCATTTCACCGTTAACTGAAAAGTCCAAGTCCAAAGTCTCATCTGGGACAAGGCAAGTCCCTTCCACCTAGAAGCCTATAAAAACAAAAGCAAGTTAGTTACTTCAGAGAAACAATGGAGGTACAGGCATTGGATAAATGCTGCCATTCCAAATTGGAGACATTGGCCAAAACAAAGGGGGTACAGGCCCCATGCAAGTCCGAAATCCAGTGGGGAAGTCATTAAATCTTAAAGCTCCAAAATGATCCCTTTGACTCCATGTCTCACATCCGGGGCATGCTGATGCAAGACGTGGGTTCCCATGGTCTTGGGCAGCTCTGCCCCTATGGCTTGGCAGGGTACAGACTCCCTCCCAGCTGCTTTCACAGGCTGGTGTTGAGTGTCTGTGGCTTCTCCAGGCACACTGTGCAAGCTGTCCGTGGATCTACCATTCTGGGGTCTGGAGGACGGTGGCCCTCTTCTCACAGCTCCACTAGGCAGTGCCCCAGTGGGGACTCTGTGTGGGGGCTCCAACTCCACATTTTCCTTCCACATTGCCCTGACAGAGGTTCTCCATGAGGGATCCACCCCTGCAGCCAACTTCTGCTTGTACATCCAGGCATTTCCATAGGTCCTCTGAAATCTAGGTGGAGGTTCCCAAACCTCAATTCTTGACTTCTGTATACCCGTAGGCCC
Organism: Rhinopithecus bieti; assembly: GCF_001698545.2. Lineage (NCBI taxonomy): Eukaryota > Metazoa > Chordata > Mammalia > Primates > Cercopithecidae > Rhinopithecus > Rhinopithecus bieti. Next base: position 192,466 of record NW_016807324.1, read on the forward strand.
AACACGAACTGGAAGCCATCAAGGATAGGGACTTGCACCCTCCAAAGCAATGGCCTAAGCAGTACCTTGGCCCCTTTTAGCTACTACTGGAGCTGAAGTGACTGGGACTCAGGGCACCATGTCCTGAGGCTGCACAGACCAGGGGGTGCCTGAACCTGGCCCACAAACCAATTTTTCCCTCCTAAGCCTCCAGGGCTGTGATAGGAGGAGCTGCTGTAAAAATCTCTGTCATGCCCTGGAGACATTTTCTCATTTTCTTGGTGGTTAACATTTGGCTCCTCTTTACTCATGCAAATTTCTGCAGTCAGCTTGAATTTCTCCCTAGAAAATGGGTTTTTCTGTTCTATCACATCATCAGGCTGCAAATTTTCCAAACTTAGGCTCTGCTTCCCTTTTAAACATAAGTTCCAATTTCAGATAATCTCTCTCAATTTCAATGTTCCACAGATCTTTAGGTCAGGGGAAAAATGCTGCCAGTGTCTTTGCTGGGAGAACCTCCCCAAAGTGTATTCAGTAATC
>NW_016807325.1:0-1181 GCF_001698545.2 Rhinopithecus bieti
ATGTACCCTAGAACTTAAAGTATAATAATAATAATAATAAATTTTTTTAAAAAGTGTACTCTATTCAGTACACTTAAAGCATACTCAAAGCCTGTAAATATCTCCAAAGGAAAAATCTCTTCAGACTCTGAAAAACAAACAAAAAGAAACAGCAATATTTCACACATAAAAATCATAAAAGATTATTTCAGTCATTATTAGTTGAGTCTATGCAATCAGCTCCTGCTCTGCTTCATGTTGGGTTAGTGGCAATCTTGATGAACACATCAGCCTTTCAATTAGAGGCCTAGAAGTTTTCTCTCTAATCCAATGGCACAATCTCCAAAGTTACTGAAACTTCCATTCAAGAGTCCTTTTTATGAACTCTTCCAAAGAAGCAATGTTTGGACTGTGGCTGATTGTAAGTCACTTTTTGAGAAGGATCAAAGCAAAACAACAATTGTGGATAACAAAAAGTCTTGAGATAGCCATAGTTAAAGACACAGTTGACAAGAAAATTTGGTCATTTCTGTGGCATACAACAACTTAATAATTATGATTATTACTGACAACATATATTTAAAAATATCAGAATTTTAAGAATCTCATACAATCCTGGAACACATATTATCACCACATTTATATAAATACAACCCAAAGGAAGCTAAACACCACCTCAGATTTGACAATGCTTCCTGCATAATTCTAACATAATGAATAAGCCTATTATGTCTCTCTTGCATGTCAGGGAACTTAATATCTAGAAAAGTTAGTTTGAGGACAAAAAGACTGAAATCAGAACTTGAAATTTTACTCCTAGGAAGTTTACCAAATATCAAACTTTTAAGACACTTAATATCACAAAATAGGATCACGAGTCACTACAAAACAGTCACTCATTTAGCCAAAGTGAAAAAGCAAGAACATTTACATTTTGATAGAGAAGAGACTCTGTTTCCCAAACAATAAGACCTAATGAAGACAGCATGAGGCCAACTGAATCTGTCTCTCCCCACTGCCTTTTCTCTCTGCAATTTACTCAAAAAGTAAACAAAATATTTTATCTCTCAATATTACATATTTAAAAAATATTCCTTGAATGGCATTTTATTAATGTTAAACCTAATTTTAATAAAATATTATAAACTAATGTAATCACTTTGACTATAAGGTAAAGATTTCTATAAACTTTTTTTTTTTTT
>NW_016807326.1:0-8621 GCF_001698545.2 Rhinopithecus bieti
AAATCCTACAATCAAATAAAAAATGATGTTTGTTTTCTTACTTGCTGTAGCTGAAGGGCATTTGCAGAAGAAACCCAATTGCTGTATTTTCCAAAAGACATTTTAGTTAAAATTTCTCTGCCTAATTGCCTCAAATAATTTCCTCCTGAATGTACCGCGGGAAAGTCAAATGAAAATTCTAAAGCACAGCAGTTTTGTTCTTCCTTAAAAGCATTTTTTATTCTTGTATGTTCCATCTTCGTTAAGGTCATCAGCCTTCATTCGGCTAAATAAGAAAGAAAACAAATTCATCTTCAATTCCTTTTATAAATATACATTTTTTATTTTCAATAGCTTTAGGGGTCTAGGTGGTTTTTGGGTGCATGGGTGGATTGCACAGTGGTGAAGTCTGGGATTTTAGTGCACCTGCCACCCGAGTAGCGTACATTGTACCCAATAGGTAGTTTTCATCCCTCATCCCGGTCCCACCCTTCCTGCTTCGGAGTCTCCAATGTCCATTATACAATTCTGTAGGCCTCTGTATACCCATAGCTTAGTTCCCAACTCCTGTTTTGCCTTTGGTGCAATAGCAATCAATTGCAGATTCTACATCTGCTGATAATTGAAATAACTCTCTTTTGCTCTATTTACAACACCTCTGATGTAGCTTATGTTTTATTTGGAATTCTACAATACTGTCATCATTTTAAAACTAGATTTAAAGTGGATTATTCACTAAAACATCATTTTAGTGAGAAAATGGATTCCATAACCTTACCATTGTCTAAAAAATACACAAAGTTTGATGTCAATGAATTCCCTTAAAATGCCCCACGGATAATACCCATTATTAATAACCTGATGTGCAACTTCGATGTGCTTTTAAAATGCATATAACCAATGGACACACACACACACACACAAACATGCATTCCTACTATTTTATTATTGGCTTAATGGTGGCCCAGTAACAATCAACTGTAGAGTTTCTTACTATGAACTGTTCCTGCTGTGCACCTTTTATGCACACGTGTAATTATTTTATAAAATTTATATAAAATATATCTGTGGTGATCTATTTGACAATTCTTAATATAATACATATTACCAAATTATTTTCTATGAACTTTACCTCAATTTACAGTCTTCCCAGCAATAAATGAGGAGGGTGAGAAGGGAGGGAGGGAGGAAAGGAAGGAAATAAGGAAGGAAGAAAATGAAGGAAGGAAAAGGCAGGCAGGAAGCAAGGGATGGAGGGAGATAAGGAAAGAAGGAAAAGAGGGAGGGAGGGAAGAAGGAAGGAAGAGAGAAAAAATTTTTCTACTTTTTCTTCTTCATGACATTGCATCATAGAAAACTTGTTTCCAATATCATAGATTAAAATCCCTTATTACCATTTTTATTTACATTTTTTGACTTCTAGCAAACCTGAGAACTTGAATGTATTTTTAAAGATAAGTTCATTGATCTTTTGTCATTCTAGTTACTTTTCTATTGTAGAAACGTCTTTGCATATTAGCATATTAGTGAAATCTATCTATATTTCTATATTGTGGTATGTAGTTGACATAATTTCTTATAGTCTGGTGTTTATGTTATGATTCTATAATGCACTATTTATGAACCCAATCTGTGTAGTCCTCTAAATGGATCCTCTTGTCACCCTTCATCTCCATAATTTTTGTAATTGTAAGCATGATAGTTTTGTTTGTTTTTAAAAACACAATTATTCTCTTATTTTCCAGTGTGTAAAGATCACTCAACCCCTGTTCCTACTTTTCATCAATCCTATTCACTTTGATTTTTCAGCTTCTTGTGATCAAAAACAGGAGATAATTTCCATATTAGACAGATCTCCTCGATTCCCATGAGGCCCTCCAGAACTAATCCTGGGGAATGAATTTTTATGCCTGCCATCTCTCTCCTCTTCACCTCCAGACTTCAGGAATGAACTTCAGGGCTGCTCACAAGCAATACTAGGTGCATACTTATTAATAATCAGCTGCCTACATGTGCTCACTTACCAAAACACTCACCAAGGGTTCCACGCTCTGTACACAATTCCATGAGTGTTGGACTCGGTATTTTCGAATAGTGGGCATTCCACGACCCTTTTATTTGCGTCTTTTCCATTGTGAACTTGGTGATGTTTGCTTACTTATCTTTTTTTCACTCTCTTTCACTTTTCTTATGTCTTACAGGTAATTCTTTGAGAAAATTAAGGTGAATGGGGATAGATATATGACCAGCATTTTCTACGTAAAAGTCATTTGTATATTTCAAAGAGCTGAAAACATTCAATATAATGTTCATGAGAAAAGGAGAACTGACTCTCCCAGATCTAAAGAGTTGTGTAGAGTTGTTCAAAGTTTCACATCTATTGGGCCACTGCTTTTTATTTAATTGGCTGCCTTTTCAATGTCTTGGGAATGAGACAAACTCTAGCCCAAAGAGTTCCCTAAACTTCAGGGAACAGATAGTAAGCCTTCCGGGAGGTTCTATTTCATTTTCCACGCCCAGAGTTAAGGCAAGAAGTGAACCTATTCCTCACAACCTCTCCCTATATACCAGATAGGAGTAAAGCCCAAAGAGTTGAAAATAACATTTCACTAAGTTTTACTCCTAACTCTCTTATTTTCTCAACATCTGGGATGAACTAAGAGTCACAAGGCTGATTTTTGCAAATACTGTATGGTGATCTTATAACTTTCATTTTACAACGGAGGAGTACTTGTGTTATTTTTTCTTGAGATCTCAGCAGAAGCCAAGACTAAATTAGTTCTATTTTAACATCATATTTCAAGAAGAAGTACGTTTTATGGTATGATTTTGAGCAAGTAAATGTGTTCATAAAGAGAGATTGTGTTTAATTTATCATTAACAGAAGATTGTGGTCATCATTGTCAAGTCTGGACTATTCTTTTTTAAATATTTGAGAATGAGCAATTAATTTTGCAATTGAATATTGTCAATTGGGAAAGAAAAGTAACTAATTCAATCAAAGTGTGTTTTATATTCTTCAACACCTGTTGCTTAACTTGCTATAATATTTTCTTATATTATAAGAAAATGAAAAATGTATATTACCGGTAAGGATGCAAGTCAAAATAGGTAAATAAGTCAAATTATATCATCATGAAAGTAGTTTCAGAATAGGATACAGGCAGATCACAAAAGCAAGACAACACTAAACTAAACTAAGCTAAGGTTTTTAGACATAGTAGTTTTTATAACGGTTATTTGATCAATTATCTGTTTCAAACTTATACCTTTATTTTCAGTATTTTTTAAGTTATCAAAATTTGAAGGTGAAATAAATTACTATACACGCTCAAGGGAAGGAAGTGCGTTCTGATTTTTTTAATTGATTAGGCAAAAATGTAAGTGGTGCTCAAAGATGCAAGTCAGCCGATTGATACGTGTTTGAAGAATGTGAAATACTTTTATGCTTCAAAGGGCTGAGAAAAGCAACACAGCATGAAGGGAGGTGAAGTGAAACCTCTCAGAGGTCTTAATAGCCATTCCCTATAGTTAAGGGGGCTCGAAGGGCTAGGATCTGACTTATACCTAAGACATCTGAAGAGCAGATGACAAGGTTCTTAGCTAAGAAAGCAAAGGATATATGGACTATCTTAAGCTCATAGAGAGTCCATGATGCAGTCTTTCCTGTGGATCCTACAAAAGAGAAATCTAACCTGAAGACAGCTCATATCTTGCAGATGATTGAAAAGGCAATATAATCTAGCAAGAAGAGGTTCCATGGAGAAAGGAGATATAAGTGAAATATTGCCAGGCATCAAAGGCAGAGGAGACTCGGGGGATGCTACCATCCCCAAAGAACCTGTATGAGTGTTGCATAAAAAAACAAGTCGCCTTTAGACACCTGCCCAGCCAACAGCATGCTGTACATGAAACAGCACTTTTGAGTATTATAGGAGTCTGATATTTTAAAGGAAAATCAGGTTGTCTTTTGTAATTAGAAGGAAATCACAGAATTTTTGTTTGTTTTTTGTGTGATCTGGGAGTGACCAGAATAGCTGAATCACCGAACCAAGTCAGGGAACGCTTTCTAGCCCAAAGAATTGGATTCAATTGAATGTTAACATTTTCCTTTGTTGCATTTAGGATTCTTGTTCAATGTAACAGTGACAATATCAAGTTGTTAACAGACTTCATAGAACTAAAACCAAACCTCTTTGTGTTTTCTGTTTGAGAACATCATTTACAGTCTAATTAGAACAAGTGACACTATCAAGTTGTTAACAGACATTATAGAACTAAAACCAAACCTCTTAGTGTTTTCTGCTTGAGCACATCATACACAGTCTAATTAGACTAGTCAAATTTTATGTAATTACAAACATTAGAAATTGTTTTAAAATTGAACATTAAATTACTTTAATTTCCAATATTTTATGTAAACACTAATTAATTTTTGAAATTTAAGTAGAAAATGTAATCTGGAAAATAAATCCTACCATTGTGCTTAAAAATATAAACAAAAATGTAAATATTATTTTTATTATTTAAAATACAATGTATTATAATTACTACCTAGTGTTTTTAACAATTACATGTTTTCATCAATATCACACTTCTAAAAGCTAAGGTAATACAATCTTAAAATAGATGTTAATGAGACTTTTCTGACAATTTTGTAAGAACAGTTATGTACTGAAGTTATACTGCTTCTTGGTCTTTAGTACTGACTCACTAGAATAGGTTACTTAGAATGAAGCTTTTGAGCAGCTGGAGATTGCTATAAAAATAGGTTTTCTCCTTTGTTTAGCTGGATTACATACACCAACAACACGACATACAAATACAGACTGATATACACAAAATAATATATATTTAGCATGCTGATTTTAATTGCCAATATAATATTTTAACCTACTTTGAAATAATGTTTGCAAATAAATAAGCTTACTTTGATTTACCATAATACTTTATACTATAGAATGTATATGTTCATGGATGTCAAAAATGATTTTAAACTACCTCTTTCAAATTTCACCCGTTCTCATTTCCTTTCCTTTGGAAAACACAGACCTGATTTCCAGAAATGACGTGAAAAAGAAATGTCAAGAAAGGTCCTCATGTTGCTTTTTTGCTTTTTCCTTGGTTGGAATTTCCAGCTCACCATTGATCCAAGAAGCTTTGTTCCTGGGTGCATACATTTGTTACGTCTACTATACATACCATCATTGGCTTTTCTTCACAGTGCAACCGTACTGTACCATACAGGACACACTTACATGAATAGGTAGCCATTTGGATTTTTAACCAGGAAACCCTGGTAAAAGTATTAGTTCTGTTGCATGCATGAGAAACTATAAAACTTTATCTCCCTCATTTGATTTTTAATTCAATAAAGCACAAGTTCCCAATGAGCAAATAAAGCAAGTGAAAGGACATGGCAAACTATAGTGTTATATGAAAATCTAAGTTTATATCATTATAGAATGTGAGATTTGCATGTAGTACACTCTCTTGGATATTGAAACAGGTTCTTTAGAGAGAAATACATAAAATGGAAAACAATAATAATCATACATTTTGTAATCATTTATGAACTAATTCTCTAATCTATAATTTAAAGAAGGCTTCTACCTCCTGATCCCTGAAAAATGAGCAAAAATAAGATGAATGACTCGATTACAGAGTATTAACAGGAAGGCAATAGATATTATAAGACACTCTACCTGCAAGCCTCTCTTCTAACCCCCTTATCCACTGAAATCGAGGGTTGGTGTAATGATCTAGAAACTTCAGGAAGTTCTATGTTGCTTTTGTTTGTTTGAGACAGAGTCTCATTCTGTCACCCAGGCTGGAGTACGGTGGTGCAGTCATAGCTTACTGCAGCCTTGACTTCCTGGGCTCAAGCCACCTCGGTCACCTGAGTAGCTGGGACTACAGGTATCCACCTCCATGCCCAGCTAAGTTTAAAAATTTCTTTGTAGAAGCAGGGTCTCACTATGCTGCCCAGGCTGGTGTCAAACATCTGAACTCAAGTGATCCTCCCACTCTTCAGCTTTCCAAACCACTAGGATTACAGGCATGAGCTACAGCACCCAGCCTGGAGGTTCTATGCTGCTGCATGTATATTGACTCTACCATCTTTTCACAAACGCATTCGGTAGGGTTCATTGCTTTGAAATCAATGTTCAGCCACTACTTAGAATCAGCCAGTATGAGAGCAGAAGCCAAACTTCCATCTTAAGTCAAAATTGCACATCCTAGCAAAAGTTACAGTGTGTGTTAGGTGCCTGGTCAATCATAAAGTGGGACTTTTTTGGATCATTCATGGGTAGTGACAAGCATGATGATTAGGGATTCAGCCAATGGAACATCTGGACACACATCTCCAATGATAGGCTCTTTTCCATGATCAATGAAGACATTTACTTTGGGAATGAAGCAGACCAAATTACCATTTTCTACATTCATTCATCAACTTACAATGCGAACTCCATGGAATAGTTCTCTTCTTTTGCTCTTAATAATTTGTATCTTTTAACTCCCAACTCTTTGACTGTGCCTGACTTCTGGCTACATACATTGGGTGAAATTGTCACATTTTATTAATATGTCAATTTTTCATTTGTATCCTGGTTCACCTCTTTCTTGTTTTATGACTTTGGACATAATCCCTCTAAAATAGCATATAACAGCATTAGTCTCCTAATGTTTTTTTTTCCAGAATACTAAGTAGACAATAATTTTAAAATACACACAGACCCTTGAAAAATAATAGTAATTACAAATAAAACATATGTGTGTGTGTATATATATATCAAAAAATATGTGAATCAATGATATATGTATCATATATGGTATACATATGTATATCCAAAATATGCACTTCAATGGATCAATTTCAAGTGCTGTAAACTCAAGAGCACATTATCTATAAGTTTATAATTTACCAACAATTTGATTCTTTAAGTTAAAGGAAAGAATGAGTCTGCCCTCTTGTGTGAACTAACTAGAAGCAAACAGTTTATACATTTGAAAGAGTAAAGATAATACGCTATGTATCTTATCCATGTGAATCTGTGTAATTATAACAGATTTAAATATTTTTAATGACTTGGTTTTATAGCAGATAGACACATCCATATGAGCACTGAGAAACAAAGACTAAAGAAAACACACAACAACACTGATTCACTCCTCCACGAGCTGGTGGCACATTCGTGGTTTACACCATCCAGTCTCATTGGCGATCACTTAGGGAGCTGAAAACCCTACCCATTGGCTTGGAGTCTCATCCAAACCCTGTCATGGTGGGAGGAGGCACAGGTTCATCCATCTGGCCAGCCAGAATGTGTGCATTCACCAACAGGATGCATCTTACCCTCTTGGAAAATGAACCAGTCATTCCCAAGTTGCATAACCATTTGGGCTTAAAGACATTCCGAACTTAACAATGGCAGCTTGGTGACAAACTCTTAGTGCAGGTTGCCAGTATGACAGGTGAAGCACAATAAACTTGAAATTGTCTTAAAGTATTGCAGAGAAAAAAATCTCAGGAGAATTCCTTAAAAGTCTGATATACATCCACAGGCTGAAGAGATTAACCCCTTTCTCTGGGCTAAAATTTATATGAAACATACCTCTCATATGCATGTGAGTAGATCACAGAAACACATTCACACATCTTCCCAGATCACAAAACCTCTATATTCCCAAAGTAATATAATCATTAAACTCTAGAGTCACATAAACTGTTACTGGTCAATGATTCAGAGTAGACTATCAAAATGTCTTCACATAAGGGATTCTCATTCCCATCAACCATATGGCTTCACATAAGGCTTTAAAATTTGTGTTTTATCTGCCTTCATCTGTAAAATGTTTGCATTAATAACTCAAAACTCAGCGAGGGAAGGTATTATAAATCTAGGGAGGTATTCAAAAATAACATCTAAGCAGTGCAGTACCCACAAAGAGTTATCATTATTCTTCTACTGGATCAAACAGAATGAACTTGGTAGATATTCAAGTGTATAGAGTTCTATATCCGTATATTAAATAACCTCAGATTGTTGTTTCTAAAATGACTTTTCTGTCTTTTTCCACATGGATCAGTTGACACATGTCCATTATAAGCTTTAAATTTTTTTTCCTTTTAAGGTATTTCTGTAGACTTTTTATTTGGATTAGGTCCTGAGAGTGGCCACATAAAATAAATTATTAATTACTCAGAGGCTACTTCAATTACATTCTTGTCTTGGTTCTTAGCTGCATTGCATTACGAATTATTTATAGAAAGTCAGATCTTGAAGGAAGTGAAGTGCTGCTACTGAGACATGCCTCACCCATTCCAGTCATTGCTGCCCTCTGGAAAGTGATTATATACTTCATTGTATTCTCAGTCAATATTTTCAAAATGCAGCTTCAGATCAAAGATGAAAGAATTATTCAAGCTATCAAATATTTAACTTTCACTGGAACACAAAGTAGAACATGCAAATAAATTGTGCTGAATATTAACATAAGACACTTTTTTTTTTACAATACATAACATTGTTTAATGCAGAAAAACAATTTTAAAAGTGCAAGAAGATTTAAAGTTCTAAGGAAAACAATTTTGAAGGTCTACAGTTTATTGAATCCTCTCTAGTATTAACTTACTG
>NW_016807326.1:8976-13008 GCF_001698545.2 Rhinopithecus bieti
ATCCTCTCTAGTATTAACTTACTGTGCTCAAAATCCCCAGAGTTTCTGAGTAATCAAACTGAAACTTATTCTTAGAAAGTCTCTCTGAAGCCTTTGTTAGATTGGAAACAGGTATGTTTGACTGTTAAAATTATAGTCTGTGGATAGATAATCCGTTTGGTTTGTAACTACCATGGGTTTTATTTATGCAATTTCACTTGATTCAAATAATTAGGTAGTCAAACAGAAATACGTAAGTGGGTTTACTTTGTGCACCGCTTGCAAATTTGTAAATGAGTTTGCAGATTTTTTCTGTCATACTGAAAAAGATGCAATATTTCACATTTGTGATTCTGGGGCAAGATGGAGTAGATGCGCTTCTCCCGGTTGTCACCACTAAATACAGCCATAAAACCTGGACATTATACACAAAGTAAGTATAAGAAGTCCCTGACAGATGAAGAGAAGAAGAAAGAAGACCCAACTAAAGACCTGAGTGCCTGGGGAAAAACATGGGAATGAGTTCTCTGGATTTTCTGTGTGTCCAGCATATACGGCAGACACACTGTGGTTTCCCACCCACCCCCATCAGCAAAGACCCATCTTCAAGCATAAACTCCCACCATGGCCCATTTGTAACAAATTATCCCTCCCCAATAAGCAGGTGGGTATCAGACAAGATTAGCTGGTCTGGACTTTCACTCCTACCAGGCAGAAGCAAGGCAACTATAACTGTTAACTTTTTGTATCAAGTTGACTGGGTCACAGGGTGCCCAGATATTTGGGAAATCATTATTTTGAATGTGTCTGTGAGGGGGGTACTTGGATGAGATTCCCATTTGAATTCATATGCTTAATACAGTGGATTACCCCCCTGCTGTTGGTGGGTCCTCTCCAATCTATTGAAGACCAGAATAGAACACAGAGATTGAGTAAGAGGGAACCTCACCTCCCTGACTGATTCAGCTAAACATAGGATTCTCCTGTCTCTAAACTGGCACCTACACCATTGGTTCTCCTGGGTCTCGGGTATTCAGTCTGGACGCCACACCACCAGCTGTCCTAGATCCTGGAGTTTCAGACTCAGATTGAAATTCACACCCTTGGCTCTCCTGGGTCTCAGGTCTTCAGACTAAGGCTGGAAATCACACTATCAACTCCCCTGGGTCTCAGGCCTTCAAACTCAGACTGGACCTCACACCCTCAGTTCTCCCAGGTCTCAGGCCTTCAGGCTCAAACTGTAACTCACACCATCAACTCTCCTGGATCTCAAGTCAGTCCTTCAGATTCAGACTAGAACTCACACCCTCAGCTCTCCTGGGTCTCAGGCTTTCAGACTCAGACTTGAACTCACACCATTGGCTCTCCTGGGTCTTAGGCCTTCAGACTCAGATTGGAACTCACACCATGAGCTGTCCTGGGTTTCAGGCCTTTAGTCTCAGACTAGAACATAGACTACCAGCTCTTCTGAATCTCCAGCTTGCTGCCTACAGATTTTAGGACCTCTAATTTTCCATTTTGTGAACCACTTTCTCTGAATAAATCTCTTTGAATCTGTCTATGTATCTATCTATCTTCTATAGAGTCTTTCTCAGAGAACCCTAATTCGAACTCTCTCTTTGTCCACACTGGGGTGGTGTCAGAAGAAACTCAGTGGAGAGTCAGGGTGAGAAGTTTGCCTGTTTCCCATTGTGGTGTCATTGCAGTCATTATGAGACATCTCTTTACCCTCCTCACAACCCCACAGTGGCCTTATCCACGTGGATCACAGACATTACAGAGAAAATGTGGACTTCGACCCCTCCTTCCTGTAGTGAGGTGGTACTCCACTTCTCCCATAGGCATGATCGCAGAAGAGGTCTCCTACAACGAAATAATTAAACAATGTGCAAAACCTCAAACATAATCCTAAATGTCCAGGATACAACTGAGAATCACTGTCCATACTAAAACATAACGTTCCTTCAATGAGCAATTGAAACCTCTTGAGACAGATGAAAAAGTAGAAAGTTTCAGAGAAGAAGCAGAAGACATAGAGAAGAACAAAATGAAAAATTTGGGACTAACAAATGCAGTAACTGAATAAAAGATTACCAGATAGGCTTAACAGAAGAATGGAGAGAACAAAGGAAAGATAAATGAGTTTGAAGATAGAATAGAAATTGTTTTAACCTAATTTAATTAGCAGAAAGAAATAGATAGAAAATTATGTATAGATTTTCAAGGACCTGACTTCATATGATTGGAATCCCAGGAGGAAAGGGAAATAATTTGTGCTGAAAAAAATACATGACTGAAAATGTTTCCTAATTTAGCAAAAATAATAAATGTATAAATTGAAGAAACTGTGAACTCAAACAGAATAAACTTAAAGACCACGATGCATCATGGTTTAACTACAGACACTTAAAGGCAAAGAAAAATCTTGAAAGCATTGGAGAGAAATGATGCATCACCTATGTAGGACAAAACGCATTGTCTAACAGTGTATTTTTCATTAAAAAACATGAAGCCCAACAAACACCAACACAGGGTTTTTATGTGCTTAATACAAATAACTGTCAACACATGGTTGTATATCTAGCTAACACATTTGTTTATGAATTAATGTAGAACCTTAGACACAGGTGAAGGAAAACTAAGAGATGTCTCCAACAAGCCTACCCTTGAAGAACTACTTAAAGTTTTAAAACATAAAGTAAACAATAAAGAAGGAAAATTGGAATATCAGGAAGAAAGACAAAACAACAGGAAAAGAAAACATTTCAGTTAATACAGTGGCCTCTTCTTCTCTCCTTGATTTTTCTAAATTATGTTTAATAGTTGAAGCAAAAAAAAAAGTATAGCATTGTGTTATGTGGTTGTGAATGCATGTTGAATGTATAATTAAGATAATTGTATTATAGATAGGGAAAGGTAAAGAGAGATAAAGGAAAGGAAAGTTTCTACCCTTCTCTCAAACGGGTAATATTCTGAGACTAGCAGGTGGTGATGAGCCATATGCATATAATATAATACTCATATCAATCACTAACACATCTATAGAGAGAGATACACTTAAAACCCTGCAAATAAACTAATGTTAAATTAGAAAATAACTGTAAGTAACCCAGAGGAAAGCAATTAGGAAAAACAAAAAACAAAAAAAAAAAAAAAAAAAAAAAAAACAGGGAAATGAAGAACAGAGGAACACACTGAAAAGAAAACAAAATAAAATCAATTAAGCACTTACATGTCAATAATGTATCTTTTAAAATTGCTTTTGATACTAGCATAAAATTGGAAACAACCAAAATGACACTGAATAAGTGAGTGGTTAAACAAACTGGAATACATCCATACAGTGGAATATTATTCAAAAATAAAAATAAATGAATGAATAGTTCACATAACAACTGGATGGATCCTGAGGGCATTTGGCTGAATAAGTAACACCAGTCTCAAAATGTCACATACAATGTCACTCCATTTATATAACATAAAGAAGATATATCAGTTATTAGAAAGTTTGATCTTATGATATTTACTAAGCACTGTTTTCTTATATACTAGCACTGATTATTAAAACATTTTAATGCTGGGATTACAAGCATGAGCAACTGTGCCCAACCTGTTTTATTTTTTATAATGACTATTTAAAATGTCTCAAACAAAACAAAACAAAATAAAATAAAATATCCATGGTTTGTCTAGCAAAAATCCTAAGCATAATAAATGTAGTGAGAATAGAAAACATTTTACAAAAATCCCATCTTGTCATTAGTTGTAATTGACAGTGGTACATCTGTGGATAAAGTAAAATGGAATTATAAAATCATTAACCTGGTATATTATCATTATAATTTATTTAATTAAAATACTATGCAGTAAAATTTCTAGGTAATATTGACCTCATATATGAATGGGTATAATATAAATTGATGCATTATAAGGGGAGTATATGTGGTGGGCGGTGTATAATACAACTTCCAGCATGAGAATTTCAGGGCAAGGAAATTCAGTGAAATAATAAAACAAACTTTGAACAACCCAAATTAAAAAAAAAACAGATAC
>NW_016807326.1:15973-25754 GCF_001698545.2 Rhinopithecus bieti
ACATGTTCACCTAACTTTATTCATATAAATTTTTAAAACAGAAGAATTAGTTGACACAGAATTTACAAAAGCATTCATGCAAGCTAAACTGTGTGGAAATGAAAAATTCAGGTTAGATGCAAAGTTTTGGGGGGACACAGGAGGAATTTGGCAAAAGTTTGTGATCCAGATACAAATTTGAATAGTGGCACATTGTATTAGTCCATTCTCATGCTGCTAATAAAGACACATCTGTAACTGGGTAATTTATAAAGGAAAGAGGTTTAATGAACTCACAGTTCCACATGACTGGGGAGGCCTCACAATTATAGCAGAGGGCAAATGAAGAGCAAAGTCACGTCTTAAATGGTGGCAGGCAAGAGAGCATGTGCAGGGGAGCTCCCCTTTATAAAATCATCATATCTCATGAGACTTATTCACTATCACTAGAACAGCATGGGAAAGACCCACCCTCACGATTCAATTAGCTCTCACCAGGTGTCTCCCATTACATATGATAATTATGGGAGCTACAGTTCAAGAGGAGATTTGGGTAGGGACACAGCTAAACCATATTACACATGGATCTATTTATGAATGTTAAATCATCAGTTATTCATTTCTTTTTTTCCTTTTTTCTGATTTCCCAAAATATTTGGAAGTTTGTCTTGCCACAGAAGGCAAGGGCATTTTCAATGTAAGGAATAAAGCCAAGAGCAAGGCTGCAAATCATGACATTGAGCATGAGGAAGGCTTGTCACACTAGGCAGACCTTTTCCTCACCACTGACTATCTGCACTGGAGGAACCCAGGAGAGCTTGAATACTCCTAATCATTGAATGTCCCAGGACCCTTCAACACAGCAGTCATCAATTGCACCTGAGTAACCTGCAACTGAGGACAGGGAATGTGTCATCTCAAGCTGATTGGAGCATGCCTGACCTCCTGAGTTTGATGGTTCTTCTTTAGCTTGAATTAGAAATTACCTCCTTATACCTACCTTCCATGAAGGATCCTGTCTCAGCCCATTCAGGCTACTATAGCACAATACCATAGAGACTGCATAACTTGTAAACAACAGATGCTTACTGCTCACAGTTCTGGAGGCTGGAAGTCCAAGATCAAGGCATGGCAGATTCAGTGTCTGCTGGACTCACTTCCTGGTTCACAGAGACGAAGCCTTCTCACTGTGCCCTCACATGGTGGAAGGTCAAGGGAGCTCTCAGGGGCCCCTTTTGTAAGGGCACTCATCCTATTCACAAGTCTCCACCCTCATGACCTCATCAGCTCCCAAAGACCCCACATTTTATTATCATCATCTTGGAGGTTAAGACTTTAACATATGAATATCAAGGAAGACATAAACATTTAAATCACAGCAGATCCTCCAACTTTTCACACAAAACATCAACTTTTATGTGATAGCATTTGTGTAATGTGTAGTGTTGGAAGGTTACTAATTTTAAACCGTGAATTTATAATGGTTATACCTACAGTCTAGCTAGCCTTATATTGTCTATTTGTAACTAGGGATTTGCCTCTATTTAGAAACATCTATATCAACAAATATTTCATTTCAGTTGTGGAGAAAATAAATCTAGGGCCACCTTGAATAAGAAAAAATAAAATAAAACTTACTTGTGTTTTCATTTTTTATTCTCTTCGCAGAATTGACGCCATATTTAAGAGTATACAGACACACACATATGTAGTATTATTTATTTTATATATGTTTGTTTATACAATTTTGCATACATATTCACAAATACTAATTCTGTTTGTCTGAATAACCACATCTTCAACTTCAATGCGTGTTTTCCTGAAATATTTTAAGCTGTTCAGGGAAAACAAAGGAGTTTTTCATTGAAGTCTAATCAAGAAAACTTGTTCAACGTAGAGTAATAGGACAGCATCCTGATAGAAATATAACTTTCAAAGTCTCTACCATTAAAAGAAAGTAAGCTGTTGAAGGCAAGTTGCTATTAATAAAATTGAAGATAAATAATTCATGATTAATAAAATTGCAATTTTTAAAACGTTTAGGTTCAGGGGTACAGGTGCAGGTTTGTTATATAGGTGAATGTGTGTCACAGGGGTTTGTTGTACAGATTATGTTGTTATTCAGGCACTAAGCCTAGAACTCAACAGTTACTTTTTCTGCTCCTCTCCATCCCCGCACTGTCCACCATCAAGTCGACCCCAGTGTCTGTTGTTCTCTTTGTGTCCATGAGTTCTTATCTTCTAGCTCCCACTTATATTTTTAAAAATAATCCAAGTTCAAAGTTCTTTCAAATCTTAAAGCATCAGTAAGCCACACTCCCTGAAGCAACGGACCCATGAAAATGAGAGAAGAGTTTATGGCTTGATGTTCCAGGAGAAAAAATACAAAACCAGATTAGAGGAAAGGAAAGAACTGGGCCAATTCTGTGTTTTCTATGCCTGTCTAATTTCTCCTTGACAAATGGCAGCAAATGTTTTGGTTCCATGATGCAGATGAATTCTTACTGAAGTTTCTGCTATCCATCCAAAGCAACATAGCTTGTTCCAATATTCAGAGAACAGCAGCCTTAAAAAGGAAACTCACAGTCACATATAAGGATTGTTGGCTTAGGTCATGACTTTTTTTTGCATTTTTGATGTAAAATATATCTTTTCATCTCTATGCAGAAATTAAAAGTTATTCCCCACCCACTTTTTCTCCCTCTTAAAAAAATTGTTTCTTGGGCAACCATCTGGGGCTATGGTGACTATTACAAGGATATTCTGACAGTGAACGATGGTGGGGTGGGTAGTGTTAACAGAAGATGAGAGGCTGCAAACTCCAGAGTGGTGTGGACAGCATAAATCCCATGATGACAACATAGCTCATGTTCATTATATCTGCATTTCTGAAAGCTGGACAGCGAAGTATTAAATGATTTGAAAAGGCAGTCGTGCTATTCATTTATTACCAGATTTCCTTTGCATAAGGCTAGGCCTGAAAATTAACTATGCTGATCCATTTGGCAGTTCTTAGTTAGGTTACGTCGAATCTATTTTTCTGAAATATCAAATATGATTCATTTTGTTGAATGTCCAGCATGATGCTTGAGAAAGAATAGAAGACACCCTAAAAACACCATATTTAGAATTCCCATTGTCATCAGAGAAAGATCTGATTTTTCTCTTTTACTAAGAGGGAAATTATAAAACAGAGACCCATGCAGATAAATTTTATAACTCATATAAAATGGTAAAGAAAACCACTGATTGTGCAAAACATGATAGCTATAGGAAAAGTTGTAGCTGATTCCCTTTTAGCTATTCTACAAAAGGCACAACAAAAGAAATGTAATACTTTGTAAAATGGTAAACATCATTATTTTGCCAAATATGATTTCCATGGGAAAAAATAAACTATTAATATTATACACAATTTGGATGGCACATTTCATGTGAAATGCACTTTACTAATCATTGCCATAAAAACAAAGTGAGGGCAGGTGCAGTGGCTCATGCCTGTAACCCCAGCACCTTGGGGTGACCAAGGCAGAAGGATCACTTGAGCTCAGGAGTTGAAGACCAGCTGGGCAACACAGCAAGACTCCTAACTCTACAAAAAATTAAAAATAGCTGAGCATGGTGGTGTGAACCTTGGATCCCAGCTACTCTGGAGGCTGAAGCAGGGTGATCACTTGAAGCCAGGAAGTTGAGGCTGCAGTGAGCTATAATGTCACCACTTCACTCAAGGCTGCGCAACACACCAAGACCCTGTCTCTAAAGAAAAACAAAATGAAGTGAATATATCTAGCCTTAGGGAATTTATAGAGTAGGTTGACCAAATAGAATATTTGACTTTTAGTGAATATTAATAAGGTCTCGAGTGGAAAAATCCTTTTAATTAACATTTATGAGCCCTTTTCCAAATATATTTATTATAAAAACTGGAAAACAATGTGGAGTTGGCACTGAATCCATAGTAGAAAGATGCAGTCATTTGTTCTGGTATGACCATATGTGTCCAAGTGGAAAGCTACATTTATTTCATGGAAGATGTAGGAAGATATATTTCCAGGAAGCTATATATTGTCCTCTTCCTTACAAGGCAGCAAAACACACATGCTTTGAATTGTTTCACTGTGTTGTCCATCTAGCAATTCCATTTTCAACTCAACCCTTTCTCACGCAGAGCAAAGTTGCTCATTTCAATCAGCTTTTAAGTAGGGAAAACTGGAAAAGCTTAAATGTACAACAGTGGAGGAATGGAGAAAATGTGTCTTATTTATTCATATAGTGGAATATTATACAGTTATTGGAGTAAATAGGTCTATATTTACCAAGAAGACCAAATCTCAGAGGCATATATTTGAGCTAAAGAAGCAATCAGCAGAAACATATGTGCATAAGTGGAGAAGACAATATGTTTCATATGCCAGAATTGAAATCAATCAAATATGTTTTCTTTAGGATACATACATAAACTGAAATTTTTTAAAAATATAGAAAAAAATAGAATAATTAGGAAAGCAGTAATATGTGGTGGAAGCAGGGAGTGGGAATGTTGGGGGGAGTTATATCTTTTAAAAAATGATTAGAAGCAAAATTAGTTCTCAGTGTCTGCACATTTAATGTTTAAAATATTTTCTTAATCAGCTAAGATTATAACAAGAATGTACAAGACTTTTAAAGAGAAAACTCCCAATAGTGTTGAAAAGTAACAGAAAATAGAAATAAATGGAGAAGTATGAATATATGTAGATAGGAAAACTCAATAGTGTAAAAAAAAAATAGACATATCATCTTATATCAAAAGCAACGCAATCCCAAAAAAAATGTTTATTTGTAGAAATTGGACAAGATATCCTAAAATTTTGAGGAAACCATTATTGAAGTAATATACCAAGGACAAATATGAATTAAAAGAATGAATAATGAAAATGGAACTTTCAAACACGCAAAATATATAGAAAATTTGAGTATGTGGTGATTGGGCAAGGAAATACAGGAAACAACATCGGTTCGATTCTGAAAAAAGTGTTGACATCATCTTCATCTTCAAACACACATTTTATTGCTGTGTTAAGCAAAAAAAGGGAAAAGAGAAGAAAATTTTTTAAAGGAATAAAGATGTTTAAGCTAAATCATGTCTTTTTTTTTTTTTTTTTTTTTTTTTGAGAAGGAGTCTCACTCTATCGCCCAGGCTAGAGTGCAGTGGCGTGATCTTGGCCTCCTAGGTTCACCCCATTCTCCTGCCTCAGCCTCCCGAGTAGCTGGGACTACAGGCCACCACGCCCAGCTAATTTTTTGTATTTTTAGTAGAGACAGGGTTTCACCATGTTAGCCAGGATGGTCTTGATCTCC
Organism: Rhinopithecus bieti; assembly: GCF_001698545.2. NCBI lineage: Eukaryota > Metazoa > Chordata > Mammalia > Primates > Cercopithecidae > Rhinopithecus > Rhinopithecus bieti. The sequence goes on from NW_016807326.1 coordinate 21,293, forward strand.
TGACCTTGTGATCTGCCCACCACGGCCTCCCAAATCATGTCCTTTTTTATTATCAACTTTTTTTTAAGTTCTGGGGTACATGTGTGGGATGTGCAGATTTGTTATATAGCTAAACTTGTACCATGGTGGTTTGCTGCACAGATCATCCCATCACCTAGATATTAAGCCCAACACCCACTAGCTGTTTTTCCTGATGGTCTCTTTCCTCTCCCGCTGACTGACAGGTCCCAGCCTGTGTAGTTCTCCTTCATGTGTCCATGTGGTCCCATTTTTAAGCTCCCACTTAAAAGTAAGAACATGCAGTGTTTGGTTTTCCTGCTTTAGTTTGCTGAGGATAATGGCTTCCAGCTCCATCCATGTCCCTGCAAAGGACATGATCTCATTCAGTTTTATGGCATAGTATTCCATGGTGTATACAAACCACATTTTTTTAATCCAGTCTATCATTGATTGAGATTTGGGTTGATTCCATGTCTTTGCTATTGTGAATATTGCAGTCAACATACACATGCATGTATCTTTATAACAGAATGATTTAGGAATATTAAAAAATGGGATGAGGTTAAATTCATAAAACTCATAAATACATAAAATACAGGGTCAACTATGAACATATGACTTTTTATCCTCTGCTAACATAATATATTCACTGAGAACACATTGCACTCAAGACATGGGTCTAATTGACATAAGAAATCATCACACATTCAGCATCTTGAAATAACCTCCATTTATCAGTTCACTGTTTCTATGGGTCAGAAGGCTGGGCACATGGTCACTAGGTCTTCTGCAAGGCTGCAGATAAAGTATTAGTCAGGGTGCATTCTCATCTGAAAGCTTGACTGTGGATAGAATCATTTGCAAGCTCACTGAAGTTGATGACAGAATTTATTTCCTCATAGTTGTAGGACTGAAGAAACCCTACAGTGGCTTCTAGCTGGCTGTGAGCTGGCTGTGGGTTGAAGGCCACTGTGAGCCAATAGAGGCCCATAAGCTCCCCGGATGTCCATCCACAACATGGTGTCTTTCTTCTTCAAAGTTAGCAAAATAAAAAAAGGCAAATTCTAGAGTCAGTCAACTAGTACAATGAAGTCTTATTTCATCTGTCTTAGGCGACTTGGGCTGTTGTAACAAATAGCATAGACTGAGAGGCTTAAACAACGAACATATTTCTCATAGCTTTAGAGTCTGGAAATCCAAGATCAAAATGCTGAAAGATTCAGTTCCTGATGAGGCCTCCCTCTTCCTCTTATGTCCACCTTCTTCCTGCATCCTCCCATGGAAGACAAAGACAGAGAGAATAACCTCTGGTGTCACTTCTTCTTCTTCTAAGGAAATAAATCCCATCATGCAAGCTTAATCACCTCCTGAAGGCTCCACCTCCAAATGTCATTACCTTGGGAGTTAAGGTCTCAACATATGAATTTTGGGGAGACACAGATATTTCATGCACAACACTATCATAATTGCCATAAAAGATAACCTAATCAAAGAATTGCCATAAAAGGTAACCTAATCAAATTATATTTGGTAGTGTATGGGTTAGAGCAAGAAAAATGTCCCACTCACACTGTAAGGGGATTACACAAGAGTGTGAATACCAGGAGATAGGGTCATGGAGGCCACTGGAGTCTATTCACCACAAGTAGTTACTCAGTTATTGCAGTTATTGTGTTTATCACCTATCTATCTAATCATCTATCTATCTATCCATCTATCATCAACCTATCTGTCTTCTATCATCCATCCATCTCTAATTTTTCTATCTTTTCATCCATATCTATCTGTCTACCTATCTATTCATCATCTCCATTTATCTTGCATGTACTTATTCATTTACCTATCCATCCATCTCTATCTTTCTCTTTCTCCTTCCATATGTATCTATCCATCTATCCACCTATCCATCTCTATTTATCTATGAATGTATTTATTTATTCATTCATTCATCTATGCATTTATCTCTATCTTTCTCTCTGTATATCATCTATATCTATTTATCATCTATGTGTGTGTATCTCTTATCTATCTAATTTTAAAAACAACTACATAAGCTAGGAAGTCATACTAAACTTAGATCAGCAGATTTTTAATATGGTGTTTATTTTCAATGTTAAACACATGTTATGGTCCTTCTTTTAGGATATTTTGACTTGATGGTGGATAATATATTGATGTTTATTTTATAAGCATTTTGTGTAGTGTGTTGTCTTTAGAAATAAGATGGCATTAATGATTCTGTCTTTTCAGATATTGTCAAAATCCCAAACACAAATCATTAGTGTTAGGATATAACCAGCTGTATGTCATAAGAGTGAGAAGAAAATGCATCTAGGGCTCATAAAATCCTTCTAAGAAATCTATGAAAGCATTTCTAGATATCATGTGTATAAGTTGGTTGAGAAAAGTCAATACTCTAAAAAAGGTGATCCCCAACCTTTTTGGCACCAGGGTCCAGTTTCTTGGAAGGCAATTTTCCATGGACTGGGAGTTGGGAGAGATGTTTTGGGATGATTCAAGGGCATTACATTTATTCTGTACTTTACTTTTATTATTATTCTATTGTGACACAATGAAATAACTATACAACTCTCCAGAATGTAGAATCCATTGGAGCCTTGAACTTGTTTTCTGCCAACTAGACAGTCCCATCTGGGGGTGATGGGAGACAGTGACAGATCGTTAGGCATTAGATTCTTATAAGAAGCACACTGTGCACAATAGGGTTTGCACTCCTATGAGAATCTAATGCCCCTGCTGATCTGGCAGGAGGCAGAAGTTAGTCAGTAATGAGAGCAATGGGAGTGGCTGGAAATACAGATGAAGCTTTGCTTGCTGGTCTGCCTCTCACCTCCTGCTGTGCTGCCTGGTTTTTTGTTGTGCTTTGTTTTGTTTTTTGTTTTGACACAGAGTCTCACTCTGTTGCCCAGGCTGGAGTGCAGTGGCGTGATCTCGGCTCACTGCAACCTCTGCCTCCTGGGTTCAAGCAATTCTCCCACCTCAGGCTCCCAAGTTGCTGAGATTACAAGCACCTGCCACCACATCTGGCTAATTTTTATATTTTCAGTAGGGATGGGGTCTTGTCATGTTGGCCATGCTGGCCTTGAACTCCTGACCTCAAGTGATTTGCCTGCCTCAGCCTCCCAAAGTGCTGAGATTACAGGTGTGAGTCACTGCACCTGGCCGCGGTCTACTTCTTAACAGGCCACGTACTGGTACCAGTCCATGGCCAGGGGTTTGGGGACCCCTGCTCTAAAGGAATCACCAGAACATATTAAACAAAAATCCACAAGTTGACCACAGTTTTAGGATTCAAAATATTTGTGGCCACAATATTACTAACATGACCAGAATATTCATGATGAGGGGCAAAACCCTATTATATAATTAGGAAAATGATTCAGAGACAGCACATGGTCTTCATGAAGATAAGGCAGCTACACTTGAAAATTCAAGTTAGGCCATTCCATTTCAAAAAAAGGCCTAGACTTCTGATACTTGCAAGCATGCCCCATATCTCCATCACCTCAGCCAGCTGTTAGCTCAGAGATTAACACCACACACAGTAAAAACAGTGTGTATAAATGTCCACGTGTCCTGAGAGCTCTTTCCAACACTTCCACTCCTGTGGCCAGCATGCAAATGCCAAATCATGATGCAATCCCATTTTAATAGCATTCTCTTCTTAAAGCCCTGCCTGTGACATTTCTGTTTATGTGTAATTAAGACCCTTAAAGGGAGCTGAAAGAGGCCAACTTAATACAAATGGCAAATTGGATGAAGTAAGTAAAGAAGAAGACAGAATGATGTTGTAGGGCTGCTATAAACTTTTTATTGGTCCATGCTTGAGAAATCCTGAAGGACTCATTTATAGCCTCCCTCCTTAATGCATTCTCAGCCACCTTTAGCTCCTGGCAATAGAAATGGAAAGAATCTCCACAAAATCACTTCATTTTCCCCATTCTCTGTCTCTTGTTCGGCTTCATATAGAGACTTTTAACAAATCTCGTGTTCCTCTTTTATTCCCTCTCACTGTACGGAAACTAATGAAGCAGATTAGTTACTCTGGGAACACTGATGTTGGCTCAGACAGGGCTCAGTGCCATCCACAAATGCAGCAAAAAGTTAATTTGGGTTAGTGTTTGAAATACACATGGCAGTTTGGGAAACGTAGGTGTTCATCATGACCATTGGAGCCATAGGTAATATAATTTAAGTGGAGCACATTTTGCTGCTTTGCTTGTTTATTAGAAGGGCAACTAGGTAGCTCATTTAATACAGCATTATTTTTGGAATATACAATGAGTGCTTAGACCTAGAAAACTGGAGATTCACCTGCAGGAATGCATACAATCAGAATCTAGGGCGCCATGAAACTCATATATTTAGCCACTCTGTGAATACCCTAGTTTGCATGGTATCAGTCTATAAACTCCAAAAAAAAAAAAAAAAAAAAAAAAAA
>NW_016807326.1:27148-31913 GCF_001698545.2 Rhinopithecus bieti
TTCAGAGAATATCCTGGGGTATCAGAAAGTTAGGTTAAAGCTTATGCAGCCTGAAAAGAAATTCAGCCACATTTTGGGAGCTTTTATAGCACAAATAACAGGTTGCTTACCACCTTTGACTCCTGCCATTGGAAACCAGAAATGTCATTTCTGTTGCTGCTATTCAGCCTAACATCTTCCCAGGAGAAGCCGGGAGCCCAGTGCCCTGACCAGCAAGTCCTTCACTTCTGAAACCAAATCTCCCTGTAGGCTGTCCAATATCACTAGAAATTGGGTCATCTGGTATACACCCGACATGCAAGGGAGTTAGGACACCATCTGACTTCTGCATCGTGAGTCAGTTCAGACCTGGAGAAATTCATAAACTAGGCAGACGGTTTCGATTGGAAGGCCTCAGAGAACAAAGATCCACAGATGTGTCTGAAATTTCTACCATTAGAGACACAATTTTGTCATTAGCTCATCTTTTTATCTTACGTACTTAGAAAATCAATGTTGCACCATCACAGTTTCAGTCACTGGGAATCCAAAATGAACAAGATAGCTGCATTCCTGTTCCTCACAGAGCTTATATTCTAGTAAGGAAAATTATTTTAAGACATTAAAATATGTTCTTACTCATAAGTGGGAGCTAAGCTATGAGGATGCAGAGGCATAAGAATGATACAATAGACTTTGGGGACTCAGGGAGAAAGGGTGGGAAGGGGTGAAGAGTAAAAGACTACATCTTAGGTTTAGTGTACACTGCTCGGGTGATAGGTGCACAAAAATCTCACAAATCGCCACTAAAGAGCTTCCTCATGTAACCAAATACCACCTTTTCCCCAAAACCTAAGGAAATATATTTTTTAAAAGACATTAAAATAGAATTACAGTTATGATTAGTGCTTTGAAGGATAAGTATAATTGGTGTTTACGGGCAGAGTTGTGTTACGTTGTTAGTCACACAGAGGATTGGTGCTTTGAAGGAAAAGCCCACAGATACAGTTGTGTGGGTTTACAGCTGCTGAAAAACGCATCAGACAGGGACAAAGGAAGATTGAAATCAAGGTCGACTCTACAAGCTCTGCCCTGGTGCACGGTTGTGTCGGCCCCGAGTGAGGTATGCTGTTTCCTAATAAGCACTATGCACTGCGTGGGCTAAGGGGAGCTAGCTGTGTGCAGGGTGTGCTGCTGAGGCTATACAAAGGAGAAAAATGTGGAAAGGAGAGACAGAAACAACACTGTTTACATTGAGAGCAAAAGGATGAAGAGATTGACCCTGACGTCTAATTCTGATCTTCTAGTCTGTTCACTCTAATTTTCTCTGCACTCCTGTGTGGATACATATGGAGATTGTGATGGTGAGCAGGATGTACTTTTCTTTCTTTTTTTTTTTTTTTTTTTTTTTTTGGAGATGGAGTCTTACTCTGTCACCCAGGCTGAAGTGCAGTGGTGCAATCTCAGCGTACTGCAACCTTCACTTCCTGGGTTCAAGTGATTCTCCTGCCTCAGCCTCCTGAGAAGCTGGGATTACAGGTGCTCACTGCCACACCCGGCTAATTTTTGTATTTTTAGGAGATACGGGGTTTCACCACATTGGCCAGGCTGTTCTCGAACTCCTGACCTCAAGTGATCCACCCACCTCAGCCTCTCAAAGTGCTGGGACTACAGGCGTGAGCCACAGCGCCCAGCCATGATGTATATTTTTGCACCTGGCAAGACAAGTTATTTTACCCTGCACACCCTGTAGCCATTATATTTTTCCATATTTTGGCTCTTAGTGTGATTTGTTTTCTCAATGCATTTTAAGATGATTTTGCCCAATTTAGAAATAAAATCGTTGTGTTGGAATTGGATGGAATGACACATACACGCATTCATACACATGAACAATTTTAGTTACTGTTTTTTCATCAAAAGCTACCTTTTCATATACTTAGATGCTATTCATGACTCTTGATGACTATATTATTTTCTTACTATAAATCATTACTGTGCTTCTGTTTTCCCCTTAATTATAGGACTAGAAAAATATTATGTTTTAAAGATAATTAATTGTAGCCAGCTAGTTTTCCAAATGCTAATATTAATGCTAGTTTCTATTTTTTCTTGTTACTCAGTTTGTCATGTATATGATTATATCAACAGAAATAACTGTATCTTTTCATTTCTACAGTTCATGCTGCTAACTTTTTATTTAATCTATTTGCTAAAATCTCAAAGGTCATGTTATTTAATAATGTTGAAAGTAAGTATTCTCTTCTTTGCTTATTTGATTAAAATTTCCTTTAATGTTTGCCATTTGAAATAGTTGCTGTTGATACCTGCATAGTTCTGGCCCCTTATCATTCAGAGGTGTTTTTTAAATGTATTTTTGTTTTTTGTTTTGTTTTGTTTTTGTTTTGTTTTTTGACACAGGGTCTGACTCTGTCACCTAAGCTGGAGTGCAGTGGTGCGATCTCTGCTCACTGCCGCCTTGACCTCCCAGGCTCAAGGGATTCTCCCACCTCAGTCTCCCTGTAGCTGGGGCTACAGGTGCACCACCAGGTCTGGCTCATTTTTTTGTATATTTTGTAGAGACATGGTTTTGCCATGTTGCTCACGTTGTGCCCAACTCCTGAGCTCAAGCAATCTGCCCACCTTGTCTTCCCCAAATGCTGGGATTACAGGTGTGAGCCACCACACCCAGCCTGTTTCCCTTTCCTTTTTCATCAAGAGGCACTCTACTTAACATATGGGATTGCAGATTAATTAAGGTAATGCCATTAATTAATTTGAATACACAATAATTAGGTTAACAATAATAATAATAAAAGGATCTACTCATGGAAAATCAAAGTAGGAACAAAGAGTAGAAACTGTGTGATTTATGGATTGGGTACACATTTTGTATATCATCAGTACAATTTGAAATAATGCCTTCTGGGGTTTTTTCTCTTTTTTTTTTTTTTTTTTTGTTGGTTGAACTTAGTTGGAGAGGGTTCATTTCATGTTTCTTTCCTCAGGTTTAAGTTTGTTATGGGGTTGTGTACGTACCTGATTAACAGAGATCAAATTAGGTCAATCTGTGTTCACACCATTTGGAACTGTAATTGGTTTCTTTAATTGACTCCTGTAAACCAGCACGGAATCAGCGCAGATTCTTCTGTCATTACTCCAGAGAGGGCTTGGTCTCCCAGGAGCTTGAGTAATTAAAATCACCAAAGGGATTTAAATCCCGCACTCCATAGAGATGATTAACTACAATAAGCTTCATGAAATTGAAGTTATTTTTCTTTACAGAGTCCCCATCTCAGTCACAGACGTTTGCAGCTTCAGTTTGAATATGAAAAGAAAACTGAGATACAGCATTCTCAAGAAAGAAATATAAATCCATCTTTTTATCTTATTTCCTCTCAAAAGTGAGTATATGGATCTTTTTTAAACCATGACTCTCGTGTCACATTTAAATAACGATATTAACCATCACATAAAAGTGAAAGGAGTTAAAAAAAAAATGCCCCTCTCATGTCCTGTTTGTACTTCCACAATTTTTCTGTGCTTTATTTAGTTGCTTCTAAAGGCAAACTTACCAAATGCTCCCAAATCAAGTCTACTCCCCACTGTTATGTGGACAATTTTCTTAGTCATCACTAGAGCTGCTTTGTTAACCTATTTGTGCCAAGCATTGAGCTAAATCTTTCACATATAACCCTTATCACTAGCTCATGTTGCCTATGAGGAAATCGGGGTTCTTAGCATTAAAGAAACCGAACAACTTTTATCATTGTACACACTGGCGCCAGAATGGAACACATCGCCTGCCCAACAAATACTTGATTTTTGAACTACTACTCAGTGCTTTTCTCAAGATTACGGATTCTTCCAAATCAACAAGTCACAAAATTGTGTCTTACTTTCTTGTATAAACAATTGTACCATTAGTGCATTATTCCTAAGTCATCTGAGTTGAGATAAACTCCAATGTCCCTGACATTCTTGAAGGTGTTAAGTCTAGTTCAAAAGACCCAATAGAAAATTCAAAACCAACATCATTGGCGTACCCAGACCAAGTCATGGAGTTAAACTACCTTTTGTTTTATTTAATCACTCTGTATTTTCTTTTCTGCATTTGGTTAAATAAGCATCCCATTAAACATTTCTCTTTTTTTGAGATGGAGTCTCGTTCTGTCACCCAGGCTGGAGTGTGGTGATGCAATCTCCTTTCACTGCAACCTCTGCCTTCCGGGTTCAAGTGATTCTCCTGCTTCAGCCTCACAAGTAGTTGGGATTATAGGTGTGTGCCACCACACCAGCTAATTTTTGCATTTTTAGTAGAGATGGGATTTCACCATGTTGGCCAGGCTGGTCTTGAACTCCCAACCTCCGGTGATCTGCCCGCCTCGGCCTCCCAAAGTGTTGGGAGTATAGGCATGAGCCATGGTGCCTGGCCCATTAAACATTTCTTTTAAAACATTTTCATTGTTTATATCTTTTTATCTTTTCTATGTCACTTTTGAATAATAAGTATGCACTCATTGTTAAATTCTAAGCTATTTTATTTAAATAAAAAATGTGGAATGACTTCATTGGTTTCACACTAAAATCTAAGGATTTAGAGATGACAAATTCTACAAAGAGTTCTGTTTTGTTTAAACACGTCCTCTTTCTGCATGGCTATAAAATTTGAGTCCCTAAAATTATAGAAGTCAGATGATTAATATATCAGAGGGAGAAATTAATTTATTTCTAAGTCTCTCCTATGCCCGTGGCTTAATATTTGGTCTTGAATACATCTTTAATT
>NW_016807326.1:32860-38806 GCF_001698545.2 Rhinopithecus bieti
CATTTTCTTTGGGGTAAATGATTATGTAATGAAATGAATGAATTGGTATCAGTGTTCTTACAGGAGGAAAGGTTGCTATTCTACAGATACACTGTTTCTACTGAATTTATGGAGCAAATTAAAGGGATTCAAACTTAATCACCTGTCACATTATTTTTACACAAAAATCTGGTTTTAAAGATTTTTATTATATTTCAAAAATAAATTTATATCCAATATATGAAAATTAAATAAAACTTTAGGATTTCAGATTTCAACATAACTACATTATAAATCTCTATTTTTAGGCCGGTGCAGTGGCTCACACCAGTAATCTCAACACTTTGGGAGGTCGAGGGGGGTGGATCACAAGGTCAGGAGTTTTCAAGACTAGCCTGGCTAACATGGTGAAACTTCATCTCTACTAAAAATACAAAAATTAGCTGAGCATGGTGTTGTGTTCCTGTAATCCCAGCTACTTGGGAGACTGAGGCAGGAGAACTGCTTGAACGGAGACCCGGGAAGCAGAGGTTGTAATGACCAAGATCGAGCCACTACACTCCAACCTGGACTACAGAGTGAGACTCTGTCAAAACAAACAAACAAACAAGCAAACAAAAAACAAAAAAACCTTTATTTTTTCTAAAATCATATTGAAATTTTAATATAAATTAATATTATATGTTACTAAAGTATTTTTAGAATTTTCTCTGGAGTTATGAATATTCACTTTAAAATATAATTTTCTTTATCCTATGTTATAATTCAGCTTTTTTTTTAAAAAAAGTCTTAAATATAGATTTAAAAGCTACTAATTTAAGTTTCCATTGGAATCAAGCAGGATTATTTAACAGGAAGGCAAGGAACAAGTTGTGAGTTGATAAATTAGAAAACCCGGTTTTAGTATTCATCATAAATTCTGATTATAATGGGAGCTTTCAGAGGAGATTTAAGTGTCTCATGATATTTTATAGAGTCTCTAAATCAATGGAATCTGAGCTAGTTTTAATTTACAGCAATAAGGTTCTAATTTAATAATGATAATCTTTAGCAATGCATGCAGGAAGTATTTATGTCACCAACTTTATTATGTTGACATTTTAAAAACTGTATAATTTTAATATCAGCATTAAATTGTCCTCATATTGCTGAAGTATTTTCTTTTGAAAAATACTTCACATTCTAAAATGAATACTAAACACACAGATTCATCTTTGAACCTCACTAGTAATTTATTTAGCAACAATTGTAGTCTTTTTTTATTGTTTCATTCTGATGTGTCTGTGATATTATTCCGCTAATGTGCGTGTTAATGTTCAAAAATAATAGTTTACTAGAGAAAGGTATGCCTTTACATACGATATATGAAAATTCAATAAAACATCAGGATTTCAGATTTCAAGATTGTTTTGAAATTTAACTGCTTCTTTCACAAATCAACCTTGGCTTGCTTCAAAATCAACACATACGATTTATCAGCTTTTTACGTGCTAATTACTGTCCTGGAGGCTTGGTAATGTATGCTGTTGCCTTACTGATATTACACTAAATAAGATTTCTTCATATAAAGTTGATTATTTCTTGACTGGAATGTACTGAAACAGCATTTTGGATTTCTGTTAGTACATTTTCTTTGGTCTGACACTTAGGTCTGCTAATGCTGAGTGTTGAAGACATCCAAGCACGCTGCTTGTGGCTGTCACATCTGGAAAAGTCAGAGATAGAGATAGCAACGTTGAAAAATTTCAAGTTGGCAATGCATGAGCAGAGGTGAGCAGAATTTGGGCTTCATGACACGATAGCATGGAGATTACTATGTTGACTCATGAAAACCAGCATTGTGGTGAGTGAGATTTTTTGTTGTTTTGTTGTTTGCTTATTTGTTTTCCTGTCTGTGGGAAGAATATTAAAGCCTTCATGGGCTTCTTCCTCCACTGAAAAAAGAAAATGTATACTATGTTTTATGACTGAGTTGGTAAAAAGAGAAGTTATTATCCTATATTCAAACATTTCTTTGACTTAAAAGTTCAATTTTATTCTTAGTTTTTTTTTTTATTTTAAATTTAAAAATGTTTCTTCTGATTTTAGAAAGCATGGGCACATTTTCATAAGTCCTGGTGTTTCATGGATAAGCTAGTCATGGGATCCAGGAATGTGTTTTCCCATGAGGTTTCCAGGTGATTCTGATGAATGGCTGGCAAAAGTTGAAGAGCCTTTGTCTTACCTGGAAGTAAGAGGCTATATCATTCACAGACTAGAAACATTCACATTTTTGCACGTGCATGTCTCATCTCTTTTCTCATGGCTCGCATAAAGGATCTTTTCATGAGACATCTTGAGCAGATCTAGGAACTCTCACAATGACTCAAGAGACTTAGAGAAGACGTTGATGGATTTAAGTGTTCTCTATGTGGATGTCTTGCTTCTCTTTCTTTCAGTAATTCTCTCAAACAAAATGACCCTTAACCCAGAAAAGACATGAGGTTCAAATGCTCATTTCCTGTAAACACTGGTAATAACAGATGAAGACCTAGGAGTTCATGACAAGGTGATTTAATTCACCATCCAAAATAAAGCACAAAAACGCCAACCGTTTTTTCCTTAAGATGATGGTGATTGAATATCTGACTCCATTACTGAAGAAAATCACAAACTGGCTTGTTCAGGAAAACTCTAAGCCAATAATGTGCATCTTTATTCATCTGTGCTGCCTTCAGTTGTTTCTTATCTGAAGCTTAAGAAACCAAAAGCAATTTTGGAGTTCTCATCAGGTCTATGAGACAGTTAAATAACATTCTTAGAATCTTTCCTCTGATAACCACGTGAATTCATTAACAAAAAATAAATATCCATCCATTTTGCAATTTAGAGAGTTTCTCTTTATTTCCATTATATTTAAATTCTAAAACATATAACAATAAGGGTGTCATGTTCGTTACATGCACAACCATTGGCAGATGTTCTTATGGAAGTATCCAGGGATACATACAAAAGCTCTTAAAAATATTTTTGTTTTCATTTTGGGGGTATACTTGAAGGTTTGTTACATAGATATACACAAGTCATGGGGATTTGTTGTACAGATTATTACACCACCCAGGTATTAAGCTCAGTACCCAATAGTTATTTTTTCTGCTCCTCTCCCTCCTCCTACCCGCCCCCTTCAGGTAGATCCCAGTGTCTGTTGTTTCTTCCAGGATTTTTATAGTTTTGGGTTTTACATTTAAGTGTTTAATCCATCTTGAGTTGGTTTTTGTGTATGGTGTAACGAAGGGGTCCAGCTTCAATCTTCTGTATATGGCCACTCAGTTATTCCAGCACCACTTATCGAATAAGGAGTGTTTTCCCTATTGCTTGTTTTTGTAAGCAAAGATTTCAAAAGTAATGCAACATCTATTACTGTGTAATAAATTTATCTCTTTTGATCACATACCATAAAAATCTAGATAGGCTTTCATTCACGTGCATGTACAGAAAAGTTAAATGTGTATATTGATTAGTCCAATTTAAATATTAAAGAATGCCACACTGGGTTGCAACTACATCTGATATTTTGGAATCCTGCAAAGCGAGTCCCTTTAAGGAAGTAAATGGCTTGGATACTTCGTTAAGCCTTTTGTGTTCAACATGCATCCCACATTGTGCTTGGTTTTGCCACTGGTCGAATGTGAAAGAAACTCTGTGCCTATACACACGACATTTTACAATTGTCATGAATCCAAATTATTGAGCTTCAGTAACTCTATTTGTACCTAAAAGAGAAATAATTTTTTAAGGAACATAATATGTAGACACAGATAAATTGGCCAGTTTGTGAGAAGCCTGAATGTTATAGGTGCGAAGATGAGTTAGCTTTTCTCCGGCCACACCTCTAACTGGATCTGGTTGAATAATTCATTCCCATCCCATAAAGACCTGGCCTGACTGGCCTGGCATGATGGCTCATGCCTGTAATCCCAGCACTTTGGGAGGCCAAGATGGGCAGATCAAGTAGGACAGGAGTTCAAGACCAGCCTGGTCAGCATGGTACAACCCCGTCTCTACTAAAAATACAAAAATTAGCCAGGTGTGGTGGTGCGTGCCTGTAATTCCAGCTTTGGAGGAGGCTGAAGTAGGAGAATCACTTGAACCTGGGAGGTTTTTCAACTTTACAGAGAATTTTAACATTTCATATTCAATTTTTTCAGTTGCTTTATTAGTTTTTGTTGTTGTTGTTGTTGTTTTTGAGGCAGAATGTGGTTCTGTCACCCAGGCTGGAGTGTACTGGCATGATCATGGCTCACTGCAGCCTTGACCTTATGGACACCAGTGATCCTCTTGCCTCATCCTCCAGAGTAGCTGAGACAGCTACTGGGACTACAGGACTACCTGGTACTACAGGTGCATGTCACCATGCCCAGCTAATTTTTGTATTTTGGGCAGAGACAGAATTTCCCTGCATTGCCCAGGCTGTTCTCAAACTCCTGGGCTTAAGTGATTCATCTACCTCGATCCCCCAAAGTGTTCAGGTTACAGGTATGAGCCACTGTGCCCAGCCAGTTTCTAACGTTATCATCATTTGTTGTACTTTCTCCACAATTGTGTTGATAGAATCATTTATTTAAATGAAGCACATGATTTCCAGTAATACCCTCTATTTGGAAAGTATTGTATTGCTTTATCAGCATGTTGTTGATAGTGATTTATTAAAATGTATTCAGAAATATATATTAGTTATTGATCTGTAGTTCTTTTATTGTTATCTTGATTGGAGTTAGTAGTAATTTATAATGATTTAATTAAATGGATCAGGGAACTCTCTTTAAATAGAATTAAAATTATCTGGTTTTGTGCACTTGTTTTGTAGAGCAAAGGAATCATGTATAATTTAGCTTTGATACTTTAGTTGTGAAACACTTTGCAACGAAAATCAATAAAAAATATTGAAAATCTTTTAGGTTAATTGGTAGTTATAATCCTTCTTCTATATTGTGTCAAAACTCTTCTTTATTTGTGCTTCTTTTTCCTCTTTATTTCTAACACCTTACTACTTTGTCCACTTTCTCCTTATTCCTCAGTCTGTATTATGATGTGATTTCCCTGATTTTTTTCAAAGAACCAGCATTTGTACTTATACATAATTGCTACTATTTCTTATTTTCTATACAATGTTTTCTCATTCTTACCTGAACCAATACTGCTTTTCCATAACCTTATTTTATAATTTTTAAAGTGACTATATCATTCCTCATGTTCAAAAATTGTCTTTAATAAAATGTCGTTCATGACATTTGCATATGCATAATCTCATTTTAGTGCAGATTTGACCATGTATTTTAGCATTCAGTGCTAATTATGCATCTTTGTATTCTAACACTAGAGGAGTTTATTGTAAGCACTTCGATCCAATGAATATTTAGGAAAATGTTGCTTAATTTGTAAGCAATGAAGACCTTGACTGTCTTTTATTGTTATATTCTAGTTTCATAATTTAAACTCAGTAAATGATTTGTTTTTCTAAGACCACCAGAGCGGGCACAAAAGAACCAGTGACCAGGCAAGGGTAGGAGCAAAACTGCAAATTTATTTTTGGTCACTTAAGGTGTGGGGGAGAGGTCTGTCGGCCTCCGGCAAAGGAGGCCGGCAGAGTCGACCCGTAGAGCTCCCCGACGGAGTTCCTGCAGTCCCAACATCCCGACAGGAGTAGGGCTGGGAAGTCCGCGCGTGGCGTCCATCCGGAGCGGCTTTTCTAGAAGTGGGAGGGCAATAGGCGGGGCACGGGTGTGTCGGGGGGCGTTCCGCAGGTGCGACCAGGTAAATCTTGGTCTCTTCGGATTGACGTCACCTGGCGCATGCCCGGTTGGTCTGCACCTTCCCTGGGCGCTGGCTGCATTTTCACGCGCGCGGGAAGGGAAAAGTTGGTGAAGAAGAACCCGGAAGTGCACCATCTTGCCTCCGTTTGTCCAAACAGTAAATATATCATATTTA
>NW_016807326.1:42918-45777 GCF_001698545.2 Rhinopithecus bieti
TATCATCACCTTCCTCACGTTTCCCTTTTCTGTTTTCCCTGGCTTTTGTTTGTTTGTTTTGTTTTTTGTTTTTTGAGATGGCATCTTGCTCTATTGCCCAGGCTGGAGTGCAGTAGCATGAACTTGGCTCACTGCAACCTCCTTCCCCTAGGTTCAAGCGATTCTCCTTCCTCAGCCTCCTGAGTAGCTGGGACTACAGGCGTGTGCCACTATGCCTGGCTAATTCTTGTATTTTTAGTAGAGATGGGGTTTCACCATGTTAGCCAGGCTGCTCTCGAACTCCTGACTTTGTGAACCACCTACCTGGGCCTCCCAAAAGTGCTGAGATTACAGGCGTGAGCCACCATGACTGGCCTTCCCTGGCATTTCTAACATTTATTTTAATTTTAATTTTTTGAGACAGAGTCTCACTCTGTTGCCCAGACTGGAGTGCAGTCTGGTGTGATCATGGCTCATGGCAGACTTGACCTCCCACGTTCAAGTGATCCTCCCACCTCAGCCTCCTGAGTAGCTGGGACCACAGGCACAAATCTCCATGCCCAACCAATTTTTTATTTTTTGTAGAGACAAGGTCTAGCTATGTTGCCCAGGCTGTTATTGAACTCCTGGACTCAAGTGATCCTCCTGCCTCAGCCTTCCAAAATGCTGGGATTACAGGCTTTATCCACTGTGCCCAACCTAACATTGATTTTTTAAACCAAGCCTCTATATTAAAATCCTCAGTTTGAAATATCTTACCTTTTTAAAAAAATTTCTAGTTAATACAGCACTTTTGTGAAGCTTTATGTATCTAAAATGGGTATCCAGGTAGTCAGGATTTATGAGTTTAAAGACAAAAATAAAGGGGGCATGGTGTGGGATATGAGAGGTTCCCTCAATCTTGATTATGTGTGTGAGTAGGACACTTGTTATGAAAATGTCAAACAGGGCACATACAAATTATAAAGTGAAGTGAGACAATATCTACAGAAATTTTAGGTTCTTAATGGAGGATTTATATAACATTTAATACATGCTTACCATTCTGACAATTTCAAGAGTCATAAAATAGGTGGAACAAAAAAGGGAGATGATGTATATTTTGATCAAGAACGAAATTTATTGAAATGTTAAAAAGAAATGTAAATGTGTTATGAACATTTTATTCTTATAAGTCCATGATGAAGATATAAAGCAATGCTGTGTGTGTCAGGCATGTATCTGGGATTATGTCTCATCTATATTTTATATACATAGCTCAATATCTTATTTAAGCTATATGCGTGTTTTAAAAGTACATTGATTGTGGACATGACACTTAACTGAGTAGAAAGATCATGAAATTTTGACATGTGAACAATGGAATAGAGGTAGAGACATAAAGCCTGAAGAAAGAGCAAGAGGTGAATGAACTAGAAGTATGGAATGCGTTTACAGCACATCAAAGGGCTAGGATTGGTTGGAAATTTTGAATAATATCTTGCAAGGTCTGATATCAGCAACTAATAAACAGCATATTTCTATTCTCTCTACAAAACGTTTTATAATTTAACACTCTGAACCTGGGTAATTAAAAAATAAAATGAGTTATTTTATTTGATGGACAAAACAAGGAAAAAACATTTAACAAAATGATTCAACAAAAAAAGACTTCAATTCTGGACTTGCCTGTCCTAACTTAATATATTAAATTAAATTAAGCAAAAATATTGAATTGTAACCTGGCAATTTAACAATTGTGATGAAAGACTTTATTCCGTCTCTTCAGGAAATGGGTAAAGTTGACAAAATTTAGTAAAAATCAAGAAGATATAAATTATGCTAACTATTGTCATCAATGTGCTGCTATGGTCTTGTAGAACTGTTTACAAACCTGAATTCAGCTATAAGAATATTACTTGCTTTTCTTAAGCATTCATAGAGCATTTCTCAAAATCAACTTTATGATTTGTTCTGAATAAGGTTGCCAGTTAAAAGACAGTATACTCAGTTTAATTTGAATTTAAACTAACAAACAAATTATAGTAAACCTATGCCCAGGATATTGTATTAGGTATACTTATACTAAGAAACTATTTGCTGTTTAACTGAAACTCAAATTTACTTAGGCATCTTGTATTTTATTTGCTAAATCTATTAACTCTAATTCTGAAGGAAATCTCAAAAACAAAAAATGAGCAAACAAAAACATAAAGAATGGTCAAATATGCCATTTCCTCTGATGGTGAGGTAATGGAGTTAGAAATAAATATAAAAGATCTACGAACCACTTATGTTTAAATGTTAGGAAAATTCTACATAGCTCATTTGTTAAACAACTTACAGTAGAAGTCACTCATCTATCTGTCTGTATATCTACCTACTCACCCATCCATCCATCTAATCTTTCTATCCCATCTATTTATCTGCCTGCCTATCTATCTATCTGTCTGTCTATCTATCTATCTATCTATCTATCTATCTATCTATCCATCTTAAAATTGGAGATCTTCCCCAGCATAAAATTTAGTAATTATTCCTACGATACAAGTACATGCACAGAAAGTATCAATATGCATTAGAAAACCAACATCTCTGCTTAGGTCTCCGTTTAGCTGCTGGGAACCCACTTTGTCCAGAGTTTAACTATATAATGCCTAGAAACGTTTAAAAAAAAAGTTGACTGTTTTGGTCCTGCAACAAGCATCTTTATTTTATGTTGTGTGAATTACATGGCTTAAATGATATTTTCCAGGGAACATTGTCCCACAAATCCATGTATTTGAAGTTAATTTACCCGAGTAATTCAGGTAAAAATATTCTGCTGATATATCCTGCTGAAAACATTGTGAAAATAAGAATTTTCCCACTGGCAAATATAAACAACTTTATCAGCAGGCC
>NW_016807327.1:0-1185 GCF_001698545.2 Rhinopithecus bieti
AAAAAAAAGAAGAAGAAGAAGAAGAAGCAGCAGCAGCAGCAGCAGCAGCAGCAGCCTGGCTAAGAGCATCATGGATTCCAGTTAAGCCAGGAGATGAGATCCAGATAGTCCTGATATTCCTAGCACCAGAAGGCATGAGAGACTATGAGGAACTTATGAGTGCCACTAAAAACAAAATCAGGGAAAGATTTCAGGTTATGGTGTCATGAAGAAATTGGTGAATCCTCTCAGTAAAGAACAAGTATAAAACTGGACAGAAGTGTCAAAAACAATAGTTTCAGAGCTTTAGAATTAGCCAAAGATATAAAACAAATTGAGAAACATTTATTCTTGAGAAATTTTCTGAGCTACAGGTTAGAACAGTGGGAGTCTGTGGCTTTCACTCCTGGGGCTGTTCACATACCTTGCTCCCAGCTCCATCAGTAAGAACTTATTTTTGTCAGTTTGAGGTTAGCCATGAAAATTAACAGCTTTGCTACTAGATGGCAGGTATTGGGGGGCCACAACACATGCTTTAATCAGCTAAAAGTAACAAATTTTATGGGAAACAAATGAGAACCACAGCTTTCCTAACCTGAGGTTGCAGTCCTGTTTGGAGTGAGTAACAAACAAGCCAAAAACTTTTAACAGGGAGATCCTGGAAATGACAGAGCTATAGAAGGGCTGAGATAAGCTCTCTGCTCTCTGGATATCTTGGAAATTACACGCATGCACAGAGGGAACCTGAGTGAGCTCAGCAAAAAGTAAAAGCCAAGGGAGACACGAGATTTAGCGGCAAATCTGAATGTATTCCCTCACCTACACACAAATCAGCAAAAAGTGGAAGTCTTACAGGCTTGGGATGTTTCAGTACAACCTCGGTCTAAATTGTTGGCTTGCTACTAAGCTATGCAGACAAAGGAATGACTTCTGGGAAGCCAGGCTAAAAATAAGGATAAAAACTTGAGAACAGTGGCCATACATCATGGAAGAGACAAATTCCATAGTTTAAGTCCAGGCAAGTTACTAAAAAACAACAACTCTCAGAAAAATAAAACAGAATCCAGAGTCACCACAATCTATTATGTAAAAAAAGTTTAGTTGTAAACCAAAAATCATGAGACATGCGTAGAAACACAAAACTGTGGTCCATATTCTGGAAAATTAAAAAGCAGTCAAAGAAATGATTCTGTGGGCCGGGCGCGG
>NW_016807328.1:0-272 GCF_001698545.2 Rhinopithecus bieti
TGAGGTGGGTGAGTGAGTGAGGTGAGGTGAGTGAGGTGAGTGAGTGAGGTGAGTGAGGTGAGTGAGGTGAGTGAGGTGAGTGAGGTGAGGTGAGTGAGGTGAGTGAGTGAGGTGAGTGAGGTGAGTGAGTGAGGTGAGTGAGGTGAGTGAGGTGAGTGAGGTGAGTGAGTGAGTGAGGTGAGTGAGTGAGGTGAGTGAGGTGAGTGAGGTGAGTGAGGTGGGTGAGTGAGGTGAGTGAGTGAGGTGAGTGAGGTGAGTGAGGCAAGTGAGGT